>NC_067473.1:72767218-73104021 GCF_947179515.1 Apodemus sylvaticus | reverse complement strand
GTTTCTCTCAATATCTTTATCACAAGTTGAGCTCAACCACTCTATGTGAGGCGAACAATACATGCAGGGGTGGGGTGGGGGTGTTAGAGCAGGTTAGTGAGACCGAGCCAGCCAACACTCTGCTCCCACCATCTGGGGCATGTCTACACTCCATCACACAGCCTTGCACATGTCTGCTACAGCAAAACGTCCTTTCATGTGTCTACCTTAGTAAAACATCCTTTTGTTGCCTGTAGTTTTAAAAACACGCTACCATCTTAGCCCCAGAGCTACCAGCTCCTTAACCGAAGCTCCACATCAGTTAGTTGCTGCCAGCCCCAACCTGGCCTCTCCCTTTACTAAACCACCTTATGCTCCAGGTCGACCACTCCACCAGCCTATACCCGAGGCCCTAGAATCTGCTGATAAAGGGCAGACAGACAGCTTTATTATTTCAGAACTTGCCAGCTAGACACAATTGCTGGGTGCAGAATCTCTTGCATAGAAAGCATGCCCTCATCAATTATTATCATTGTTTCTCCTCCTGCCCTACACTTAGTGGCCTGTGTCAGCCAGCCCCCTCCCATAGCGGAGCTACACTTAGTGGCCTGTATCAGCTAGCCCCCTCCCATAGCGGACACTGCAGGCCCTCGCTGCCCAAGACCTTGCATGACTGCTGCTTTAGTTCCAAAGCATGGCAAAAAACAAAAAACCTCTCCTTTGCATTTGCCTTGTCGTCCTGAGACCCCGAAGTCCCACCTATATCTTCTGCCCATCAATTGGCAACCAGCCTTCTTTATTGACAAATCTAAGATCCAGTTAGGGAACTAGACCTTAATATCAGCACCTCCCCTTACATCCTCTCACCTGTGTGCCCCAGCAAAACATCAAGTTGACATAAACAACTTTCCAAAGAAACCAGAAGTTTCCACTTCAACCATGCACACATGTATACACACATTTCCTTCTAATTGTATCTAGACAAATGCTTTGGGTAGTTTTTGGGAAGGGGGTAGTTTTTGTACAGATATGTGGAAATCCACAACACATATAGTTGGCAAGTACCCTATACAAAGTTGGAATTTTGGTTTCTTTAGAAACATAGAAATATTATGGTAATATGTTTTCATTCTAATTCCAAATATTGGGATATGGGGCTGCTTCAGACTGTCCACAGCAGCTGACTACTGATTTGCCTCGTACTGTAGCAGAGGTATGGTTTTGCCAACTGCAAGTACTTTCTGCGATGCAAATACTTTGTGTGATTTTTTTTTTTAAATTTTGGGAACTTGGAAGAATTCTGGGAATTTAGAAGGTATATAAATGCTAGGGCCCTGAGAGGTGAGGTTGGTGGGTATTGGTCACCCACGTCACCCACGGGCATGGGGTTGTTTGCAGTTTGTTAGTAGTTATGCTCAAAGAAGAAACAAGAAAGAAATTAGATTCAAGCATCTCTGTCTCTCCCCCCTTCTTTTTCTCCTATGGGGTAAAATGGGAGGTGAGGAATAAAGGGTGGGAAAAAGAAGAACCCACAAAGTAGCAAAGACCAGCTACACTCTATCCCATCGACCCAGAAATTTTTATTGTAGATGGTGTTATTATCAAACATTGAGGGTTGCTTTTGTTCTTTAGCAAAGTGTGGTTTTCTGTTACTCTGCATCAACACATAATGAATAGAAAGAGAATACTCAGGAACAAGGTTGATGGGGTGTCTAGAGTGAAATCAACACTTGCATGTCAAACATCCAGCATAAGAAATGAGCACCACCAGAACTTTCCAAGTCCCAGCCCTTTCCTTCTTGTAAACAAATAGAACTCAGAAACTGAGCAGATCGGTCCCTGCCTTCCTTTACATTGTTATTTTCTCTGATTTTTACCAAAAACTGTTTTTTGGTTTTACCTGGTTTTCAGCTTTTAATGAATGTTACAGATTTCCTTCTGGGGCTTGCTCTTCCCATGTGACATCTGTGCTCAAGCCCCTGTTGATTAAAAACAAAAACAAAACAATAGTTTGTTCATTTCCATGATTTTTCACTCTGTAGTTTTATGACTAACACATTTTATTTATTTTTTTTACTGCTAGGGAATATTTGCATTTTTCTAAGTTTTGAGTTATTTGGGGTTAGTTGTGGATTTTGGTTGGTTTGGCTGTTTGCTTTAAAGACATGCTGCTGTAAAATTCTTAGACATTTGTAAAGGTTTATCTAGTATAAACCTGGCAATGACCCAGGACTTGACTTTAACAGATGATGTCAACGTGTTGCTGCAGTGGGTTACCTGCTGGACCCAAGACTCCTCTCCTACCTCTCTTGCAAGGTTCTTTTCCTTTCCGGCCATCATGTAGGAGTGAGATGAAGCTTTGTGTGCCCACTGTCTGTGGCCTGTTCTTTGTCTTTTTATTATCTGTAAGTTCTTTATATATCTTAATATGAATCTGTGTGTGTGCTGATCCCTTCTCTACTTGTGGGCGGTTTGTTGGCCATTTTGTATACTGGAGATGGAACTCCAGAGTCATGTATATAATAGGCAGTGTCCACCATGAGTGACATGCTCAGTGCTACATGGAAGGCAGATGCTCTCACACTGCTGCACTTAGAGTCCAGAGTTTCTCCCTCTGTGAGTGAACGGCTTTGTGTCTTCAATTAAGGAATGTTTCCCAGTCCCCACAGCATAAAGTCTGGTATTTCCTACCAAAAGTGTTAAACTTTATTTTACATGTTCAAGTCTTTAACCCAGCAGGATTCAGTTTTGTGCTGAGCAGCAGAAGGGACCGTGGTACTTTCTTACTAGCTAGCATTTTGGTTTTTTTCCTTTACTGTTAGGGCAAAACTTCATCTGCCTAATCAAATACCATGAGAAATGTAAATAGGGTTTTGAAATTGCAAGGTACTGACACTTTTCACTCTCGTTGGGTTATGCTATCCTTGATGATCTGCAGTCCTTGTTCTGTCTACAATATCTTGGAAGTTTCATAATTTTATGCCCAAAAGGTCTTTACTTTTTACTTAGTTATATTTCTGTGTTCCTCTGTACTTTTAGGCTTTTTTCTAATTGCTATGATCAATGGTATTTTGTTTTAACTGGCAGTTTTTGTTTATTGCTGATTTATGGAGACTAGGGGCAGGAAACACCCTTCTCACACAGCAGGAACTCTGTGAAGGTGCTGTTTTCAATCCAGTCTCTGATAAGTGTGAGGTAACTCACCATACCAAAGAGTTAAGGATCAGGAGCTAGACTAGCAAAGTGCCTGAGCCACTAGCCACCTCCAGAGACAGGTCCCCAACCTCCCTGCCAGGAACAGGCTCCAGCCCAGCCCAGGCTAACTTCTGATGCTAGGGTCATTATCCACAGATGAAAGCTAAATCCTGAATTATCCCACAAGAAAATAATTTAGCCTCACTGGCTTTCCTCCTTTTCTCAAGTTAAGATCCATGACCCAGAAGAAAAATAACAGTTGATCAGCACCTCAGAACACTAGTAGTGTATTAAAAAAGCATTTGTTGGCATTTCTATCTAGAAACCTTATTAAAATTCTCATTAATACTAATAACTTTTCTAATAATTGGCTATTCTAAGGTTTTCTGAGAAATTAATCACATTATTAAATAACAAAGATGTACTGGCTTTTGTTTTCAAGTCCAAAATGGCTTGTTTTTCTCTTGCTTTATTCTGTTAAGAAATTCCAGACAATTCTTCAGTATAAAAGGGGTGTCCTAATGACCCAGAGATGATAACAGGCGCCCTAGTGATATAGATGTAATGATGGACACCTAGTGATACACACAGGATAGTCTGCACTCTGGTCGTTCAGGATTTCAAAGAAAGTGCTTTGAATTTTCCACATTGAGAATGCCACTAAGCAATTCCTACAGTTCTGGGTACTAGGGGTTTGCTACATCTGACAGGAGGGACTACAGTTGTACAGAATGGATTTGTTGTTGGCTTTGGCATCTGTTAAGATGATACAGTTTTTGTTTCCTTTAGAGTACTAATACAATAAGTTACATTATTTCCTAAAGTTGAGCCAACCTTGCAGTCTTGGAATAAACCTATTATATCATGATAATTTGTGTACATTATAGATTATGTTGTTTGTTCTAAAACTGTTGAATCTCTTTGTTCTTGAGTTAAACTGTAATTTTCCTTTTGCAGACTGCCTTCTCTTTTAATATTAAAAATATAAGCCATTATGTGGCCTCTAATACTATTTGCTCAAAGAGTATGCTTAATGTTGGAATGATCTACTCTGGGTGTTCAGAAGACACTACTGGAGCCCTGTAGGTCTCAGATTTTCTTTGTGAAAAGATTTACACAACAAATTTATTTTATTTTACTTATAAGACTATTTAAGTATTCTGTTCCTTTTTTGGTTGGTTTTAGAAGCTAGAATTTGTCCATTGCCTCAGACATTTCAGATTTAAAATACTCATCACAGTGCACTCCTTAACCTCAGCAGCACCTGCCTCCACTTACCCCTTCTGTTTCGTTCTCCTGCTGTTTGTCGATGCTCTCTTCCTTCTCCTAGTTTTCCAGACTTGAACTGGCTTAATATTCCTTTCAGTAAACTAACCTCTTGTTCCTTGCATTATCTCACCTTATGCCAATATACTGATTCCAGTCTCAAATCTCTCTCGCTAATTGGTGATTAAACTGAGACTTCACACATGCTAGGCAAGTACTCTGCCACTGTGCTGTCCCCAGCCTTTTGGTTTGGTCCACCCCCCCCCCCTTCTTATTTTGAGACAGGGTCTCAGACTGTTACCCAGGCTGACCTTAACTGTGTGCTGTGGTGATCCCCTCCCAGTGCCTGCCAAGAAGCAGGAATTAGAGGCAGAAGCACAGTGCTGAATTCCTTTTGTTCTTTAAAGGCTTTTGTTTTGAGGCCAGCCTGGTCTACAGAGTGAGTTCCAGGACAGCCAGGGCTACACAGTGAAGCCTGTCTATAAATAAGCAAACAAATACATAAATGCTTTTGTTGTTGGTATTACTTCTTTTATGATACCCTGCATTACCTGATTAGCCAATTAATTTTCATCCTGTCTTTTCTACTATAAAACTGTAAGATTTCATGTATGTGCTACTGTCACTCCAGCCCACACATTTTGATATTTTCATCAACTCTGTCGCCCAGATACCATCTTCTAATTTTCGTTTTAGTTTTCCCTAAAGCCCTTTGATACATACATACATACATACATACATACATACATACATGTGTATCTTTCTACATACCTACATGGAATGACTGATTTCTATTTAGTTTCTGTCATCTTTTTATTTGTGTGTGTGTGTATGTGTGTGTGTGTGTTCTCTCTGAATGCATTTCTGTTTACTACTTGTATGCCTGATGCCTGCAGAAACCAGAGAGGGGTGTTGGATCCCCTGCAACTAGGGTTATAGGTGAACCACCATGTGGATTCTGTAAGAGACCCTGGCTCTAGATCTTCTGAACAGCCAATGCTCTTAAGTGCTGAGCCATCTCTCCACCCTACTCATCCTTTTCTAATTTTGCTACTGGAACACTTCTGGAGATGTGGGTGAGCTGCGCCATCCTGCAGGGTGTGACTGGTCCAGACAGATTGCTGACCTTGGCCACCCTGTGGATCCTCTGTGTGTTCTCTTGTGTGTCAGTCTTATTCCTGTCTCATTTGCATTGTTCCACTCTCCCTTTAAGGATTATTTATAGTCCCCCCATTTCATTATTTATAGTTCCCCCCTATTATTTCTCTTAATTAGTTTGAAAACTATACTATGCTTGGCAGTGGTGGTGCCTCCTGAGTGCCTTTAATCCCAGCGCTCAGGAGGCAGAGGCAGGCAGATCTCTCTAAGTTACAGGCCAACCTGATCTATAGAGGGAGTTCCAGGACAGCCAGGGCTACACAGGGAAACCCTGTCTTAAAGGACAAAACAAAATTTAAAAAAACAAACAAAAAACAAACCTCTTTGTATTTCCCAGATT
This sequence comes from Apodemus sylvaticus, assembly GCF_947179515.1. Taxonomy (NCBI): domain Eukaryota; kingdom Metazoa; phylum Chordata; class Mammalia; order Rodentia; family Muridae; genus Apodemus; species Apodemus sylvaticus. The sequence continues at coordinate 73,098,083 of NC_067473.1, read as the reverse complement.
TTTAGATGCTAATACTGGGGGGGGGGGGGGTCCTCTGGCTCTCCATGTCTAGCTGCCACTCTCCCAAACAGACGCTCCAGATGCCACTGTTGCCTCACTGAGACGATTGCAGTAACTTTGCTATTAATCTGTCAAGAACTCTTAACTCTCTGGGTCATTTACCATCCATTCTGATGTGTCCCAGGCTGGCTTCAAAGTTTCTGTGTAGCTAAGGATGCTCTTAAACGTCTGACCTACCTACCTCTACCTCCCAAGTGCTGGGATTACCTGGATATGCCACCATCCCAGTTTTCTGCAGTGCTGGGGATTAGACCAAGGGCTCCTTGAGCTAGGTGAGCACTCTACCAACTAAATTACATCCTCAGCTCCTCACGGTATCTGCTAACCAAACTGCTTTCCTTTCCTCTGAGCTCTTTCTCTAAACTCCTGTGACTATACAAGAATGGAGGGATAAGATAAGGTCGAGCTCAAGCTGGCATTCCTGTATCACACACAGCTGAGAGCAGGGCTCCAGGGCAGCTAGGAGTGCCCTTGGTCCATCCCTCACCCTGAACACGGTGGCATGGTCTTCCTTCTCACCAACCCAGGAATCCACTGCCATGGCTTTCCTGTACTGTCAGACTCTAAGGGTGTCCCCAGGAGGGCCCAAGGGGCTCACGTGCTCTCCTTCTCCTAGGCTCTGGAGCACCAGTTCCTGCCCCTGACCTGCTGATGCAAATCAAGCAAGAGGGGGAGCTCCAGCTGCAGGAGCAGCAGGCTCTGGGTGTGGAAGCATGGGCAGCTGGGCAGCCAGACATTGGGGAAGAGCCGTGGGGCCTCAGCCAGCTGGACTCTGGAGCAGGAGACGTCTCTACAGATGCTACCTCTGGTGAGTAACTGAGGCAGAAGAGCAGACTGAGTTTTAGGCACAGAGAGTAGGGGTTGGAAAAATGCCTAAGAGCATATGAGAAACTGTGTGCTCAGGAAATATAGCCTGGGGCTTCACAGATGGCTCAGTAGTTAAGAGTGCTGGCTACTCTTTCAAGGACACAGGTTCAATTCCTAGCACCCACAAGGCAGTTAACAACTGTCAGAACGGGATCTGATCCCCTTTCTGACCTCTGAGGGTACAGTGCATGCATGCGGTGCACAGATACACATGCAAGCAAAACGCCTAGGTATATAAAATAAAACTAAGTCGTTTTAAAAAGAAGAAAATCTGGCCTAACAAGTTTTTCAAACCTACCTTGAGGTATAGACTCAACTCTTAATTGGAGAAAGGTGAGCAGTTTATAACATCTGACTTTGCAGGGCTTCAGAGGAGGGAACAGAGACACTGGCTTCAGAGCACTCGCACATTCAGAACATCCCACTGGGGCCTTCAAGAACTGACTGCCCTGCCTCCCTCCCCCTCCCTCCCTTCCCCCTCCCTCCCTCTGCAATCCTGTTCACTCTTCTCACAATGCTCACATGTCCTTGTCCTTCCCCTAACCCACAGGCTGCAATTTCTCTTCCTTACAGGTGTCCATTCCAACTTTCCAACCACCGTCCCACCCACTTCCTGGCAAGCAGACCTCCCTCCCCACCACCCCTCCTCAGCATGCTCAGATGGGACACTGAAGCTCACCACAGCAGCAGCCACGGAAGGTACAGGAGTGGCAGGAGAGGAGAGTGAATGCCTGCATGGGCAGCCTGTTCTTCCTCAGCCAGCATGCACTACCTTACGGCTCTGTGCCGCCTTCTCTCTCTCTATCTCCTTCAGAACTCAATGATTTGAACAGCCTTTCTTGAGGATACCCATATTTCTTACATTCAGTTTCTTGTTTAAAAAAAAATCCATGTTTTTCCTCCCAGCCCTTGCTCCAGGGATGACACCTGTGAGACCATTGATAAATGTCTAGGCCACAAGCTTTGGCTCATTCCCTGACCAGCTCATAACTGATTTGACACATTCAAACTGTTCTATGCCTTCCACGTGGTTAGTTAACTCACCTCAGCTTCATGCGTCCAAATCTAGGTTGAATCTCTCTTTAGTCCAGCTTGAGTTCAGGTACCAGGCTGGTTTACTTCCATCTCCTTGGCGTTCCAGCCCCAATAGCCCCTCTCTATGTCCCAGAATCCTCTCTGTTCCTGCTAGTGTCCCACCTCCTATTTCCTGCCTCACCTCATTGGCCATAGGCCTTTTTATTGACAGGTGTTGCTTAAAAGAGAGTCTCCCTATAGTTCTTTCCATGTAGTTAGCCAGTCTATTCAAATAAGCTGATTTCTTAGAGGATAGGCCTTCCCCATCCCCAAAGCAACCTGTGGCTTCCAGGCACAGTCGCAGACAGAGCTAAAGCCACTTCCTAGATATTCAGTACTGCCAAAGACAGCAGAAGCCAGAGTTGGGAAGAGCAACTTTCGCATTCTTGTATTTGTGTTCTTTTGTCTGAAGGCCAATTATCTATTACCTTAATAAAAATTTCTGTCAACTTTTATCATCCCCAGACACAAAATATGCTATCACAAAATATGCTATCAGGCCTTGGGGTTGAAATTCAACACATTTACATAAAGTCAAACAGTTCTACTTGTTCATTAACATTTTGGTCATCAGAATAACTGCAGTCACTGCATACTGGACGGTGTGCCCAGGGGCCTTGCCATATGTTGTCCTGGCTAAGAGTGTGCCTGACAGCTGTGCAGAGTCCCTGACACCTCCGTGGGCAGGCCTGTGCTTCTGCCTTCATTTTTGGTACATGACGACCACACTCAAAATCTTTTTTAGAATAAATTTGTAATTTTCTTTAATAGCTAAAGAAAGAGAAAACAGAATCTGGGGACCAAATTTGAGAGCTACTTTTACTATGAAGAAGTCACCAGGTCAGGGGAAGCTTTTGGCTAGCTTCACCCAGGCCGGTCTGAGGTCCCAATGTGGTGTTCCATGGGCTGAGTAATTGCTGAGTTTCCAGATGAAGGTGACTGACCCATTGTGTCCTTTAAAAATGTCCAGAATGATCTCTGTCCTACTCTCTTTCTCAGCAGATGTAAAAATCGTTATCAAAACAGAAGTCCAGGAAGAGGAGGTGGTGGCCACACCTGTTCATCCCACCGACCTGGAGGCTCATGGGACTTTGTTTGCACCAGGCCAAGCCACAAGGTTCTTCCCCAGCCCTGCCCAGGAGGGAGCCTGGGAAAGTCCAGGCAGCTCCTTCCCCAGCCAGGACCCAGTGCTGGGCCTGCGCGAGCCAACTCGGCCAGAGAGGGACATTGGTGAGCTCAGTCCTGCCATAGCCCAGGAGGAGGCTCCGGCCGGGGATTGGCTCTTTGGCGGAGTCAGGTGGGGCTGGAATTTCCGGTGTAAGCCTCCAGTGGGCCTGAACCCGAGGACGGTGCCCGAGGGGCTCCCTTTCTCATCTCCAGACAATGGAGAGGCCATCTTGGACCCCAACCAGGCCCCAAGACCCTTCAATGATCCTTGTAAATACCCCGGCCGGACAAAAGGCTTCGGCCACAAACCAGGACTGAAGAAGCACCCGGCAGCGCCACCCGGAGGCCGGCCTTTCACCTGTGCCACCTGCGGAAAGAGCTTCCAGCTGCAGGTGAGCCTGAGCGCACACCAGCGCAGCTGCGGACTGGCCGACGGGGCGGGCGCAGGAGCAGCGGCCACCGCCACTGGAAGCGGAGGTGGCGGCGGCAGCGGTGGAGGTGGGAGCAGTGCACGGGACAGCAGCGCTCTGAGGTGTGGGGAGTGTGGCCGCTGCTTCACACGCCCTGCACACCTCATCCGCCACCGCATGCTACACACTGGTGAGAGGCCCTTCCCCTGCACGGAGTGCGAGAAGCGCTTCACAGAGCGGTCCAAGCTCATCGACCACTACCGAACGCACACGGGTGTGCGGCCATTCACCTGCACCGTGTGTGGGAAGAGCTTCATCCGCAAGGACCACCTCCGCAAGCACCAGCGCAACCACCCAGCCGTGGCCAAGGCGCCCACACACGGCCAGCCACTCCCACCACTGCCGGCTCCTCCTGACCCCTTCAAGAGCCCAGCAGCCAAAGGACCCATGGTCTCCACAGACCTTGTGACTGACTGGACTTGTGGCCTAAGTGTTCTAGGACCCAGTGATGGTGGTGGAGACCTGTGAGGGTCCCAACCCTCCTGTGGCCCCTGCAGGCCACGAATGTACAGTCCTGAGTGCAGATAGCAGGGTGGCCTGAAAACTCAGAAGCAAAAAGGGAGACTTGGCAGAGAACCAAATTTCCATGTTGCTGAACTGATCACTGGAAAGAAGGACTATCAATGCAGCCTCCACCTTAAAGTAGAATTCCAACTGTGAAACTGAACACCGTAATAGGATCTTAAGTAATTTAATTACTCATTTTTTGTTTTTTCTCTTTAATTCTTGAGGAAAAAGCTGGAAAACGGAAGCAATGACCAGTTAGTTTTTGAGGTGTGGCTTTCAGAGGTGTGTGTTCATGTCTTACCAGTGTTGGAAAGATGGTCAGTGGGAGAAGCAGGCAGGGGCACTCCAGCCGTAGTCCACACAGCCCTGCCGCAGGGTGAGTTCCAGTTCTGTGCAGGCTGCGGCCTAGACTGACAGCTTCCACTCAGCAGTAAGAACCCTGCTAGAAGCAGCCCTTACCTTCTGAAAAGACCCTCTAAGCCAAGGCCTGGCTTTTCCCGTTTTGAGCCATCTATGGTACCTGTCCAAGGTGGTAACTTCCACTGCAGTAGTGGCTCCTGGGCCTGGCTAAGAAGAATCATATGGAGCTGTAGTGGTATTAGATCTGAAGTCAGAGGAAGCCAGGGCCACCCATCTTGGGCTATCTCCATTACCCACAGATGCTTCTGTTGGCTGCCCATTGTGTAGTATGTTCATTTTCAGAATGGTTTCACTGGTTCCACCTCACATCCCATTCCACCATTAACCATGACTTTGGAAAGCAGACAGGCAGGCAGTTCTTTTTAGACAAGAGGAAATAAAGGGCTCAGAAGGGGCACAGAATCTCTCTATGAGTACTGTGTTCTAGGAGCCGGGAAGTGCAGCAGCTGATAGCCAGTTCTCCTAGAACGATGGTTCAGGGAAGGAACGGTTCTGAGATCTTGCTCTCTTACAAGATTTATGCCACACGCATGGATCAGATCATCAGAACTCCTGCATCAGCAGCTGGAGCTGGACAGCCCATGTGTGAGCTTATACATCACTAGACAGCAGGGGGTAGTTGGATTGCCAGGTAACTGGGTAAATGGCTCTCAGGCCTGCCTGGAGAATCTTCACCGTGGAATTAGAGCTAGGTCTGAGTTTCTGTCATAACAGTGCTGTCCCCACCACACATAGCCATTCCCATTTTGTTAAAGCAGCCACTGGTCCTCTTGCCCAAATGGGTAATGATCCCTGGAGAGGGCAGAGACCATGGCGCCCATTCAGCTCCTTCCTGCATACTTTTATTAGAAATAGACTAGTTAAGAAAATTGTTTCTATGTACTGTATATTTTGTACCTGTTTACACTTCTAATATTGATATAACTGATATTTTGAAAAACAAATGAACAGAAAACATCCTGTTAAAATAAAATCTAACCAGCACCAAAGCTGTTTCATGGATTCCATTCTTAAGACATTCATCATTTTCCTGCTGCTTCTAAGCACCTCCTCCAGGAAGCCATTTCTCAAACCCCTTAGTTCTGGGCCATCTTGGAAACAAGGGGTGGATGATTTCAGGGAAGTTTGGCTTCCTAGAGATAAACTGGCTTTTGGAGAAAAAAATCAAAACATACTAAATCTCTTTGCCAACAGACTAAACAAGGTTTATATAGTTTAGTTTGAGATGGTATTCAGGAAGAGAGGAAATTCTTAGAGAAAACTATGGACTATCAAGAAAATGGGTGTAAGTTATCCCTTCCTTGCCTGGACAGGTGGCAGTACCTCTAGCTACAACCGGGCCACAATCCCATCCAAGGGCTAATCATCTTGCTCACAATTTTTTAAGATAAGGAAGAAAAAATATTTTGGGGCTGGAGAGATGACTTAGCAGTTAAGAGGTGCTCTTACAAAGGCCCTGAGTTCAGTTCTTGGCACCTGTGTTATGCTGTGAACGAGCCTCCTGTCACTCTTAACTCCAGTGGATCATGGCCCTGGCCTGGGAATACACCTGCACTCATAAGCACAAGCACTCCCACACAGACACACATAACTAAGAATAGAGACATACTAAAACTTTCATTTTTTACTTATTTCATATTATGTTTCATGAAGGACATAAGAATTAAACAGAAGAGAAGGTTTCACCAGGCCCGTGATGGGAAATCATAGCAGTGCCTAACTGACAACTTGATACCTTCCTTCCTCACTAGATGTCTCCAGTATCTGAGTCCTACCCAGTCCACTGTGCCACTGCTCTACCCCAGCCCCTCCGCCCCTGCGTGCATCCTGATTCAGTGAAAGGCTAAGATGCAGGGCCTGGCATGACTCTAAGAAAGGGTCTCCATCTGGGGTTAGGTGCCACTTGCCAGGTCAGGAAAGACAAACAGGTTGTATTTTAACCATATCAGTAACATCAAGGACTCCAAGCCAGGTAGGACGGCATATTCCTATCATACCCACAAGCAGAGGGCAGAGGCAGAAGGGTCACTGCAATTCAAGGCCAACCTGGTCTTCACAGTTTCAAGCAAGCCAGGGCTTTTTATGAGTCCCTGTAAAAAACAACTGGAGTGACTTTATTTCATGTGCATGTGTTTGTGTGAGTTCATATGTACCATGTATGTGCAGCAGCTCTCTGAGGTCAGAAGAGAGCGTTGGATCCCCAGGGACTAGAGTTGCAAGCTGTTGTGAGCACCGCACTGATCCCAAGAATCAAACCTATACAAGAGCAGCAAATGCGTTTAACTGCTAAACCATATCTTGGAACCCACTATGATTTAAAAACAAAACAAAATAAAACACTTCTACATAGTTGAAAGTCTGGGGGGCTGGAGAAGTGGCTCAGCCGGTAAGAGCACCGACTGCTCTTCCAAAAGTCCTGAGTTCAAATCCCAGCAACCACATGGTGGCTCACAACCATCCATAATGAGATCTGACGCCCTCTTCTGGTGTATCTGAGGACTTATTATACATATAATAATAAATAAATCTTAAAAAAAAAAGTCTGGGCCTCAGAATCTGTCACTACCACGGAGCCCCGTTCCATCTCTAACACTGCTCCATGGTGATTCTTCCTGGGAAACCACTGCTCCCTAGCTGAAAGGACTCTCCATTATCTGCTGGTTAAAATCTAAAGATCAGCATAGTACTTCTAGCCGCTCACATGGGGGGGGGGGGGGTTCCTTGTTCTTTTCCATGTCCCATTTGCACCTCACCCTAGACAATCAGAGTCACTGGCTCTCCCCTGAACTCCATGCCACAGCCACTGCAAACAATATCTACCTTCCCTTTGTCTCCAGTCCACCTGGCACATCCTACCTCCCCTTGAGTCTTGGCTTACAGAATCATCCACCCTCCCTAGATCGCTGCAAGTGGAACTGACACCATCCCTGCCTGTGTCCCAGACTCCTGTGTAGACTCCATCTGTCACCTTATTCAACCTCTTCCTACCTCGTAGATGTCTATGAAAGTTGTCCATTTAAAAACAAGGCAAGAGGCTTAGAAACCAAGGCCTTTTTTCTTTGACAACTATAACACAGAATTCCTAATTTGGGTGCAATTGTTAAATTATCCTTCCATGTACACATGACTGTTTAAAAATATTAAAACCATTTATATATTAATATATACTCTCAAATAATTTGATATTTTTTTAAATAGTAGGGGGATGCTAGATGTGGTTGTTCATTTGGGAAGCTGAGGCAAAAGGCTGAGTTCCAGGCAAGCTAGGCTACATAATGCATTGCCAAGCCCATCTGGGCTGCGGTGTGAGACCATTTCAAACCAGGAGGATCAGGAGCCACTGGAAAGATGGTTCAGTGGCTGGGAGCTCTTGGTATTGAGGAGGAGCCAAGTTTAACTCCCAGAATACTTGTGGTAGCTCACACTCATCCAAAACTCCAATTCTGGGAGATCTGACACCCTCTTCTTACCTCCACAAGTACCAAGCATGCACATAATACACACACGTGCAGGCAAAGAACAAATAAGTCTAAAAATGTTTAAGTGATAAATGATACACTGTGAACTGTGTGACCTCAACATATTGCTGATATGCACATCTTGAAATTCTGAATAAAGCTTAATAAACATGCCTTCAAATACAAAACTATGACAATAAACAAACAAATACATAAATAAATGGAAAGCCTCTTTGCCCGAAATGAAGACAGCTGCATGCCCAAGTTACAATGGCAGAAGTCCCTGTTGCGCCTACCTGGTACTGACTGTGTCTAAAGAAGGGCATAGTTGTAATCAAGGCAAAACATACTGGACTTCACAAAAACCTTGAAAGCCTTGTCATCAGCACGTGCACAGTTCAAAACCACATTCTGAACCAATCTGGCAGTTACTCAGGAAATTGGCAATAGATCTACCTCAAGACCCAACTATACTACTCCTGGGCATATAACCAAAGGGTGCCCCAGCCCAGCACAAGGACGCTTGCTCAACTATGTTCATAGTAGCTTTATTCTTAATAGCCAGAAACTGGAAACAACTGTCCCTCAACTGAAGAATGGATTTTTTTTTTTTTTTAATTTTTTTCGAGGCAGGGTTTCTCTGTTTAGCCCTGGCTGTCCTGGAACTCACTCTGTAGAACAGGCTGGCCTCGAACTCAGAAATCCGCCTGCCTCTGCCTCCCAGAGTGCTAGGATTACGGGTGTGTGCCACCACCGCCTGGCTCAACTGAAGAATGAATAAAGAAAATGTACATTTTACACAATGTAAAATTCATTTTCGAATTGGTGTAAATGTAAATGTGTAATAAGTGTAAATGTAAAAATTCATTTACACAATGGAATACTATTCAGCTATTAAAAACAAGGACATCATGAAATTTGCAGGCAAATGGATAGAACTAGAAAAGATCATCCTGAGTGAGGTAACCCAGACCCAGAAAGACAAACATGGTATGTGCTCACTGATAAGTGGGTATTAGCCAAAAGGAAAGGATAACAATCCACCAACCCAAGAAGCTAAGTAACAAGGAGGGCCTGGGGCGGGGGCACACTTGAATCTCACTGAGAAGGGGAAATAGAATAGACATCACGGATGGGTGGGGTTGAAACAGGAGGGAGCAGGAGGAGGGAGGATGGAGGGGAGAGTACAGGGAGAGACAACTGGAATGGGGGGATTTCTGTAACAAGCTAGAAACCTACCTAGGGCAGTGGGAAAATCCCAGGAATCTGTGAGGATGAGCCCAGCTAAAACTCCTAGCCATGGGGGCTATGCAACCCGACTGGGCATCTTCTGTAACCAGGAAAGACTTCCAATGGAGGGCCCGGGACACCAGGCCAGCCACAAAACCTCCAACCTACAATTTGTCCTGCCCCAAGATGTGCAGGGGTGAAGGTGGTGCAGAAATTGAGGGTCTGGCCAACCAATGATTGGTCCATCTTGAGAGCCACGCCCTGAGAGGGAGCCCATCCTGACACATTGATGATACTCTGCTATATTTGCAGACAGGAGCCTAGCATAGCCATCAGCAGAGAGGCTGCACCCCACAACTGATGGAAACAGAGGCAGAGACCCACAGCCAAACAGTAGGTGGACTTGGGGAATCCTGTGGGAGACGGGCAAAAGCATGGAGCCAGGGAGTCAAGGCCCACACAGGAAAACCTACAGAATCAACTAATCTGGGCCCATAGGGCTCACAGAGCCTGAACCGCCAACTAGAGAACACGCATGAGACTGGCCCAGGCCCTCAGCACATAGGTAACAGTTGTGTAGCTTGGTCCTCATGTGGGACTCCTAACAGCGGGAGCAGGAACTAGCTGTCTCTGACTCTGTTGCCTGCCTCTGGGATCCTTTCCCCTAACTGGGCTGCCTTGTGAACAGATGCACCCAGTCTTAATGCAACTTGGTATGGCAAGGCTAGTTGATATCCGTGGGAGGCCTGCCCTCTTCTGCAGGAAAAGGAGGAAGAATGGATGGAGAGGAGATGTGGGGAGAAGAACTAGGAGGAGAGGAGGGACTTCCCAGAAACTGAGGTTGGGATGTAAAGTTAACTAATTGTAAAAACAACAATAAACACACACACACACAGACAGACAAAACCCATCTTTAAAAACCAGGGGAGAGGGGTAGGGCAGGCAGACAGGCAGACCAGGCCATAGGCTTTAGGGGAGAACCTAATATTATTCTGTTAATGGGACATAATGCTACACTGACTCTTAATGACTTACATTGTCATGCTCATAGATTCGTGCATCTATCAAGCCTCATCAGAGAAACTTCTTTTGAAAGTGTATTGCAATTAACACAGCGACCCACGTTTAGTCAAAAGGCAGAGAATAAGAACTCCAAGGTGCTCAGCCCTAAGTGGGACATCTTTATCACACTCTTCTCCTACCAAGGCTGGGGAATCATGATGGGGGTGTGTAAAAGCCAAAGGCAGTAGATGACTACAAAAGAACACAGCAAGGCTGTCACACATAACACAGCAAGGCTGTCACACATGTGAACTCACAGCAGTTGTGAGAGCACATACGAGACCTGTGCAAGCTCAAGCCAGACAAAATCCCAACACAGTTGGGAGGAAGTGGGCACAAAGATACCCTGTGCTGACTGGCTATTGGTAGAAGATAGTTGCCAAGAGATGGAGTGTTAGTGTTCTCTACAGGTTTGATCTCGGATAGGTGAAGCACACCACAGTGGAGAGCCAGATACCCAGGATACAGTGTTAAAGGGGCTAGAATTTTTTTAAGTTGAGGATACAGTGTTGGGTGAGCATGGAATTAGGGATGGATTTGAAATGAGTTGGGGATGAATATAATCAAAATACAATGTGAAGTTCTCATTTGCTTATGTATGTATGTATGTATGTATGTATGTGTATGTGTTCACCAAACCTTAAGAAAACTGACATACTATAAAAAAAACAATGTACCATAAAAAATAAAAATAAAATAAAATAAACCAGGCATGATAAGCCCACAACTTTAATCATAACAATTGGGTGGCAGTGGCAGGTAAATCTCTCTGAATGTAGGCCAGCCTGGTCTACATACAGAGTTACAGGCCAGCCAGGACTAACGAGTGAGAACCTGCTGCATTACTTAATTAGTAAGGTATTTCTAGCAGTAAAAGCATAGTGTCTTAGTTAGGGCTTCCATTGCTACAGTGAAACACCATAACCAAAAAGCAAGTTGAGGAGCAACGGGAAAGGGCTGAGCTTATACTGTGATACTGTAGCCCATCGCTGAAGGAAGCCAGGGCAAGAACCTGGAGGAGGAGATGATGCAGAGACCAAGGAGGGCGCTGCTCACTGGCTTGCCCCTCGTGGCTTACTCAGCCTGCTTTCTTCTAGAACCCAGGACCACCAGCCTCACAATGATGCCCTCCCACATCAATCACTAATAGAGAAAATGCCCACCGGGCAGTGGTGGCGCACGCCTTTAATCACAGCACTTGGGAGACAGAGGCAGGCAGATTTCTGAGTTTGTGGCCAGCCTGGTCTACAGAGTGAGTTCCAGGACAGCCAGGGCTACACAGAGAAACCCTGTCTCAAAAAATGAAAGGAAAGAAAAAGAAAGAAAGAAAGAAAGAAAGAAAGGAAGGAAGGAAGGAAGGAAGGAAGGAAGGAAGGAAGGAAGGAAGGAAGGAAGGAAGGAAGGAAGGAAGGAAGGAAAGGAAGGAAAGAAAGGAAAGAAAGAAAGAAACAAAGAAAGAAAGAAAGAAAGAAAGAAGAAAGAAAGAAAGAAAGAAAGAAAGAAAGAAAGAAAGAAAGAAAGAAAGAAAGGGAAGGAAATAAAGAAGAAAGAAAGAAAAGAAAGAAAGGAAGGAAGGAAGGAAGGAATGAAAAGAAAAGAGAAGTGAAAGAAAGAAAGAAAAGGAAGGAAATAAAGAAGAAAGAAAGGAAAGAAAGAAAGAAAGAAAGAAAGAAAGAAAGAAAGAAAGAAAAGAAAGAAAGAAAGAAAGAAAGAAAGAAAGAGAGGAAGGAAGGAAGGAAGGAAAAGAAAAGAGAAGTGAAAGAAAGAAAGAAAGAAAGAAAGAAAGAAAGAAAGGAAGGAAGGAAGGAAGGAAGGAAGGAAGAAAGAAAGAAAGAAAGAAAAGGAAGGAAAGAAAGGAAAGGAAGAAAGAAAGAAAGAAAGAAAGAAAGAAAGAAAGAAAGAAAGAAAGAAAGAAAGAAAGAAAGAAAGGGAAGGAAATAAAGAAGAAAGAAGGAAAAGAAAGAAAGGAAGGAAGGAAGGAAGGAAGGAAAAGAAAAGAGAAGTGAAAGAAAGAAAGGAAGGAAATAAAGAAGAAAGAAAGGAAAGAAAGAAAGAAAGAGAGGAAGGAAGGAAGGAAAAGAAAAGAGAAGTGAAAGAAAGAAAGAAAGAAAGAAAGAAAGAAAGAAAGAAAGAAAGAAAGAAAGAAAGAAAAGAAGGAAGGAAGGAAGGAAGGAAGAAAGGAAGGAAGAAGGAAGGAAGGAAGGAAGGAAGGAAGGAAGGAAGGAAGGAAGGAAGGAAGGAAGGAAAAAGAAAATACCCTACAGGATTTTATGGAAGCATTTTCACAGTTGAAGTTCCCTCCTTTCAAATGACTTTAGCTTGTGTCAAAATGACATAAAGCTAGCCAGTACAATATGGTCACATAACTTAAAAAAAAAAAATTAACGAACTGCTTATACAACAGAATCACCAATAGTTTAAAAAAAATCATTCACCAGTATGGGGGAGGGGGACTCATTCCAAAGCCCTTACCCCATAACATTTGTGCATAACCTTTGCACATCCTTCCAGAAAGCTTAAATCATATCAATACCACTAGTAGTATGATATAAATGCTGTACATAATGCTGTATAAATACATTATTTAGGGAATAGTTACTATTTTTATAGAGTATTTTATGTCTAAAACCACAAATACTGAGAGCTAACTGAGAGCTACATCAAAGATAGATGAAGAAAGAACCTAGAACGAAGAAAAAAGAAATGATAAACGGGGGCTGGAGAGATGGCTCAGTGGTTAAGAGCACTGACTGCTCTTCCAGAGGTCCTGAGTTCAATTCCCAGCAACCACACGGTGGCTCACAGTCTTCTGTAATGGGATCTGATGACTGGAGAGAGATTGCTCAGTGGTTAGGGTTCTTGGTGCTCTTACCAAAGACCTGGATTGAGTTCCCAGCACAGGCAGCTCATAACTCTCCATCGAAAGATAACTCCAGGTCCAGATCTGATGCTCTCTTCTTGCCTTTGCAAGCACTTGCACATGTATGGAAAACAAACTCATGCAGGCACACATTAATAAGTAAATATTTAAGAAAACAAAGCAAAATTAAAATAATGGATAACAATAAAATATAAGATGGGGTGACTTATATTTCCCTATGTTTTCAAACAAGGGTCAGTGATGTGCAGAGTAGTGGTAGGTACCCCCCTGTAATCTCAACTCCAGGAAGGCAGAAGCGAGAAAGTCAGAAATGTGAGGACATTCTTACTACAAAGCAAATTTAAGACTAGCCTCGGCCACATGGACCTCTATCCCCAAAACAATTTTTTAAATAGAACTAAACTTTTTAAAAAAAGTATCAATTTCATTTAGATATTGTTTGGACAGTGTGTCACTATGTAACACTGGCTGCCCTGGAGCTCCCTATGCAAACCAGGCTGGCCTCAAACTCATAAAGATCCACTTGCTTCTGTCTCTGCTGAGTGCTGGGTTACTGGGTATCCACCAGCACAACCAGTGAAGCAGGTTTTAGACTTCCTACGCCAACTATACGATTTAAAATGTTCACTCACACCACTGAAAAACAGCAGAATGGCTCCCAGCAGAGGGAGAACATACGAAGAAAGCCTGCTTCACCGAGCATGGCTGCAGTTCATTCAATCCCAACACCCAGAGACAGAGGCAGAGGGATCTGTTGAGTTCCAGGTAGCCCAGGGTTCATAGTGAGACACTGTCTTGAAGAAAGAAGAGAGAAAAAACAAAGAAGGAAGATAGAGAAGGAGGAGGAAGAGGAGGAGGAAGAGAAGCTCCTGCCACCACTCAGTGCCAGGCACATGACTTTCTCAGGAGGCAGAGGAAGGCAGATGTCTGTGACGCCGGCCTAGTCTACAGAGCTAGTTCTTAGACAGTCAGAGCTATACACCGAAAAACCCTGTCTCAAAAAGAAAACAAGGAGATTGGGAAGGAAGAAGGGAGAAAAAAAATGTTCTCTGCTCCTCCGGAGATAGCCACATCTTGTTAGTGCCAGCCTCATCCCTGAGACCATGATGGTAAGATGTACAATTGATCATATTGGGTACCTGGTTGCCAGGGCTGCCTTCACTCAGGTGAAGTGGATGTTATTGCTATCAATGACACCTTCATTGACCTCAACTACGTGGTCTACATGTACCCCACAGTACTTAAATGGCACAGTCAAGGCTGAGAACAGAAAACTTGTCCTTGACTGGAAGGCCACCTCCATCTTCCCTAGTGAGACTATGCCGCCATCATGGAATGCATGGTGTAGAGTGTACTGGTGCCTTCACCACCGTGGAAAAGGCAGGGCCCACTTGAAGGGTGGGGCCAAAAGCATCATCTCGGCCCCTCCTGCTGATGCCCCCATGTTTGTCAAGGGTGTGAACCATGAAAAGTATGACAACCCATTCAAGACTGTCAGCAACGCTTTTTACACCACCAACTGCTCAGCCCACAGGCCAAGGTCATCCACTTCAACTTTGTCATTGTCAAGAGATTCATGACCAGTCCATGCCATCACTGCCGCCAAAAGACTGTAGATGGCCCCTCTGGGAGGCTAGAGCATGATGTCTGTGGGCTGCCCAGAACATCCTCCCGCATCCGCTGGTCCAGCAAAGACTGTAGGCAAACTCACTGGCATGTCCTTCCATGTTCCTAACCCCAAAGTGTCCGTTGTGGATCTGAAATGCCACATAGAGAAAGCTGCCAAGTATGACATCACGACAGTGGTGAAGCAGGCATCCGAGAGCCCACTAAGAGGCATCCTGGGCTACACTGAGGACCAGGCTGTCTCCTGTGACTTTAACAGTGACTCCCACTCCTCCGGCTTTGACGCTGGGACTGACATTGCTCTCCCTGACAACTCTCTAAAGCTCGTCCTCTGGTGTAACAATGAATATGGCTGCAACGGCAGGGTGGTGGGCCTCATGGCCGTTGAAAGAAGGCCTCTAAGAAGTAAGAAGCCCTGGACTACTCCCCCAAACAAGGACAAGAGAGAGGGCACACCCTTGGCTGCTGAGCAGTCCCTGTCCCAATGGGCATGTCCCTTCAGTTTCCATCCCAGATCCCCAGAAGAAGAGGAGGGGCTTGGGGAGCCTTACTCTCCTGAATACAATCAATAATGTTCACTGCACACGTATACCACCCCACCTCCCCAAAAGGAAGGAATGAAACCTAACTAAAGAAAAGGAGAAAATCACGCATGAGCTAACGGACTACGAAGGCGCAAGAGGAGCTGAGAAGGGATAGAAGCACTCCTCCTGTCAAATCTCTGCACTAAAACCTGCGTCTGTGTCTTAAGTGTGCCCCCTTCCCTAAAGAGACTAAAAAAGATGACATGATACAAGCGAGGCCTCCACACCAGCTCTGTGCACGGTGTCACGGGGACAGTCAGCGACTGGCCAGCCCGGGCTGTGAAGCTCAGGCCCCTCATGGGACCAGGTGGAAGTAAGAAGTGGGCTACCTTCAATCTCTGTCCTCTGCCTTGATCCCTAGACAGGGACTAACGGATGCCTGCCATAAAACTGCCTGTCAGACAGGCGACTTACAAGCTAAGGATGGAAAACAGTTCAAAGTCAGCCTGTGGATGAGGAGAGAAGGCATCAGCAAACACGCGCTAACACTACCAGATAAAGCAGGTTTTGATGCCAGAGGCTCTAATTTCTAGGCTATAAAAGGTGACAATATCAAAAGAAAAATGAGTTTAATGTATCCAACATGGCCTCAAAAATATATAAAGCAAAAAATTATAGAACTATGAGAAAAAATAAAAATGAAATATTTTCACATACTTATTTCAATAACTGATAAAAGTAATAAGACTATAAGAAACTTAAAAGGCATGGCTAGTTTTTATCAAGAGATTTTCTTTTCAGTCATTTACAAAAATGAGACTGGATGTGGTGGTACACACCTATAATCATTCCAACCCAACCTACATGAAACCAGTCCCCCCCCCCAAAAAAGACCAGCACAGCTACAAAGCAAATCACAACACATTTCATATACCCTATTTTGTTCAGACTACTTTTAAAACTCTCAATGCACTTAAAAAGTAAATGATAAAATTATATATATATATATATATATATATATATATATATATATATATATATATATATATATATAATTATATATAATTGATTGGGAGGGGTAGTGAGAATTTGACCTGGAGCCTTTTACATGCTAAGCAAACATTCTACCACCCAGCTATATCCTGACCCTATAGTTTCCTATAGTTTTATAACCAGGCATGTTGCAAATGCCTTTAATCCTAATGAAGGCAGGCAGCTCTCTGAGTTCAAGGCCAGCATGGTCTACATATTAAGTTCCAGGGTAGACAGAGTTACATAGTCTCAAAAAAATTGTAAAGAGAATAGCCATTTATTGACAAAAATGTAAAATATTTAATATTGTTTTGGGGAAGAAATCCTTCCACCAAGTATTAACCAGACCTGACCCAGCTCAGCTTCTGAGATCAGACCAGTTTAGGGCAGTTTGAACACAGACTAGAACAATCTTTTCTATAGGAAGTTCATAACAAGATTATATCTGATTATACAATATATGGCATTCATGTGAGTAATCTTGAGAGAAGAAATACTAAGAATGCATACAATTACAGAAACAATTAAATACACCATTGCAAGACACAAAATACAGAGAAAAGTACACTCCTGCAAGATGTGAAATGGGATAGAGCCCACGGCCCTAGTGGGTCCCTGAGGCTCTCCAGACAGCACAGCACTATTATACCTAGGATGTCGGATTTCGGGACCCCCATGCATGCCAAAAACCCTGGGTGTTCAGGACTTTTTTTCACATTTATTTATTGGGGGGGGGGGGGAGCACCATGAGTCATGTGTGGAGGTCAGATAATCTGTGGGACCTGGTTCTCGCCTTCCACCATCTGGGTCCCGGGATCAAACTACTGCCATCCGGCTTGAGAGCCAATGTCTTTACTCACCAAGCCATCTTCCTTCCTGGACCCAGGTATTTTTTTAAAGATCCTCTGCAAGAGCAGTAAGTCCTCTTAACTGCTGAGCCATCTCTCCAGCCCCCGCCCCCTCGGGTAGAATAACTAATGCCCCCGCCCCCTGAGGGGGTGGCGCACTTAGGAGGCGGAGGCAGGCAGAACTCTTGAGTTTGAGGCCAGCCTGGTCTACAGAGTGAGTTTCAGGCCAGTCAGGGCTACACAGAGAAACCCTGTCTGGAAAAACCAGAAGGGGCAGGGGGAACACAGCTGGAGGGTGTGTGGCAGCTGTGATGGTGGTATACTTATAAATCGTAGTACTCAGAGGGCAGAGGCCGAAAGACTTTGGGTCTGATACCAGGGAGTGGGCTACATAGCAAGACAGTTCTAGTTTGTTTTTGTTTTATTTTTGTTTTGTTTTGTGTACTGCTGTGGTAAACAGTAAACAAACTGGGGGTTGAATGACATTTCACAGGTGTTACCTAAGTTTCACAGAAAACATGATTCATAATAGTAGAAAAATTACAGCCACGACTTAGCAACAAAAATAATGTTATAGGTTATGGTTGGTGGTCACCATAACATGAGGAACGCTATTAAATGGTCAGACCATGAGAGAGAGAGAGATCTGAACATCCAGAAGAGGCAGAAAATTGCTCATAAGATGGTAGATTCAAGTCGAATCCTTTTAGAATTCTTACAGCAAAACAGAGTACACGGTGGCTGTCGTTTATTGGATATTTCAAAGCAGTCAGCACAGGGCTGGGGTGCTCAGCAGGGAGGTGCTTGCCTACAATGCCTGGTGCCTTAGTCAAGAGGATCTTGGGTAATCCAAACAGTAAGAAATGGTGAAGGTTAGAACTAATGGCTAAGCCAGTTGTCCTGATCTATGTTGTACAGACATACTGAAATGCCACACTGTCCTCCACCCATAGCC
Source organism: Apodemus sylvaticus (assembly GCF_947179515.1). Classification (NCBI taxonomy): domain Eukaryota; kingdom Metazoa; phylum Chordata; class Mammalia; order Rodentia; family Muridae; genus Apodemus; species Apodemus sylvaticus. The sequence continues at coordinate 73,079,902 of NC_067473.1, read as the reverse complement.
CAATCCCAGGAAGTCACATGTTGAAAGGGGGAACCTTAAAGTCGTCCTCCAACCTCTACAGGGGCTCATAGCGAATGGATGCGCCCACACAACCCACACACAAATAAGTAAACAAACAAATAAATAAATGTGAATTAAAAAGTAAGGCCTGGGGGTGTGGCTCAGTGGCAGTGCTGTGCTCTAGCAAGCCAGAAGCCCTAGTTCAACTCCCTGTCTCAGTGACGCATGAAATTAATAATAATTGCAGCTGCCATCAGTTGTCACATTAATGTTTGACGGGTGATAGGACTAATAACCAGAGTGTTTTTAATAAAACGCTATAAACCAATGGAAGAAAAACTACCCAACAGAGCAGGTAGGTAAAGAATATGAAGAGAACCTTAACAGGGTAAGAAAACGAATGTTAGTGCTGCAAATTTTAAAAAGCAATCAACTTCTTTAATGGTGGCAACATAAATATAAATGTCAATGTGAATAAAGAGTTGCATTTCTCATTCAACTTTATGACAAACTTTCCAAGTCTCTTATCAGGAAATGTTGGCCAGGACATGAAAACAGGAAGCCATGCGTGGTGGCAGGGTGTGTGGGCACCATCTCTGGTGAGCAGCACACTGAGCTGGGTATGTCTGTGATGGATATGTGGCATCCTGCAGTGGGTTCCTTTCATTTCCCCCAAAGGATAATGAAATGCTATATAGGGTTAAAATGAATAGAGCGGGTAGACAGACTTGTTTACACATACTGTATCTCAAAATAACAATGATCCAAGATAACAAAAAGTTGCAATAGGATATGGGCTGAATTAATACAATTTATATAAAACTCCAGGAACACGGAAGCCAGTAGTGTGCACTGCCTGTGTATTCACACATGATAAGCAATACATATACATATTGACGGGAGGGGGGGGACGTGACACTTCTCCAATAAATGAGATGGCCCTGGCCTGGTCTCCGTTTTTACTGAGAGCTTCATATTGCCCGGTTGCCTTCTAAGACAAGCTCCAACCCAGACATCCCCGAGGTTCTGTAAAGTGAAAAAAATTATTCTGTCCTTTCCTCTAGGTTCCAGTTGGGGTTCATTCATCCCTAACTGTAACCACGACACCTGCTCACACTTTTTTTTTCTCTTTTTTCATTCCGCTCCCAAATCTTGCCAGCTCTTCCATATTCAGTAAACGTGCGTTTCACTGAACCTGTCCAGGAAAGAGGGTCGTCTCTCACGGTTGGAAAGAGTACAAGGGGACGAAAACTGCAACTTGGGATCATCAAGCCACTCCCGGCTCAGCCTCAGTTTCCTCCTGAGCAGCCCGTCTAGCCCCTTCCAACCCGTGCCCTCAAAGATTCCAGGAATTCTGTCCTTTCTGGCCGAAAACAACACTGAGGCTTTTCACAAAGCACTCCCACCCCCACCCCTCGCTCCCCTTGGATCCACAGCCCGCGTCCCTGGAACCCGGGCTGCACTGCGCTGGTCACATGAACTCCGGCTTTCTCTGGTGTGACGGCTCTCTCCGATCCCTTTGTGAGCGCAGGTTTTGAAAGCCAAAGACCGGGTTCTGGGTTTGAGACGCGAAGGCGGCCGCGGGCGGAAGGCTGTCGGAGCCCATCGGCCCGCCTCCAGACCCAGCGCGCCGCGCGGGCCGCGCGCCCCGGATTCCGCTCCGCCGCCGCCCGCCGCGGCCTGGCCCGAGGGCGCCGGGCCGCCAAGACGCCAGGTGAGCCGCGAGGGATCGGGAGCCGCGACGGGCTCAGGGCGTGTCCGGCGCCGCGGCGGCCCGCGCCTCACTGTTCGCTCCTACCGGCTGTAGATGGAGCTGTCTGGGTTCCGGCCGCCTCCGACGAGCCTCCGAGCGCTCCTCTTGAAACGCCTGAGAGGGACATGCCTCCCAGGATGCAGTTTGTAGCAACATGGCAGCTGCGGTGCAGCTCCCCTGCTGAAGAGGCGCCGGGACGGCCCCGCAGCTCGCAGCCGGGACCCGGGCCGCAGCCGGGGTCGCAGCGTCGGCTGCTCGGGGCGGGCGAGCGCGCCGGGGGCGGCCGCAGAGCGCTGGGGCCCAGCTCGCCGCCGGGGCGCAGTCCGCACAGCCGCGCTCCGACGCCGCCACCGCCGCCCGCGCCCGCCCGCCGAGTGCAGCACCGAGCAGGCCGGGGCCCGACGGCCGCGCAGCCTGGGCGGGTGAGGCCAGGCCGCGCCGCACTGCCAGCCCGCCCACGGCGCCGGGCCTGCGTGGGGCTGCGCGCGGCGGCGGCGGGGACTCGCGCGGCGCGGGCCGGGCGGCGCGGGGCCATGGCCGAGGCGGCCCCGGCTCTGGGGAGGGCAGCCCGCGCGCGCACGGACGCGCGGCCTCGGGGCCCTGGGGACTGCCTGCGTGCTCCGGGCTCGGCGGCCCGGCCTGGGGTCTCGGTAAGGGCCGGGCGCGGCGACGTTAGCGGGGAGGGGGCGCCCTGGCGGGCTCGCGCGCCCCCTGGGGGGGAGGACGGCCGGGGCGGGCGGGAGCGGCGGCCGTCCGTGCGAGGCTGCGCGGCCGCACGGCTCCCGGACACGCGGCCCGAGGTGGGGCGCGGGCGGCGCGCTCGCTCCCTGGCTGCGGAGCCGGCGCTGCGTCCGTCGGGGTGGCCGGCGGCACGTTTTCCGCAGAGCTCGGCCCCGCGGAACGGCTCCCGGCCTGGGCGCGGTGCTGACGCGGCTCTCCCATTTCGCAGAGCGGAGACACTGAGGCACGGACACCCGGCGGCGACCTGCCCTGCCTGCCCCAAGGTCACGTAGCGAGTCGGCCCGGGCTGGGTGCCCGCAGCCCCTTAGAGGCCTGCCCAGCGTGCTGCGGGCCTGGACGGGGAGGGGCGGCGCTGGCCGCGGCTCCACCAGGGTGGGCGGCCTGGGCTAGCCGAGCACTGGCTGCGGCCCGTCGGGGGAGGAGGGGAAGGCCGGGCAGCGCCCAGCCCCGCGACTCAGGTGTGGGGAGCAGTGTGATCCATGGCCTCTGCGTCAGGAGCACCCCGAGTCAAACTTGGGGTGCGGATAAATGGGGTCTGGCGAGTGAGAGCCGAAGAGGTTGCTGTTCTTCCGAGGGCCATTCAATAATTAAACGCTCTCCCACCCAACGTGCTCGCTGAGGCACCCTGGCTGTGCCAGGCAGGTTTGCTGCATGGGAGTCCGTGCCTTTGAGCCTGTATCCATGTATACTGGAAGAGATGGGATAGATGGCTTTCTAAAAGCCTCGCCGTTATTAAAATAACAATAACAAAACTCCCGGGAAATAAAATGAAGATTCCCTTTTTTTTTACATTCCTACCTCTGGGCTTGGGTCTTCATGGCGTGTAATTCTGAGTGAACCGTCCTGGGTCATGTAAGAAAATGGCACAGCTTTCGTAAAAAAGTCAGATGTGTGTCGTTATGCATGTTTCTAGTATGTTGGCATGGATCCTGGAGCCCCAGTTCACTTACCACACAAGGGTGGGGAGGAAAGAGAGACAGGTAGAATCTGTGAAATGTGGCGCAGAGGAATTCTGACGTTCCTCCTGCTAGCAGCTAGCTGCTTGAGAATTTGAGCTTATTCGATTTAGATATCTTTGCTTGAGGGTAAGATCAAGCCACAGGTTTTTGGGAATTGATGACATTGTATTAGGACTTAAGTAGTGGGGAGGGGGCATACCTTGTGCCCCCTCACCTTTCCAGTATTCCAAATCCCTACATGGAGAGAAAAAAAATAACATTTCCCTTGAGCTCTGATTCAGGTGGTTGATAATGATATCATGTCCTGCTACCCTTTTTTTTTTTAAACTATAGTGAAGCCTTTTTTTGTTGTTTGAGGTAAAACCCTGTATTACTCTGGCACCTAACCTGCCCTCCAGGTATTTTTTTTTTCCTCTTCCTACTAATTATAGGCAAATCCCCTAGTCCTCCCTCAGGCAGACTGCCTTAATATGCCTACAGTGTTGGCTCTTGGCTCCCTTAGCTGTGTGATTGAGGCGTCCACCTGAGGGGCAGTCCTATGCTACCAACTTAACAGTGAAGGGTTGAGATTAAGGGGTCTTTGAACTCTTTCAGGGTTTGCATCTGTATGTATTTTGAGACCTCATCATTTGCATTAGGTTTCCTAGGGGGCTCTTGACACCACCATAAACTGTAGGTCTTTAAGGGATAAGGCCCTCACCCCAACCTGACAGCCTGTAGTAAGCCTCCCACGGGGACTCAGGACTCAAACCTATCAGCTGCCTCTGCCTCTAATTGAGGCCTAGAGGTCACCTACAATCTCTGGAGTCTGAGTTACCTGAGGCAAGGTAGATATAGCCTCTCCTATTTTCAGTATTTCCATAGGCTAAATGTGGATAATAATTCTAGTAGTACCTAATTCATCAGGTTTTGTGAGGCTTAAATGAGATAATCCTTTAAAATGCTTAACACAGTTTATGGCACATAATAAATCCTAAATATTTACTCTGCTATTGAGCTCTCATATAACAGAGGTATGGCTCATGCTTTCTCAAAGATCTTTACTGGACCAGGTCTCAAAATCTCCAGTCCTTGGCTTAGAAGTAGGATGCTGCTTTACTGAGTCACCTGTGTGTGAATTGATGAACAAACTAAGAAAGCTAGCTGTGGAAGGTATGACGTGGGTTTAGATGAGTCTGATGGATGACCAGAGGACCGCACCACTACCTTGGTAATCTTTTTAACTTAATGTACAGCTGACTCAGGCATTCACTGAGCACACGCTGTAAGACTGAACATAAGGGATGTGCTAATTTTCAAGTGAAGAAAACAAGTTTTAATTACCTTCCTTACAGAACACTCATAGAGAGCATAGGAGCTGAACAGATTCCTTGAAGGAATATTATGAAGAAAAGAACAAAAATTGTCATGGAAAAATCCCGCTCAGATCCAGTGAAGGTATTGAATGGCTAGGTAAATGAACTGGGCACTGACAGAAGACCACGGCTTCACCTCCTCGAGGTCTAAGATTTTAACATGGGAATGGCAAGATGGGGACCAGAGTGCCAAAAGGAAACACATCTTTCTTCTGCTTCTAGTCCCCAACACTCTTGTCAGATTCAAAACTAGTTTAATGTCTCATGGCTTCAGGCACCACAGGCCTTTCTTCCTATTTCCCACCTCAAGAAGGCAGTGCGGGAGCCCAGCCCGGCTGCACGCCTGCTCCAGCAGACCGTCTACCCAGGAAGCCTGGACTCCCAAGGAGGTGGAACTGCCTGCTAGCCAGCACCATGCCTCACTGTCCATTACTTGTGACAAAAGCCAGTTGCAGTACCCCAACTCCACCAGCCTCTGCAGGCCTTTCCAGACACCCGAAGGCAATGGTCACATGAGCAGGCCACAGTGAATAGGGCAGCAGCAGGTAGTAAGTGACAGCCAAGAGCTGAGCATTCCGATGCCTTCCTGGTCCCCGTCACCTCCTGCATGCCATTCGTCACTTTTGAAACCTGAGGGAGAAAGATGGCTCTAGAACACAGAACATAGCCATTTTTTTTGTGTCGTCCTAATAGCGTGTCATCGATGCCTAGATCTGGGCCGCTTTTGGAAGAGATTTGCTCTTTTGGAATGTGTCTTATTGCTTCAAAAACTGAGAATCTTTTCGTGTGAATGCTTGTCTCTGGGGTTTGTTTTGCCATCTGGAGACTGTGACCTTCAATCCTGTCTTTCCTTCTCTCTTTGAACACAGGTCCAGCAGCTGGACATGGAGGACGAGCGCTCGTCACCTCTGTCGTTCCCCAGTGTTCCACACGAAGAGTCTGTGCGTCAGGCCCCTGCTCGACTCCCTAGAGAAACTGTGTTCCCTTCTTGCATTCTTCCCCCCAAAGAAATTTCTCCTTTGTCTCCCACTGTCCCCCGGCAAGGTGCCCTGCCCCAAGCTGATAGTACTCAAGAGACATCCGGCCAAATGTCGCGTGTTCTCCAGAGAGGACCTTCACTCCTGTACCCTGCCACTTCGGAGCAAGACGCACCTCACCAGGTATCCCTGGCTTCCCAGGAAGAAACCCAGTGCCCTCCTTCAGCAGCTGGACAGGGGATCCCCTTGCTCTCCCAGTCCGCCCGCCATCAGGAAGCCGCACTCCACTCTCCTGAAGCCCCTGAGAAAGACTCGCTGACTCTGTCACCCACAGACCCTGAGACCGACATGGACCCTTTGCTCCAGAGTCCCACTTTGCAAAAGGACACTCCCTTCCATACCTCTTCTGCAGCCCAGAAGGAGCAGCCACTGCCCACCGCAGAGATCACTCGCTTGGCCGTGTGGGCTGCCGTCCAAGCAGTGGAGAGGAAACTGGAGGCCCAGGCCATGCGATTACTGACTCTGGAGGGCAGGACAGGGACAAATGAGAAGAAGATTGCAGACTGTGAGAGAACTGCTGTGGAGTTTGCAAATCATCTGGAGAGCAAGTGGGTTGTGCTGGGGACCCTGCTGCAGGAGTACGGGCTGCTTCAGCGGCGTCTGGAGAACATGGAGAACCTGCTGAAAAACAGAAATTTCTGGATCCTGCGGCTGCCCCCGGGCAGCAATGGAGAAGTTCCCAAGGTACACCCATCCCGTCGGGGTCCTCCCCAGGCATCTGCAGGGGACCTCGGTTCAGGGATTTAGTTCAGTTGAAAGAAAGGGAAAGTGATAGTTGGGAAAGGAAAAGCAAGAAGCAAGTGTCCCTGCCTTCCAGTATTGCTTCACTGAGAGCAGGGCACACAAAAGCAAGCAATTTCTCCTGGTAGGAAAAGCACAAACTGGTAGAAAAGTCCATTTAGAAAGGGGTGCTTAAAAAAAAAAAAAGAAAGAAAAGGAAGGAAAGAAGGGGTGAGTAAGCCCTTCCCAGAGCCTGAGGTGGGTGCAGAGAAGTCTCTGAGAGCTTACACACAGCTCGTCCTGCATGTCTGTCAGTCTGTCCTCCACACTCGGACTCTGCACGGCGGCTTCTGGCCACTCCAGTTAATGTCATGTGGCCAGCATCTGCTACCTGTGGGTTCTTTATTCTTCCACCATTCCCCACCCTTTCAACCCCTAACACTACAGAGGAGAGAGAAAGGACAGAACGGAGAGGGGGCAATGTTATCGTTAGACTGCTTCCTGCTGGTTAGGGGCCTTGAGTTCCTTGGGGCAAGTTTGATCTTCACTATCAGGATATTTAATTCTTGTTTCTTCTTTACACAACTTTTTAACAAACTGAGACCAACAGCAACAAACAGCCCATCCTAGCCCTTGAATCTAGCATTTATATACCCTATGGAAGGTTTCCAGAATTTCCAACTTCACACAGTTACTACCACTGGCAAATCACACCCTTGCACGAGCCAAATCATAGACTGCTGCTGTGGATAATCTGAAGCAGCCTCATATCCCACCCCTGGGATTAAAATGAAAGCACATCCCTATTTCTGTATTTTGTTTTTGTTTGGTTTTGTTGTGTTTTGTTTGTTTTTTTTTTAAAGAAACCAAAATCGTCACTATAATACTGGAAAAAAAGAAAATTGTGTCTGCACTGAACATGAACCCTTTTTCTAGCCATCCCCTGAATAGTAGATTACAACTGCACCCAGTATTCACCTTGAGAGGGCATTGCATACCATCGTTAGTTGATTTAAAGTGCTGGAGTTTTTGTATAGGCTTTATGCAAATGCCGTGCTATTATATATATATAAAGACTTCAGCATCTACTGACTTTGGTATCCTGAGGGTCCTGGAACCAATCCCTTGCAGGTTCTGAGGGCCACGTGAGACGCACTTAATAGTTTACCATCAGACTAGATGGGAGAAGAATATAGTTTAACTCTTAAGTTTTATTCTCTCTGATCTTTTTGTCAGTTTACTTATAAATCCCTCATTTCAGGAATTATCCTTAAGTAGCTAAGAAATGGGTTTTGATCTTATTTTCTAGAAAGTTCTAAAGGAACATGAGTATGGAATAGTTTTCTTCTTATTCCAAACAGACTGAGTGTGTAAGCCAGTTCCTCTTGAAAGCTGTTGTACATTAGAACTCTAGGATCTCACTAAAGGCTTCCTGACCTCTGGAGTTCCAGGGTGAGGCCTAAGAGCCTGCATTTTCAGCAGGTGTCCTGGTGTTCCTGGTGTCGGGGAAGGGCCCAGGCAAGATGAGTCCTCCAGTCCTTGGCCGGGGATATGGCCAGCAGGGTGCTGATAAAGCTCCCTCCAACCCCCAGCCCCAGCGAGTGCAGGGGAGGAAGTTTCCCTCGCTCGTCCTAAACAGGGAGTTGGAGTTTGGCCATCTATAGCGTTATAACTTTGGTCTTTCCTGATGCAGTTGTTTGGTTTCAGGTTCCTGTCACATTCGATGATGTCGCTGTCCATTTCTCTGAGCAGGAATGGGGAAATCTCTCTGAGTGGCAGAAGGAGCTCTACAAGAATGTAATGAGGGGCAACTATGAGTCTCTGGTCTCTATGGGTAAGAGCAAAGGACTGGGACGTGGGTATGAGGCCTGTGTAGACAAGCACTCAGGAGGTGTGAACAGCAGCTCCTGTACTGAGGAAAAGGCAAACATTTTGTTTGGCTTTGGTTTTATTTAGTTGTTTGGAGTGTGGCACTTGTTTGTGTTTGTGTTTATGTGTATGTGTTGCTTTGTTTTGAGATCGGGCTGCCCTGGCTGGCCTGGAACTTGCTGTGTAGACCAGGCTGGCCTCAACCTCCCTGGGATCCTCCGGCATCTGCCTCCCTTGTGCTGGGATTGTAAGTGTGCACTGTCATGCCCAGAAGATGGCTTTAACAGTCTTAGTGTTGAATAAGGCTGCCCATGAATTCAGAACCCCACCGCTCCAGCTCCCTGAATGCTGAGATCATAGGCATGCGTACCTCACCTGGCTTCAAACAGAATCCACATGTACTGTGTGTACACGTATGGTGTATGCCTGTGGAGGTCAGAGGTCAGTGTTACACTTTGTCTTCTGTTTTTGAGGTGATTAGACTGTTTAGTCAGAGTGCTTCTGGGATCTGCCTCCCTCCCTGCAGCCCTCCAGCGCTAAGGTCACAGATGGGCACCACTACACCCAACTTTTACATAAGTGCTGGGCATCAAACCTGTGTTTTTATTTTTCCTGGGCAGGTACTTTACCAACTGAACCATCTCCATGCAAACAGAATGTTAAAGAGTGCCACAAACAGGCTAGAGACTGCTTGGAGGTTAGAAGTTCCCACTTAGAACTTCAGCACTAGAGGGTCTGAATGTTTGTGTACTTCGTAGGCATCTGGATCACATGTGCACAAACATACATGTACATATACATATACATATAAAAAGACCAACAAGTGAAGAGAAAACCCTTTCATGTCTCCTTGTGTGAGTAGGCAGTCTATCTGTGAAGACAGCACACGACAGGGAAGCACTAAGGGCAGCAAAGAGCAGGCTAGACTGTGGTGGGCTCTCACTGTCAGCATTTTCCCATGCACCCTGCTTATAAAAGTCATTTGTCCAGCAAACTATCATTGAAGAAGGAAAAATGACTAGAAGAAAACAAATGTACTGAGGGCCTACTGTGTGCCAGCAGGGTGTGAAATGCTTCCCAAGAGTAACATGGTGAGGGAGTAAGGAGACAAATAGAGATCTGGGTTCTCTTTTTTTTTTTTGGATTTGGTTTTTTCGAGACAGGGTTTCTCTGTGTAGCCCTAGCTGTCCTGGAACTCACTCTGTAGACCAGGCTGGTCTCGAACTCAGAAATCCACCTGCCTCTGCCTCCCTAGTGCTGGGATTACAGGTGTGCGCCACCACCGCCTGGCTGAGGTCTGGTTTCTTACTCATGCAACTGAATGTTATCACTTAGGCCTGTGGCCCCAGAGTCCTGGTACCCATCAGGAAGTTATGGTCTCACCAAAATCTATGTACACCAAAGTCTGCTGATTCTTGTTTTCATTAAAACCATGAAAGGGTAGAAAACTGGAAAGTTGGACTTTGTTCTGTATCCTTATCTCTCATGTGTAGAATTTGACAGACAAAAGAAAAATCTGAGGGGACGGGGGAGATGACTCAGTAAATCGTTTGTTGTGCAAGCACGGACGACCTAAGTTCAGCTTACCGCCTCACATAAAAGCCAGACACCTTGGAGTGTATCTGTATGCAGTGCTGGGGTGCGGAGACAGGCAGGTGCCTGGGGCTTTACTGTCTAGCCAGTCTAGTCAAAACAGCTTCAAGTTCAGTGAGAGATCCTATCTCAAAAACACATACAGGAAAGTGAGAGATAAAAAGCATGTATGTGCACAGGTGATCATGCCTGCGTATACTCTCCAACCCCACGAACACACAAATGACAGAGAGGAAGGTTTAAATGTTGAGTGCACTGTTGGGCACATAAGACAGAAATAACTATGGTGCTAGAAAGAGCGCTCAGCATTTAAAAGCTCAGGCTGTTCTTCTAGAGGACCTGCCTGTATTTGGTTCTCAGCACCCATGTGGTGGCTCACAACCATTCATAACTTCAGTGCTGAAGGACCTGATGTACTGTTATTGCCTCTGTAAGCACTGTACACGTGCTAGAGAGACAGATTTGTAGGTTAAATGCCTGTAGACATAAAGTAAAAGTAAAATCCCCCAAAAATGAAATTATTTTTTTAAAGGTCTATTTATAATGTAAGTACATTCTCACTGTCTTCATATACCCCAGAAGAGGGCATCAGATCTCATTACAGATGGTTGTGAGCCACCATGTGATTGCTGGGATTTGAACTCAGGACCTCCGGAAGAGCACTCAGTGCCCTTAACCACTGAGCCATCTCTCCAGCCCCAAAAATGAAATTAAAACTATAATTTAAAAAAAAAATTGATTCAGGCGAGAATAGTTAATTTTAGATATAACTTTCCATAAGCTAACATTACTTATTAGAAATCTGGGGTTTTTTAAAAATGCATATGCAATTATGAAAACTTAATAATTTATAATAACATAATAAAGAGCAACTACTATGTGCTCACTCGTGCCACCCCACAGAGGGGCCACCCCGCAGAGGGGCCACCCCGCAGAGGGGCCACCCAGACATGCTCAGTTGCGCCATTCCCTAGAGAAAGCCACCAGCAGCTTCGTTCATGTTCTGCACATGTGTAAACATACTTAGTGTATGTTCTGTTACACCTGCAGCATGGAGTTTGCACAAAGGCAGCCGCTCACTCATGGTACCTCGTGTTAGACCCGGGATCTTTATCAGCACCTATCGGCCACAATCCTTAGAAAGTACAGTATCCAGGCAAACTTTGTTTCTCTTTCGTTTTTTTAATGTTATGAGTATGAATGTTTTGCCTACATGTTAACATGTGTACCACGTGCATGCCTAATTAATGCCCATGGAGACCAGAAGAGGGTGTTGGGTCCCCTGGAACTGGAGTTACAGGTATTTGTGAACCACCATTTGGGTGCTGGGAACCTAACCCAGGTTGTGTACAAGGGAAATAAGTGTTCTTAACCCCTGACCTTTCTCTATGACCCCCCTGAACTCTGGCTTTTGATCACACTGCCGCTGACCTGTGGGTGCGTCTGTGTCTCTCACTGCAGAATGTTGATTTAACAGCCCTGTCTATCTGTGCAGTGACCCAGTGCTTGACAGAACAGGTGTGCAGTGGGTTGTGGAGAAGAAGATTCACTACCGTGGAGCCTCCTAAACAGCTGAACCTGTGTCTTGTCTGCATGTACATGAGAACACGGTTTCTCCATGCCCTGGTTTACTCTGTCTTAATATCTCTCTGTGTGTTTTATTTTGTTTTTCTGAGACAAGATCATGTAACCCAGCCGGACCGCAAATGTGCTGACCCTGAACTCCTGATCTTTCTATACCCTGAGTACTTAATCTAAACAAATATTTGTCCTTTCGATAGATGAAAGAAATACTATTTTTATTTGAATGTATTTCTTGGGTGATTAGTAATCTTGTACATTTATTATATATAATTGCTAGTCATTTGTCTATCTCATACAAATGACCTATTCATACTTTCTCTCTTATTTTCTTTCTTTTTTTTTTTTTTTTTTAACTTTGGTTTTTTTCGAGACAGGGTTTCTCTGTGTAGCCCTGACTGTCCTGGAACTCACTCTGTAGACCAGGCTGGCCTCGAACTCAGAAATCCACCTGCCTCTACCTCCCAGAGTGCTGGACTTACAGGCGTGCGCTACCACTGCCTGGCCTTTTGTTCTTATTTTCTACTGATTATAAAAGTTTTTTTATATAATTATGAATATTAACCATTTATTATATGTGATGAATATGTATTTTTCTAATAGTTCCTCATTTTTTATAAACTTTGTGAGGAATATTAAAGATTAAACCTAGGGCCCCATACATGTTAAGCACACATTCTCTCACTAAGCTACATGCCTGTTCCTACCTTTTTTCTTTTTCTTTCTTTTTTTTTTCCTGTTTTTAATTTTTTTTTTTTTTTTGAGACAGTATCTCACTATGTAGCCTTGGCCAGCCAGAAAGTTACTAAGTAGCCCAACCTAATCTTGAACTCATAGAGCTCTCTGCCTACCTCTGCTTCCCCAGTGCTGAGATAAGGGTGTGTGCCACCACATCTGAACTCTTGTTTTTTGGAACAGGATCTCAGTCTGTGGCCCAAGTTGGCACTGGATTCACAGAAGTTCTCTTACCTCCCAGTGCTGGTGTTGCAGGCCTGAGCCAGCATTCTTGGCAGCCCTTTCTAATATAAGGAACTCTTATCAGTATTTTGTTTTATGAAGTTTGTACTTTATCAGGATTAGCTTTTTACTTCATATAATTTCAACTTTGTCATGAAGCTCTGTGCAAGTTTTAGTGTCTGTCAGAAGCATGAGACACACGCCTAAAGGGCCCTGGAGAAAGAGCTTGAATACTTGCCCATTTCTTTGCCAGCATAGCCAGTCCCCCGGCAAAGGGGAACCATGCTAGGCATGTCCCCACGGGTGATACCTTACAGCATACAGTGCTCCCTCATGGACAGAATATTGTCTTTCCTTCCTTCTGCTCAGACTATGCAATATCCAAACCAGACCTCATGTCACAGATGGAGCGTGGAGAGAGGCCAGCCGTGCAGGAGCAGGAGGACTCTGAGGAGGGGGAGACGCCCACAGATCCCAGTGCTGGTGAGTGGCAGATGTGCCTGAGTCTGTCAGTGTTCAGGCAACTCCAGTATGGAGCACTGCTGAGGTCCAGGAGGACCTGAAAGCCGTATAGAGTATGCAGCTCTGCAGCAAGGAGGCCCACGTGAGGTTAGCTTCCCCACAATCACAGTAGCCCAGGTACTGACAAGTGGGAATGCATTTGTCTTGCAGGTTTTTTTGTTTTGTTTCTAGTTTTGTTTGTTGATATGACCCTGATCCATTCTTCTTATCCCTTTTTCAGGAAGAAACAAAGAATGCACTTTTTTTTTTAAAGATTTGTTTATTTTATGTGAGTTACACTGTTGCTGTCTTTAGACACACCAGAAGAGGGCATCAGATCCCATTACAGATGATTGTGAGCCACTATGTGGTTGCTGGAAATTGAACTCAGGACCTCTGGAAGAGCAGTCAGTGCTCTTAACTGCTGAGCCATCTCTCCAGCCCAGAGAATGCATTCTTGTGTTATGCTCTTATTTTATTATTATGCTCCTAATTGCCCACAGAAATTCTTGCAGAATAGAGGACAGGCGTGGACTTGACTAGAAACTCCCTGCAGCTCAGGACTCCAGCAGGCAGTTAAATGGGATCAACAGATAGGGAGCAGATAGCATGTGGCCAGGTACATATACTACTAGGTATCAAGGGCCTGGCGTGGAGAGTGACATGTCATAGTGGCTCACTAAGTACAGCTAGAGCCAGTGTCATCCTCACAGTGGCTGGAGCAGCAGCCTGCATGCGCTCAGTGTGCATGCGTGCTATCTTGGGACAGTTCATTGTACGTGCGTGCGTACGTGCATGCGTGCTGCTGTCTTGGGACAGTTCACTGTGCATGCATGCATGCTATCTTGTGACAGTTCACTGTGCATGCTGCTATCTTGGGACAGTTCACTGTGCGTGCGTGTGTGCTATCTTGGGACAGTTCATTGTGCGTGTGTGCTATCTTGAGACAGTTAACTGTGTATGTGTGCTGTCTTGTGACAGTTCACTGTGCGTGCTGCTGTCTTGGGACAGTTCACTGTGTGTGCGTGCGTGCGTGCGTGCGTGCGTTTGTGCTGCTGTCTTGGGACATCAGTTTGTAGGCTCTACTTGGATCTTCCCTTGGACTTGCTGCACTGGCCTCATTTTTCAATGGAAACTTGCCTTTGTCATTGGTGGACATGTGTAACACTCAAAAATAGTAGTATATCATTAGGGATCTTGTGATTGCAGAAAGGAGATGATCCTGCTGGGGAACTCAGGTGAAGACCAACAGACAGACATTATAATTTAAGGTCGTTGATTTGAAGACTATTAGCTCAGAAACAACCCCAGGCAAGGAAAGTTTGTTTGGGCTCGCAGGTTCAGAGAGGTTAGTCCATGGATGCCTGGGTGCATGGGTACTTCAGGGCCAGACATCAAACAAAGGGCCGCGGTCTACCCAGTTCAATATCACAGATGATAAGTCTGAAAGTAGATGAGGTTGAAGGGTTGTTCTACAGTTATATTTTGGTTGGAGGAAATCTATACCTGATGGGTTTGAGTGGCCACATTGAAAACAAGAATTAGGTAGAAATAGACTCAGCATGGAAGAGGTCAGAGGCAGGGAGCGTTAAGGTGAGAATTGGCAGAGATGCTCTCTGGCCAAAACCCTGAAATATGGCTGATGCTCCCTCTAGATTTATGTACAGGGGCTGTGCTTGAATAGGGTACAGCGTACAAAGCAGATGACCAAGCCCACTATGCGCTGAGCTGGGCTCAATCTGGTACGCTCGCTCGCGCGCGCGCGCGTGTGTGTGTGTGTGTGTGTGTGTGTGTGTGTGTGTGTCTGTATATATATACACATATATATGTATATATAATCTGTCTGTCTGTCCCTGGCCTGAGCTTCTGCAGAGGCAAGTGACGTCATAGAGACTTCCTGATACTCCTGAGCTGTGTCACTTGCTGCCCTTGGAGGTGGCACCAGTCGGGAGGGCAGGTAATATGGGATCACTGTGCCAGAGAATATTTAGCCAAGCAATTGCTACCTTAGAGACTGTAAGCATCGGGCTTCTACATAATGGAGAAATCTGTCCAATGTCTTTTCCTGACAAGAAGGTGGTAGAGGCAACCCTGAACCAGACCCAAAAGTGCAATGCCAAGCAGGGGCATCTGGAAAACTGAGACCTTCCCTAGTTCCACGTATAGCAAGAATGGCAGTTTTAATGAATTGCCTCAGTAAATTCATTCAGTATTTCGGGTCCCTCAGAGATCCATAGAGAATTCAGATATTAACACATGATTAAAAATGCTCAGGGTAGCTGTCAACCATCTGTGTGTCTGTCCATTTGTTTCCTTCCCCCGTATACTCAGGCCCTGCCAGAAGTCATGGCAAAAATGTGTGCTCTTACATATATGCTTTAAATATTTTAAAACATTAATACATTTGACATAATGTCCTTTGAGAGTTTGTAACATTGAACAGAATCTAAAGTACAGTTTTAAACATCCTATTATAATATGGTACGCTCTGTCACCTCTGGTGTCACTTTATGAAGGATTTCATGCCATGAATTGACTTGTTTCTTTATTATTTAGTTCATCAGATGTTTTCTATATTGAGGCCCCTGGCGGTGGCTGGGCTCCCAAGAGGTTCTTGCTCACACTTAGACTCACGCCCTCCAGTAGAGAAGACCACAGTTAGCGTGCACATCCACACTATATGAATGCAGGCACTGGCCTGGAGAGATGGCTCGGCCCTTAGCATGTACAGCGCTTGCAGAGGACCCAGAATCAGTTCCCAGCGCCTGCATCAGGTATTAACAACTGCCTGTTATTCCAGCCCTGGGCTCCGCTGCCATTTGATTCCTCGATCATCTTTATAAACGGGACATGTGCACACAGATGTACACATAAGTAAGTCTTAACAAAACAGAAAACCATTCACCTCCTATAATAAGTTGTGACAAGAAGCAACCAGATGGCAAGACAAAATACAGAAGACTTTGCTGAGCTTGGGAGGTCGGAAAGGGTATCACACAGCCTGGCAGGAAGATGCAGCAGGTAAAGGTGCTTGCTGCCGGCCTGAGTGGCGCAGTTCAGTCCCCAGGATGCACACGATAGAAGGGGAGCGCCAGCTTCCACAAGTCCTCTGGCCTCGGCATACATATTATAGTATGCTTGCACACATGACGCACACACATTCACAGTATAAAAATACAGTAAAAACATTTAATAAAGAAGACAAATCTTGGAAGATGGAAATTTTAGTAGAGACCTAGATAACAAATAGGTTCTTTGATCCTCAAAGAACTGATTAAAGGGAAGATACTGGTAACTAGCAGACGGCAGTACTCTGAGGCCTTGGCCCAGCCCAGTAGGAGCCGTGGATATCTGCAAGATATGTACTGGCTGCTGACAAGAAAAACTGGTGGGTGTGAGTCCAGGTGAGATGGACTTGAGGCTCAGATGAAGAACAACAGTAAAAATGTGCCTATGAACTCATGTGAGTGGAGGTCCGGGAGAACGCTGCCCAGTGAAGTCCAGTGTTTAGAAGCAGAGCTCTGACGGTCGCTGTTGGGACATTCAGTGTCAGTGGTGTAGACGGAGTGATTGGTCTGTGAAGAGCAAGCTGGAAGGCTTGGGGATGTGGAATCTGTTGGTCAGAAGGAACTCAAGACTTGTCCTAATTAAGTTTGTGTGTGTGTGTGTGTGTGTGTGTGTGTGTGTGTGTATAGTGTATGTGTGTGTGCAAAACTCCTGTCTGACATCAGAAGTCTTCCTCGGCTGCTCTCCACGTTATATACTGGGCAGGGTCTTTGCTGATAGGACTAGTCTAGAGACCTTGTCACTGCCTTCCTTATTCTGGGTTTACAGCAGGGTCATTATTCCCAACCAGCATTTGCACAGGTTCTGGGGATCCAAGTGGTTGCTTACATAGCAAACCCTTGAAACGTTTAGCCATTTCCCAGGCCTGGAGAAGTTAGGTCTGGTTCTTCCTCCCAGCCCCATGCTCTGAGAAATAAGACTCAGTCTCAAAATAGATTTACAGATGCCTTGACCATGTTGATAGGCTTTTCTCTGAATAGATCATAACTTAAATTATCCCATCTGTTCTATATTCTGTCACGTGGCTGGTCACCTGTGCTCAGGTACCATGTGACCATCCTTCACGTCTTCCCCAGGAGTACGGGGCATATCCTGCCTGGCATCCCCTGCCTGGCATCCCCTGCCTGGCATCCCCTAGAATCCTTTCTGCCCCCTGGATGTCCCACTTCTTATTTCCTGCCTAAGCCATAGGCCATCAGATTTATTATTAGCAGGTACCACATCCATACAGACATTAAGATATTCTGTCTACACCAGCGTAACTTTTAAATTCTCATTTATTTTTATTTTGTGTGTATGAATATTTTGCTTGAATGTAAGTCTATGTTCCACATACATGCCTGGTGTCCATGGAGTTTGGAAGAGGACACTGGATCTCCTGGAACTGGAGTTATTGACAGTTGGAGCCACCATGTGGGTGCTGGGAATCGAACCCAAGTCCTCTGTAAGAACAACCACACACACCCTTTTTTATTTGTTTGTTTTGTTTTATTTGAAATAAGATTCTCTATGTAGTCTGGGCTGTCATAGAATTCGCATCCACCAGGCTGGCCTCAAACTCTGATCCTCCTGCCACTGCCTACCCAATAAAGAAGAAAGTAGGAGACCTGAAAACAGCTGTGCACAGCCCTGGCACAGCAGAAGGCTCTAGAATGTTTACAAGTAGGTGAAACTAAATAAATACCACATGTGTGAGTGCTTTAAGAATAGAGCTAGACGGCTGAAGGGACAGAGGGGAATTGGAGCTAATGTGTGGCCACCAATAGTGAGCCAGGCACAGGTCACGATGGCCACGGTGAGGGAGAGAGCCAGCTGCAAATGTGAACTGTCCTCCCTGGCTGCTCCTCAGGCTCACCGAAGCCTTGAGGAATCTGGAGGCTATGAGGGACGGTCCTGTCCAACGAGCAGGAGTGGCCACACAGGTGTGTGTTGAGGAGACAGGAGGGGGAAACATGAATCTTTGGAATCCCTGGGTGTGAGGCTGGTCTGGACTACCCAAAACCCTGTCTTAAGGAAAAGGTAGATTGCAGTGGGATCATGATAGTAAAATCTCAAGGTCACCTTTTTAATTTTTTCCAGTTTTCTATATATATGCTTACACATACATTATAAATTATATTTAATGCATTCTATAAAACAAGTCCAAAGAATACAGAAGCACATCACTCCAGCTTTTTCAGTAAAGTAACTAAGCCAGTGAAGTAGCTTACATCTTGAGCCCTAACAGTCAGAAAGCAGAGGCAGGAGGATTAATATCTTACATCTTTACGTGTTCAGATATTTAAATCTAGATTGTTCTTAATAGCAGATTGCAGTGATTATAATCTATGTGTGCACTCTTCTGTTGATACACAGGGCCTCTGCTGAAGTTATGTCCGGTTCCTCCTCCCAGCCTCATGCTCCCAGAAATAAGACTCAGACTCAAATATATTTACAAATATATTGGCCATTGAGCTAGACTCTTCTCTGACTAGATGTAGCTTGAAATATCCCATTTATTTTAGTCTACAGTCTGACAAGTGAGTAGTTACCTGTGCTCAGATACCATTGTCTGTCTCACATATTCCTGTGTGGATCTCTTGAGACTCGCTCTATCCCAGAATCCTTTCTGCCTCCCAGATGTCCCACCTTCTACTTCCTGTCTAAGCCATAGACCATAGACTTTATAATTGACAGGTGATATATCCAAACAATACACAAGATGTTCTTTCTACAGAGCTGACAAGTTTTAGTGCATCAGTAAAGACCCTTATGAGTAGATCCCTGCAATGATCTAAAACTTTCAGAAATGGATTTTCTAGATCAATGGATTTACACATACAAACATTTACTAGATATTGGCAATGGCCCTTCAGCTACTACCCCAGGCTATTCGCCTTCATCTAAGTGTGAGAATAAGGCCATATACCCTGCCAATAACCGGTTTTTAGCTTTGTGATTTGTAGGCGTTATAGGTATAAACCAGTGCTTTTCATCCTTCTTAATGCTGGAACCCTCTAGTGCAGTTTCTCATGTTGTGGTGACCCCCAACCAGAAAATTATCTTGTTGCTACTCCATAACTGTAATTTTGTTACTGTTATGAATTGTAATGTAACTATGTGATATGCAACCTCTGGAAAGGGTTAGTCGCCCCCAAAGAGGTCGTGACCCACAGCTTGAGAGCCACCAGTGTAAACAGAAGAGTGGCACTCTTTGTGACTTACTCTGTTCTGACCTTGAACTTTTGACCCTACCGCCTCTACCTCTCCCAACTGCTACGATGCTGAGTTCTAAAAGCTATGCTGGGTGTGTTGGTTCTTTAAAAATTAATGGCATGCTAGGTACAGTGATGCACACCTATCCCAGCAGTGGAAGACAGGTAAACAGATCTCTGTGAGGTCCAGGCTGGACTACATAATTAGACCTCTCTCTCAAAAAACAAAACCAAAAGTATTATCTCTTATCTGTCATATAAAAAGATTTCCCTAATTTTGGGGAAATGTAGTGTATTTTTTATATAGTATATATACAAAACTTTGGTATAAGCCAAAACTTTGGTATAAGCAGGGCAGTGGTGGTGCACGCCTTTAATCCCAGCACTCGGGAGGCAGAGGCAGAGAAACCCTGTCTCGAAAAAAAAAAAAAGAAAAGAAAAACTTTGGTATATAATATTAATATTTGTGTTATAACCATTTCAAGTTTTTTTAAAAAAGATTTATTGATTTATTTTATGTATGTGCATACACTGTCGCTCTCTTCAGACACCCCAGAAGAAGACATCAGATTCCATCAGATGGTTGTGAGCCACCATGTGGTTGCTGGGATTTGAACTCAGGACCTTCAGAAGAGCAGTCAGTGCTCTTAACCCCTGAGCCATCTCTCCAGCCCCACCATTTCAAGTTTTTAATGTATTGACAAAATCATTTTCTTTATGGTATATGGGTTTCACATCAGCTACAGAAATATTGGGGCAGTTTACTCAGTAAATACTATGAACACAGTACTTAGGCCTGTGGACTTCCGAAAAACTGTTAGAAATTAATTAGGAAGATGAGGGAATTGGAGTTCAAGGCCAGGCTAGGTAACTTAGTGGCTATCTCAAAACTAAAAGAGGAGCAGGGTTCAGTGGTGCATACCTTTAATCTCAGCACTTAGACAACTGGCAGACAGATCTCTGTGAGTTCAAGTCCAGCCTGGTCTACATAGTGAATTCCAGGATAGCCAGAGCTCCAGAGAGATGCTGTCTCAAAATAAAAAAGAGGGCTGAGGTTATAGATAGTACTCAAACACAAACGTCTCTAGAATAATCCTCATTCTTCTCCCACCCCCCAAAAAAACCCCAAAATAGTTAAATTATAAACAAGTTTTTGCCCTAGAGAACAAAGTAAAATACTAAACAAAGAATTTTTTATCTTAACTAAGTTTCTTCCAATACAACACCATATAAGCCCCATTAACAAGCAGTCCTTTGTATATTCAAAATCAGTTCACAGGCTTGAGCTTTTCCGTCTCATAACAGTTTTTATGAAAAGTGATTACAGAGATTGAAAATCAGACATAGACAGGTACAGTGACACATATCCCAAAGGTTGGGACACAGAGGCAGAAAGGTTCCCACAAAGGATCCTCACCTAGGTCCTCACAGATTAAATGAGTAGCTGTTTGGTCTTTCTCTGCCTCGTCCCAGTTCCTGAGCAGTGACAGGGATGCTGACTTATTTAGGATGCTTACGGCCTAGGCTAGGCCT
Organism: Apodemus sylvaticus; assembly: GCF_947179515.1. NCBI lineage: Eukaryota > Metazoa > Chordata > Mammalia > Rodentia > Muridae > Apodemus > Apodemus sylvaticus. The sequence goes on along the minus strand of NC_067473.1, from coordinate 73,059,043 downwards.
GCTCCCTGACCAGCTCTTGATTTACATCAGTTCATTTATTCTGTTCTGTCTGCCACGTAGCTGGTTAGCTACCTCTCCTCAGGTTTGTGCATCTGACTTCATCTGAGTCTCAGTGGCAAATCTTCCTGAGCCTGACTTTCCCAGAGTTCCTGTCTCTTTCCCAGACGTCCCACCTTCTGCCTCAGCTTATTGTCCTTCAGCCTATGTCTACACAAGAGCATGCGCACAGACTACTGTGACGAAATATCAAAATACAGGCCTGGCAGCACACGTGTAATCCCAGCATGTGTGATGCTGTGGCAGGAGAACCTGAAGTTCAAGGTGACCGGCCTGGGTTACATAGCAAAAAATTTAACAGCAAAAGCTTATAGTTGATGTGGACGTAGAGCATCTAATGGTTTGTGTGATTGACCACCCAGCCTCTCACAGGAGCATCCGAGGCCTCGAAGGCCTGCAGACAGCCTGTTCCTCAGCTCAGGGCTAGTTTACATACCCTGCCTTTTTTCTAGTACAAAACTAGTATGATTTCATTATTCACATGTAAGGTGTATGTCTCAAAATTTTAAAAGTAAAGTGTGGGCCGGGAGTGCAGCTTAGTGAGAGCTGTGTGGCTTTCCTGAGCCCCCAGCTGCGTCCCAAGGACCACAAGAAATGAGAGAGTCCCCCATGCCGTTCCATTGTTACATGAAGATTCTGAGCTGTGAACCTCTGGGTCACCAGATCACCCAGACTGGCAGAGGACATGCCCAGAAGGGCATTGCTCTTGGACCTGTATGCCAGTCCTATTGCAAGTTAGGTTTTTTGCATTATTTTGCTTTCAATAAAATTAGAAGAATATAGTTAAGTTGTCAGCCAATGGGTCATTAAGAACAATTCTTGATGATTCTTTAACCACATGGTTTTTGTCTTGTGAAATTCAGGGTAAGTTCAAAGAATCAAGTGGCGTTTCCTAGCTGCACACATTCTCGCTACCCACACTGCTGTAAATGAAGCTTCCCAGTACCCGCATCTGTAAAAGTGAAAAACAGAGCAGGCCTGACTCTGGCCTGTACACATACGAGAGTGTGTGTTCATGCTCTACTAAGTGAGCTGACTGAGGGAAGTTTCTACCTGCCCTTAGAGGAGATTCCTTTCCAAGTTCTTCATTGTCCATATTGGATGACTGTTTATCATCATAGCTGGGGTCTGCTCCATTTCCTCCTTGAGCCTCTGTTTCTAAATCCCACTTTGGATGTCTGTATCCCAGGCTGATCTCAGCTCGTAACAGCCCTCAGGCCCCAGTGCTCCAAGGGCTAGGATTACAGTAGTGGCCCGGCTTGCCTATGGAGTTATTCACAAAGGTCCAGAGAGACTAGTTTTGAAATTTTGTTTTAGGGAATAAATAAGTAAAATACTTTCAGGAGTTTTGCTTTCAACACAATTAAAAGAATATAGTTAACAGCCAATGGGTCATTAAGAACAATTCTTGATTCGTTAACAATTAGGGAAATCATGTTTCTGGGGGTATGTGATAATTTAATACAGGCTTGAAGACAGGGTCAAGAGGCACAGCCCATGGGACGTACGATCCACATAAGCAGCACAGGTGGACATAGGCTGAATGAGGGAGGGCTGGAGAGGGATTGGAGAAGGGGGCCTTGCTAAGTCTGCTTTGTGTTGCTTTAACTATCCCCAAATTGGTAATTTATATAGAAAATAATTTCGTTATGCATTTCTGATGTGTCCCTATATTCCCATTACTTGGGAGGTAAAGGTGGAGAAAATAAAAAGTCAGGGTCAGCCTAGGCTTTACCATGAGTTCCAGACTAGCTGAGCTGCAGAGTAAGACCTTGAAGCTAAAAAGTAAAGCAAAATTGTTTTGCCTTCTAAGAGCTTGTAGCCAGCACCTCATTACTCTCAGAAGCCCTGGCTACGGCAGAGCATGGCAGATGCATCCTGATGATGAGAGAAAGAAAGTCATTTCTAAACCAGCACCACTGCCTTCACAGAACTATGCCTCAGTCTAGCTGTCTAACACCCCCTCCTTCTCAGTCCCATTACACACAACCAAACTCACTGCATGCAAACCTTTAATAAATATAAAACATACCCAGACCACCAAGACTGGTAGTTTGAGAAATTGAGGTCACAAATTTAAGACCTGACGCCGGTATGGTGGCACACGCTGGTAGGATTTGCTGAAGGAGGCAGAAGCAGGAGGATCACGAGTTCAAGGCCAGCCTGGGCTACACATTTTTTTTTCCCTGCCCTTGCCTCCACACACTTTGCACACCCATCAGCCTGCGCTTCTCCTCCTACTACTACTTCTCTTCTTCTTTGCACTTTTAGTCATACCCGACCCATGCCCACTTCATACACACACACTGTCACCCAACACCGACATCACCTGCCCTGATTGCTGGGCAATGGTGGCGCATACCTTTAATCCCAACACTTCGGAGGCAGAGGCAGGCAGATTTCTGAGTTCGAGGCCAGCCTGGTCTACAGAGTGAGTTCCAGGACATCCAGGGCTCCACAGAGAAACCCTGTCTCAAAAAAACAAAAAACAAAAAACAAAACAAAAAACAAAGACCTGAATGAGTTGAAGTGAGTTCAAAAACAGCATGGAAAGTTTAACAGGAGCCTCTCTCAAAACTGAAAAATAGGTGCTAGAGAGATGCCTCGGCGCTTAAGAGCACGTGCAGCTAAGGGTGACCTTGTGCTCTTGATCCTCCTGAGTCACCTCCCAAGGGCAAGGATGCATCAATAAGCTTATCTCTAGGGGGGAAAAAAGTGGTACTACACAGAATCCTTCTAAAGGACCAATAGATAAAGGAAATAATATTCAAATTTCCCTCTCCAAGAAATAGAATCAGCCAAGTTGGTACATGCCTGTTATCCTAGCACGCTGGAGGCAGAGGTAGGCAGATCTCTGAATTCCAGGCCAGCCAGGGCTACATGGTGAAAACAAAACAAAGGGGAAAATAAATTCAAAGTCTAAGTAAGTTGCCATTTTTTACATTTGTTGAAAAAAAAGCATATTCGCACATCCATCATTATCAGGGGAGTGGGCAAAGGGTCACTCCTATAGCCTAGCAGAAGGGCGAACTGTCACAGCCTTACTGAAAAGCAATCTTGTAAAAGATGAGAACCGAAAGGTTTCCATTTGGGAATAACTTAATAAATTACAGTATGAGCCGCAGGATGTGACATTTGCATCATCTTAAAGAGTGGTTGGCACCATAGGAGATCAGTTTAAAGGAATTTCTATATTTGATCACTGAGGAGGAAGAGAGGCTGTTTTACTCCAACAGTGACCCAAGAAAAAAATAAATGTATGTATGCTGGTATGAATATATCTATATAACCATGGAAGCAATTTTGGTTAATTACTGGAGTTATCTTCATGGTCCTAATGGAGAAATGAGAGGAGAAAGCTAATTATTAAAGGAAAAAAAGATGGCACTGAAAAGCAAAAAATGTGTTGTCACCATTTGTGTAGAACAGTGCCGTATCTATAAAGGCCATCTGAACTTGATCTATAGACTTAAACAGGAAAGTGAAAATGTTACAGCCATGTATTCTGGTGTTCTGTCTAACAGACAAAACCCACACACCTCTCTCACAGCCATGCAATATGCTGGAAAATGATGTGTCCAGGGGAGGGGCCTTCTACAAGTGTGCCTCTCAGAAACAGGCCAGAGTGAGGGCACGGCTCACCTTTTATGGTCTTTGGTACATGAATAGACCAATGAGAGGAAAACTGGGTTTTGACTGTCTGGCTTGGAAAGTAAAATGGTTTTCTAAACAATTTATAGAAAATAAAATTTTAATCTATTGTAACTTGACTACAATTTGTATTAGCATTCAAGACTACAAAGTGTCCAGAAAATTCTTTCTGCTCACCATTAACTCTATTGTATTTTTTAGGGTCTCTTTTTAAAAAAGACCAGTTGGAATGTAAATGCTAGGACTGTAGAAACCTGGGGATGTGCCATGACCGCTCTGTGTGTCCTCACCTTCCCTCAGCACATGATGGCATCGTGATTAAGATCGAGGTGCAGACCAACGATGAGGGCTCGGAAGGTCTGCAGACACCAGAGCCGCTGATGGGACAGGTGGAGGAGCACGGCTTTCAGGACTCAGAGCTGGGCGACCCCTGCGGAGAGCAGCCAGACCTGGACATGCAGGAACACGAGAACGTGCTCGAGGAGTCCACAGAGGGCTCCAGTGAGTTCAGTGAACTCAAGCAGATGCTGGTGCAGCAGAGAAACTGCACGGGTGAGTCCTGCACGGGTGGGTGGGCCTGCTGAGGCTCCCATCACCTAGGACGTGGTCCTGACAAACTCAGAATTTATTAAAATCTCCCTAGCCTAGCAAAAAAGTTCTGCTCAAGCTTGGCTCAAAAAAGAATTCAAAGGCAGTGAAGTCAGAACCGCCTCCAAGGTCTACAGGTAGCGAGTGAGTGGCAGAGCTCCAGCCTCCCTCAGTCATCACAGCACCATCATGATTCTGGAGTTTGTCGCTTTCATTTTGGGTAGTGGAGTCTGTTTTGAGACAAGAGTCTTAACTAAGAAGCCCAAGCTTGCCTCCTGGGTGTTGGGAATAAAAGTGTGTGCTAACACCCTGCAAGAAAAGCATGTTTCTTAAAAAACAACTTTGGGCAGTCCTGTGAGCTACTATGAGGGTCTGCTCTCTTTGCCTGCCAGTCTGAGTCCCAACCTAGAAAGGGTTAATTCTTCCCTTTCACGTCCCTGGCCAGAGCCTGGGCGTGCTTTCTTCTAGAGCTTACCACTCTGCTCCATGCCAGCCTAACTCACTGCTTTCCCTCCCTTCTCCACCGCCCCACCTGCCTCCCAGCAGCTGCTAAGGCAGCCTGCCTGCCCTGGGGTTTCCTTTTAAACTAAAAAAAAAAAAAAAGACCCTTACCCTTCTTTGGTGGACTCAAGTCATAGATCTTGTTAACTCCATAATCCCGTGTCCCCATTCCAGTCCCCAGAGGACAGCATTGCAGTAGGACACTGGTGCTGATCCTGGGACATCCTTCATGACAGCTTTTCTGCTGCTCCAGTTCTCACTGGTTGGCTGGATATTTGTGGTTTATTTTTTGAGACCGAGAGTTTCTAGTTATAGCCTGATCCCCTAATCCCCTGCTTCAGCCTCCCAGGAGCTGGGAGTACACGCATGTACCCTCCCCGCATAGCTATGCGGTATGGCTATTGGTATGTTTTCAATAAATAAAAATCTCATGCAACCTTGGTCACGTGATCAGGATCTAATTGCTTACGTTAGCTGAGCGCACAGAGGCTACGTGTGACTGTGGCTCACCGAACCTCACCTGCACTGCCTGTGAACTGCAGTGTACAGGCTAGAGCGGGCAGGGTCCTCGACCCACAGATGAGAGCCACTGTAGAAGTTCTGCAGTATGGGAGCCAGAGGAGTCACTGAAACACAAAATGAAACAAAACAAAAAACTGAACAAGATGGCACGATGGCCCAACCCTTTAATCCCAGCACTTGGGAGGCGTAGGCAGATGGAGCTCTGAGTTCAAGGCCAGCCTGGTCTACACAAGACAGCCAGAGCTGAGAAAAGCTGTGTCTCTAAAGAACACATACACACACCCATGGCACACTGAACAAAACCATGAGCTCCATCATGCCACAGGCATTGCTAGCTTTAGTTTGCCTGTCAGTGAGGGTAGAGCAGATGGCCTGTGACCTGTTACTTTACTTAGAAACTTCCTTTGCTTTCTGAGCTTGGATATCCGGGCTGTGGAATGTGGCCATGCTTGTGTGACTTGGTCCTTTTCCAATGCCATGTCAGGTTAAGAAGACAGGTTAAAATGCTCTAGAAAAAATTCCATTAGAATTCAGAAAATGGGGGCTGGAGCTGTGGCTCGACGGTCAGGAGCACACACTGTTCTTATAGAGGACAGACTTTAGCTCTCAGTTCCCACGTCAGGCAGCTCAAAACTGTAGCAACAGCTCCAAGGGGATCTGACAGCTCATGGCCTCCTGCATGTGTGTGTGTGTGTGTGTGTGTGTGTGTGTGTGCGCGCGCGCGTATGCATGTGTGTATGTGTGTGTGTGTGTGTGTAAAATAGCCACACAGATTCACAATTGAAAGATAATTTTTTAAAATCTGTATACTACATGCTCAGTCCTAAAAACATACATACAAGTAATATTATACAGATTGGGTAGGTTATATTTAAGAATACACAGACACACATGTATACGTATGTAATCACAACTTAAAAGGAAGCCATGAATTTGGAAGAGCAAGGAGGACTTGGATGGAGGAAAGGGAAGGGGAATGTTTTAATTCTCAAAAAACAAAAACTATCTGAGCTTAGTGGCACACACCTTTTATCCCAGCAGTCAGAAGGCAGAGGCCAGCAGTGCCTACCAGGGCAACATAGAGAGACCCTGTGTCACAAAGGAACAAACCTCCAATTAAGGCTGGATAGGAAATGGTGGTGACTGACTACAAAGCACCTGAGAAATTCAAATGAATCAGAATTGCTTAGGTTCTCAGGGCCTGGAGAACTTGGCGTTCCTTAGGAACATGGGACAGGTGAGGCTTGGCAGGAAAGGGAATCCCCCAGGCAGCCCGCGTGGTGCTGCATTCTGAAGGAACCCTTAAGGCTGCTGCCCAAGGAGACCTGCAGTTCCCAGTTGCCGCAGGAGACCGGAACCTGAGTCTCACCAAAGAAGCTCAGTTGGTGTTGAATGTCACTCACAGGTCAGGGTCACAAAGGAAGACAGAGCCTGAGAAGTAGTGGAGAAGAAATGATAGAGGTGGGTGAATAAAGGCATGAGGAGGAGAAAACCCCGGTGGGCTCGGGAAGGAAGGGGAATGAAGAAGAGAACGATATGTCAGCAGTGCTCTTTGCTACCACTGGCAGATTCTCAGCCCCAGGTGCTCGCTCCAGAAGGGAAAGTGGGATTCTCAGGCTCACAAACCATGAACATCACCGGCTTAGGCTGGCTGATGGTTTTTCTGCCCCTGGGGACGAGTGCTCCAGCTGCTTCACATTCTGACCACCAGGGGGCTGAGACGCCACCTCCCCGCTTCTCCCCGAGAGCCCTGTTAAGCTCTGGGTGTCATGACTAGTTGTCTGATGGTTAGAATCATGGGACAGGAAACTAGATTTCCCAAGAGGTGGAGTATGGACAAATATATGTATCCATGTGTGTGTCTGTATAGCACAGAGTCTGTTGCTGAGGTTGAAGCCATGTTGTACTTATCCAAGATAAAGGTGTTCTAGACAATAGCTAAATGCTTTCTTTCTAACTTTGGAGCAGAGGGCATCGTGATAAAGACAGAGGAGCAGGAGGAGGAGGAGGAGGAGGAAGAGGAGGACGAGCTACCACAGCACTTGCAGTCCCTTGGGCAGCTGTCCGGGAGGTACGAGGCCAGTATGTACCAGACCCCCCTACCTGGGGAGATGTCCCCTGAGGGCGAGGACAGCCCCCCACCCCTGCAGTTGGGCAACCCGGCAGTGAAGAGGCTGGCGCCCAGCATTCATGGGCATACACATGGGCACGGGCACGGGCACGGTGAGCGGCACCTGGGTGAGAACCGTGGGAGCTCCAGCCAGCAGCAGCGGAACAGGCGTGGTGAGCGGCCCTTCACTTGTATGGAGTGTGGCAAAAGCTTTCGGCTGAAGATTAACCTCATCATCCACCAGCGTAACCACATCAAGGAGGGGCCGTATGAATGTGCCGAGTGTGAGATCAGCTTCCGCCACAAGCAGCAACTCACGCTGCACCAGCGCATCCACCGCGTACGCAGCGGCTATGCCTCCCCCGAGCGCGGGTCAGCCTTCAATCCCAAGCACTCGCTCAAACCGCGGCCCAAATCGCCCAGCTCAGGCAGTGGTGGCGGCCCCAAGCCGTACAAGTGCCCTGAATGTGACAGCAGCTTCAGCCACAAGTCAAGCCTGACCAAGCACCAGATCACACACACGGGCGAGAGGCCCTACACCTGCCCAGAATGCAAGAAGAGCTTCCGCTTGCATATCAGCCTGGTAATCCACCAGCGCGTACATGCAGGCAAGCACGAAGTCTCCTTCATTTGCAGCCTGTGCGGCAAGAGCTTCAGCCGCCCGTCGCACCTGCTGCGCCACCAGCGGACTCATACTGGCGAACGGCCCTTTAAGTGCCCGGAGTGCGAGAAGAGCTTCAGTGAGAAATCTAAGCTCACCAACCACTGCCGCGTGCACTCGCGCGAGAGGCCGCACGCCTGCCCTGAGTGCGGCAAGAGCTTCATCCGCAAACACCACCTGCTGGAGCACCGGCGCATCCACACGGGTGAGCGGCCCTACCACTGCGCCGAGTGCGGCAAGCGCTTCACGCAGAAGCACCACCTGCTGGAGCACCAGCGGGCGCACACGGGCGAGCGGCCCTACCCCTGCACGCACTGCGCCAAGTGCTTCCGCTACAAACAGTCGCTCAAGTACCACCTGCGGACCCACACGGGCGAGTGAGCATGCGCCCCGCCCCTGCCCCGCCAGATGCGCAGCCAGGTGCAAGGGTCAAAGGCCCCCTGGGACAGGTACCTTGGCTGCCCCCAGACTGAGCTCAGTGGGCGGGAGCGGGGCGCCCCATGCCCTTCTGCTGTGAACCCTCCTCACCCCCCTCTCGTCCCTTCTTCCCCAGGACGGGTAGTGAGACCAGGACGCTTGTTGTTGCCTGCTCCCCCAGGGCCCCAGGGGGGAGTGCTTGGGCCTGGGGAACCCCTTCAGGCTGTTAATTTCCTTGACAATAAAATGGATGAAAACAATCTGCACGGGGGCAGTGATTTGGCTGCCAGCCACTCACAGGCGCGATGCAGGGCCATTTAGTCGGGGATAGAACTTTCTAATTACCTTTTGGATACTGTGGTTCTATTTGATAATAATAGAGTAATTTTTAAAAGACGAGTGTTTCCTGTTTGCAGTTCTTGTTTGGTTTGTAAGGGGAGGGGCTGAAGTGGCCCAAGGGACCTGTGCCCAATATCAGCTGGCAGACAACCAAGTTCCTTTCTCAAACTCATTGTCTGCTGGATGGAGGAGAAATAAGTACCACTTATCATAAAGTCAAAAGGAGGGATGCTGACCAACTTAGAGAGAGAAATCGAGGAAGGGTAGAAGTATCTGCTGCCAGCCTTTCAGTGCCCTCTTGTCTCCCTGGGCTGTGCTATCTCAGTAGGTAATAGGTCCCAATTGACTAGAGTGATCAAGAGAAAGTGATGGTCAGGTTGAGAATGATCTGAAAAGATGGTCCTATGGCAAAAGCTGGGGGCGTCCATGGGGCCTGCCCTTCCTGGTCAGCTTGGGTGCCACTAGCAGAGGAGTGGGGTAGGAGGAGTCAGGGTCTCCTAGTGTGGTCTCCAGAGCAGCCACAAATACAATACAACCACCATCAATACAACCACCTCTTCTTCCTCTTCCTCTTTTTCCACCACCTCCTTCTCCTTTATGAGGGAGATTGTGTGTGTGTGTGTGTACGTGTGTTTGTGTGTACGTGTGTGTGTGTGTACGTGTGTGTGTGTGTGTGTACACGTACGTGAGTACAAAGAGGGCAGAGGTATCAGAGCCTCGGGGAACTGGACTAATTGGCAGTTGTGAACCACCCAACACGGGTGCTGAGAACTAAACTCCAGTCCTCTTGCAAGAAGATAACCAGAGAGCTCTTAAGCACAGAGCCAGCTCTCCAGCTGACAGACTATTGAATGGGAGCTTCAAGGGGCTTTTGGAGGGAAAAGGTGACTCATTGTGGACTTTAAGGTGACTATAAGTCATCACCAACTAATATATCACTCTTTTGCTGGGGAGGGGGGTGTTGAGACAGGGTTTCTCTGTGTAGCCCTGGCTGTCCTGGAACTCACTCTGTAGTCCAGGCTGACCCCGAACTCAGAAATCCACCTGCCTCTGCCTCTGCCTCCCAGGTGCTGGGATTAAAGGCGTGCGCCGCCACCGCCCAGCCGTATATCACTCTTTATATGTAATTTTTTTTAAAAAAGATAAACTGGGGCACAAAAGATCTTACTTTTCCATTTACTTGCGCATTTCCAGAATGCTGGCAAGACAGCAGAAAGCTGCCAAAGAGGAGGCAGGCCAGTCCCGAGCCAGGCGTAATCCAGGGCAGGCCCAGCCTGGCCATTACATCAGTGTGCAGGAGACACCAAGTGTGGACAGAAGGCATACTGCCCTGCAGGGGTGGGAGGGAAGGCTCCCCATCAGGTGGCGCAATCCGAACTGGATCTGTTGACTGGGGAGAATTGTTGTATAAGGACTTACAAGGAGGATGTTCTTAAGAACTAAAGGGTGACAGGAAGGCTCCTGGGATGAAGCCCACTAAGCCTGAGCAGGCTTTGCAGAGAAAACAGTCTAGGTGCTGGCTTGAAGTGGACCAGGGAGACGGAGCAGATCTTGGATCCAAGGCTTTAAGGCTGTGAAATTAAACTAGACCTGTATAAGAAATCCCTGACACTTGATCAGGAAAGGGACATGATGCAAGTGGACAAAGCAGAATAGGTTGGAAGGGGGTGGGGAGCATGTCAGATAGCCGGGAGAGCCAGCCGAGGACCTCGGAGAGAGGTGACAATGGTGGAAGTAGATGCAGGGTCAAGGGAAAGCAGAGAAAATAGCTCCTTTGAACACTTGGGTATTTGAAGTTCCAAAGAGAGACTAAGGTCTTTTGGAGGTGTTTGATAGTCACCTAAGATCTTTATTTATCTGGATCCAGGAGTATTAAAGGTGCTCAGACTCAAGTGTAGACCATGCATGCAGTTTAATGTAAAATCCAAGTTAAGAGAGTTATTTTCATAACCACAAAGTTGCTGAAATATACAAGTAGGGGGGAGGTTTAAGAGCCTGTCTTCTGAGGAAACCTAGTTTTTTAAAAAGGAATTCAACCAAATCCTGTCAAAGCCAAGGGCCTTTGAACTTAGTTAACATCCTTGTCCTTATCTGTTAAATTAAGTCAAGGTCAAGTTACATTGTCCCAAGGCTTAAATAACAACCGAGCACTGACTTTGTGGTCTTACCAAGAACTCCGACGCTTACTGAGTCATTTTAACTTATGCAATGATGTTTTAACTTGGTAAAGCTGGAGACAGAGGTTGGCTCAGGAAACAGCAAAGTCCATCAAGTTTGTGCTTCACCACAAGCAAACTGAGAAGGGGATTCTGGTTTTGAAAGGTGAGTCGGGCAGTCAGAGAAGCAGGCTCCTGCACAGGAAGGCCGGTGGGGGATCGCTTCACTGAGGCAGAGCACTTTCAGTGGTGAGGAGAGGACATTTATGTCCAATCAAGCAGCTGCTTTGTGTTCCTGTTGTGACAATGACAATCAAAAGCAAGACAGACTTTCAGATTTCTAAGTACCAGATAGAGAACCTCTCACACGGGTTGTCTCACTGGGTGTGAAGACCTAATGCATGCATGGAAATTCAGATGCTTAAGCTATATGCCATTATATTCACTTAACTTCTTTTCCTTTATCTTTATGGTAAGGCTGTTTCTCCTGGATATATGCCTGTGCCACGTGAGCACGTGGACCGCCTGGGACCGGAGTACTGAAGGTTGTGGGAATCAAACCTGGGCCATATAGAAAAATAAGCAATGCTCACAACCACTGAGCTGTCTCTCCAGGCCACATCTACTTTAGGTGAAGAATTTGATGCATAGAGAGCGTATGTAGCCCAGAGTCACACAGAAGGAAATGGTGAACCAGGATTTTTGTTTACTTTTTGGATTTTAGTGTGTTTTTGTTTTGCTTTGTTTTGTTTTTGGTATTTTGGATTTGGTTTTTTTCGAGACATGATTTCTCTGTATAGCTCTGGCTGTCCTGGAACTCACTCTGTAGACCAGGCTGGCCTCGAACTCAGAAATCCACCTACCTCTGTCTCCCAGAGTGCTGGGATGACAGGCGTGCGCCACCACCGCCCGGCTGGATTTTAGTGTTTTGAAACAGGACCTACTCTCACCCAGACTGGTCTCAAACTCAAGACAATTTTCTGTTGGTTTGTTCTGGTTTTGGTTTGCCAGGGCACCACTGTGCAGCTCTAGCTGGTCTGGACTTGGTAGACCATAGTGGCCTGGAACTGATAGATAGCCACCTGCCTCTGTCTCCAGGTTCTGGGATTAAAGACCTGAACCCCGCGTGCCTGGTTACAGTTCAGATCTGAACTTAAGTATTAAGCCCCTAAACCCATGTTTGATCATAATGCTCTTTTCCTGGGATCCAGAGGTTGCTGGAAAGAGAACAGCCAGTATATCTGTTAACTATCCCCACTACCCCAGATTTATTTTTTAACAGAAAATGAAGTTGAGGGAAGGGCTGTGTGTGTCAGGATGATGAGTGTCCTAAGGATGGAAATTGGCGTGGGAGGTCTGGAAAACTCTCGAGTCAAAACGTCGAGACAGCACTTCCTAGCAGGAGAAGGGGGTTATTTTCTCTGTTATCTGAGAGTCTCTTATGTAAGAGGACGGGAGTGTGTGGAGCAGGGCTTGGGTTTGGTTCCTTTAAGGGTGCTTGTTTGTACAGCCTCGAGGAACTTACTGTGTTCTGGAGTCCATAGGGAAACAAAAATATGAGAAACCAACTGCCTTGACGGTGCTTGGAGTGTGGGAGCAATTCTCTAAACTGAACCTTCGAGATCTAGAGAAGTCTGCGCCTTCAGGGAGAATTTTAACCCCAGTATCATTGACAAAAAAGGTTGAATCTTCGATTTTCCTCCTCTCTTCTTCCTGGGAGCAGTTGTCACCAGCCAGGTGCTGGGGAGGCCTTTCTTGCTGTGCCCTGTGGCAGCTCTTCAGATTAAGGGATCAGGTGCTGAGGTGTAGGCCCTCCTGTTGCCAGGGCAACGCTGAGTCAGGCCCAGGCCTCTGCATCAGCCTTCTGGGAAATGATTTGGCTGCAGAATCAACTTACTTCTCATAGTGGGAACCTTTAAATTAAAATTTCTTCAAAATCAATCTTGAATTGATCACTTCTAGTTAGGTTCCCTGACATGTAGTAAACACATACAATTTAACTCTTCTATTTCTGACAAAGGATAGACAGCTGCAGGCTCACAGAATCCAAAAAGAAAAGAAATGAAAGAAAAAGAAAGGAAGGAAGGTAAGAAGGAAGAAAAAGAATTTAACCTAATACTACTGACAGTGACCTTACATAAAAACTTCTGGTCTGAAATCATCACTCAGGATTTTATCAAAGATAATGATAATAACGCATAATTTGTTGACTGTTATCATTACCAGGTATCATGCAAGGCAAATGCTTCTGTTTTATTCCGTAACAAGCTATGAAATTGTTATCCCTGTCCCTTCTACCAGATGAAGTTAAGCATCAAATTCACATGGCCAACATTTGTGGCCCCAAAGAATTTGCTGTCATGCCTCTGCATTTCAGTACAGATGGCATTTAATAAAAGAAGGCAGAACTGCAGTTGTGACTCTCGTGGACACCCCAGGTAAACCTGGACCTCTTCCAACCCTGTCACAGCGTTGGGACAGTCAGGACCGGTTTCCCTAACCAAGCGCTAGTAGGTGCTGCCCACTCACTGAAAAGGACTCTGAGAAGACTGCCAGTTCGCATGTTTGTCAAAATGATGGCTGCAGTGATGTGAGCGCCGCTGTACACTGAGGTAAGTGAGGCCACCTCCTGAGGTTCCGTCTGAGGTTGTCACCTAAGAAGCCCTTTGTGCAGTGATGACAGCAGCAGTTGGGGGAAAGAAAAAGGCCACATGCCTTGCCTGCTGCAGGACAGAGCTGCCGTCCTCCCAACACGAATAAGAAGACACTAAACTAAAACAGCCAAACATTGAACTTACGCTGTTCCTGGCACCCTCCAGAGTAACTAGGATCACAGATGCTACTAGGTCTGGGTCAAAATCATTTCCAGACCAACCCTCAACCTGTACTTTATTTACAAGATATACAACTACTAAAACTGTGCTCTCAAAGTTAAAATTGACTAGATTTAAGCTAACTTAAAAAAAAGCAAATGGGGGGGAGGGGACACTAGTTGGCGTGTCTCAAGGAAGACTGACAACCAAACTCCAACTCCCAGATTCCACAGTGGAAGTACAGAAAGTCCTGCTCTAGAGAGCTGTCCTCCACCATTGTATACACACACACACACACACACACACACACACACACACACACAACTGTGAAACTATAGCATTGATTTTTCCATGAAAGGTAATTAAAAATTACAGGAGTCCATGATCTAATTTCCTGCACATAAACTATGTTTATAAATCCTAAATCTAAGGGCCGGGTCAGACCCAGAGCCTTATGCTAAGAAAGTGCTCTTATCATGTTGCCACCATCCAAGATGGTTCCTTGTGTGCCAAGTGTGTCTGTGACAGGATCGAGTGGGCCTCCCTTACTGAGGAAACTTTTAAGTGAACAAACAACTTATTTTCCTGCTAGTCAATTTCATTCCTAATCATGACAGAAGAAATATGTGTTAGCCACCATCTGGCATGAAGACTTGTAGCCCTTTCCATACCTGTGACGTCAACATGAAGTGTGTCACTAGGAAGAGTCTGCTGCCCCTCTCCCTTTTAAAGACAGTCTCGTGGAGCACAGGTTGGTGAGACTTCACTGTGTACAGAGGATGACCATCTGCCTCATCTCCCAAGGGCTGCTGGCCACTGTCTGCCTGGCCTTCTGCGAGGGGACTCCCAAGAGAGAAGCTTGCTTTAAACCCACAGTTCTGACCAAGTGTCTGTGACTCTTCTTAACATTTCCCGGTTTCAGACCAAGCTCTGGGTGTTTAATTTACTCAGTGGCACTTGCCATAGTTACCTCACTCCTGGGTGGAGCCAAGTTGCTTTAATTTCCTTTAGGGCTTCATATGCTTGGCAGATAATTGTTATCGGAAGATGGTAAGTCCCCATAAACGCACCAGGAAAGTCTCAGAAGCCAAAACTCACCAGGAATTCCTGTAAGGCTTTCCAAATGACAGCACAGATGTCCTTAAAGGATACATAATAATTACAGCACATGCTCCCACTGCCGTTTCCAGGGACGATTCAGGGACCTTGGCCCACACCTTGTGAGCATCCTGGAGAGGCTATGTTGTCCTGGGATTATTGGTACTTCCTAGGGGCAGCACTTAGTGGCCATCACATGTTTGATTTCCCCACAAATGAGGATTGCTTTTACTTATCTGGAGTCTGACCAATCTCATGGATAAATATGTTACAGGTTAACTGATAAAATCTTGGCCTTGCAGGAACAGATTTTTTTTTTTTTGAAACATGTATGTAGACTAGGCTAGCCTCAAACTTACAGAACCCTGCCTCTTCCTCCCAAGGACTCAAGATCACCATGCCATACCACCTTCCCGGTCAGAAATCCTTTCTTAATTATAGACAATCCCGAACCAGAGCCATGTGTGGAGGCACAGCAATGCCAGAGCTCAGGAGGCCAAGGCCAGCGTGTGTGATACAGCGGACTGGAGGGCTATAGCAAAATTCTGCCTCAGTAAACAAAAACCTAAGACGTTAAAATGATACGATCTTGTAGCATGCATTTCACTCTAGCGCTGCCTCTCATATCTAGCCCATATATAGATCGAGTATCCAGGGCCCAGCCAAACCTTCCAAATGGTGTGCAGAGGAAGGCACCTAGAGCTCTGAGGAGGAATCCAAAGACAGGCAGGCAGAAAGCCTGACCCAGGAAGATGGTGTGGTGTGCCTCCATATCCCGAGGACCCCACGCCACCTTTCTAACTGAGCATAAACTGCTGGAATCCAAAATAAGCCAGGCTCTGGGGCTCTTGTTTTAGATGCCTGGCCTAGCTGTCTAGCCGCTCTCTATGACAGCACCATCAGAAGCTCGGACCCTGGGAAGGGTCTCCCAAGCCAGTCATCTAACCCCTTCCAGAGGGGCCAAGCCCTGCGGACTCCCAGAGAGCCCCACCCCGGGATGGCCCATCACTTCTGCCCCAAGGACTTTCATAGAAGCCTCTCAAATCCTGAACACGCGTGGGCAGAGAGACAATGAACCAAGGATCCCCAAACAGTATTTTTTAGGGTTCTATATTTACTTTCAATAAATGTAAATAGATAATTGTTTATACCTTTAAACACATTTTAATGGTGTAAATTCCAGCCGTCCTTCCTCCCAGCCTCCTAGGCCTGGCACACTACATAAGCTCCTGCAGGCCCCGCCATGTCGGGCCGCGCTGGCCGGTGTGCTGCCCCCTGGCGGCCAGCACCGAGAAGGCCTCGGAGGCCGGCGCCCACCTGGCTGTTGGTGGCCGCTCTAGGAATGTGAAGGGGGCCTCTCGGTGGTGGCGGCGCAGGCGGTTTCCGCGCGCCCAGTTCCCGCGCCACGCCCAGGGGTGGCTGCGCCCCCCCCCTGTCCCCCCCAAAGGCCAGTCCCAGCCGCGTCGTCTGCCAGCAGCGTGCCCTTCTACTGCAGTGACGCCTCAGCGCGGCGTTCTCTTCGCCCTGCACCCTCGGGGCAGCACCGCCTTGTTCCCTGGGGCTTGTGCTGCGGGCTCTTTCTCCCTAGCAAACACAATCGTGCATACACCCAGGGTTAGGGTTAGGTCAGGAATTTGCAGGTGATCATAGATGCGAAACTTACTCCCAACGGAAGGCTCAAACCAGTTGCAGAGAAGAAAGTCAAAAGCAGAGGAGAAAGGAATGAATATGTTTACGGTTCTTTAAGGTTTACTATTATTATTATTATTATTAATGTGTGTGTGTCTCTGAGCATGGGTGTGTGCACAGGCGTGCTGCTCCCGAGGCCGGAGGCACCCGATCCCCTGATGTTTGTGAGCTGTCTGATGTGGGTGCTGGGACCAGAGCTTCAGTCCTTTGCAGGAACAGCAAGCTCTCATGGTTTTTGTTTTTAACATTTATGTGTATGAGTGTTTTGCCTACATGTATACATGCACCACATAGAGTTATGGATTCACCTTATGAGACACCGTGTGGGTACTGAGAACTGATCCTTTTTTGATTTTTCGAGACAGGGTTTCTCTGTGTAGCCCTAGCTGTCCTAGATAGAGCTCACTCTGTAGACCAGGCTGGCCTCCAACTTAGAAAACTGCCTGCCTCTGCCTCCCAAAGTGCTGGGATTAAAGGCGTGCACCACCACTGCTGCCTGGTAATCCTGGTCCTCTTAACGTGTCAGCCATCCTCTAGACTGTATTTTAAGAGGAAGGCCCTGGCTGGTCTACAACTTACCATGCAGATGATCTCACATTTTCAACATCCTCCTGCCTCGGTCTTCCATGTGCTGGATCACAACACCCACTAATTCTCTCACAATTTTGGAGAAAGTCTAAGTTCAATGTGGAATAGATCGGTCCTTCGCAGGTGTGTTAGCCTGTGCACTGCCTCTGTGCCCAACTGAGCTTGCGCAGTGCCCCATTCTTATCTTTGAAGACAGGGTGCCTGTAGGCCAGAAGCCTTTCCCTTCAGCAGGAGACAGGTTGGTTTCCATGGGAGGTCCCTACGGGCTTTACAGCTGGTAGGGAAAATTATCCCTGTGAGGGAAAAATAAAACTCAGTTTAGCCTGATTTAGGTAGCCAGTGCTGGCCCAGGATTCTTGGAGTCTGACATCCGCTCGTTTAATGGTCCCATATCTAAGCACCGCACAATTTTAGGAAGTTTTCAGATATCAACTCAGCCCAGTGAATACAGCAATGCTTAAGGTGTGTTTTCATAGACGCTCTCTACAAAGTACGTGTGGCTTCATGCTTAAGATTGGTTTTTGTTGACTTAGAAGCAATGCCCGAGATAAGGGTCTAGGGAGAATTCTCAAGGGAGAATAAGATAAACACAATCCCCTGGGAGTCAAGATTTGGCCTACGATAGCATAGAAATCACTTTAAAGTACAAATAATATCTCTCACAAGGGTGAGTTTTATGGCCTAGAAATAATGTTCAAGGTTTCAGGGTAAAGGGGTCTGGGATAAGTAAAACAATCTCTGGGGGACACGCACACACAGAGCCTGGCTCACCAGACAGCAAAGGAGCGGCAGGCCGTAAGCCATAGCCATTCTCAGCATTCCAGGAGGTCGGGGTTAGACACCTCTTTCCTGTGCAGGCGCCTGGGAGTTTAACTTTCCCCCGCTGCTCCTGCTTTCTGTGTGGACCCACTCTTCGCCCTCTGCGCCGCTGCAGGTGCCTGAAGAGTAGGATAAAGCTGACATCATCTTATGTCAGAGCTGGTTCCAGAGGTGAACTTGGGTAATCCAAGCCCTTGGGAGATGGAGGCGCCAGAGTCAGGGGTTCAAAGTCATCCTCAGCTACATGGCTATATGAAAGCCAGCTTGTGTTTCGTGAGACCCTGTCTCAAAACAAAACAAAAACATCTCAGAAAAAAAAAAAATCTCAGGACAAGTCAGGGTGAAATAAAATCAGAGTTCTTGAAGAACGGGATTAGATATTAATATTAATGATGATGATGTTGAGAGAGAAAGAGAGAGAGACTGGGGTGTAGCCCATGCCTTTAATTCCAGCAATTGATGGATCAGAAATTCAAATTCCTCCTCAGCTACACAGCTAATTTGAGGTCAGTCTGGGCAACATGAGACCCTATTTCAACAAACGCCCCATGACCCGAGGCTGGAAACACAGCTCAGTTAAGAACACCTGTTGTTCTTCCTGAGGAATTGGGATTTGATCCTAGCATCCAGAAGCCAGTGGAGAACATCAGCCCCACCCCTGCCCCGCCCCAGAACTGGAGCTACAGAGGCTCCTGCACCTCTGTGTCCTAACTCCAGGCCAGCACCTCTCCCACCCCAAGGAAATTTAAGTCATACCCAGGTCACAGGCTATGAACACCTCATAAGTTTGTTTATGAAATATTCTCTTTAGCTAGGTGTGGGGGCTCACCCCATTAATCCCAGCACTCTGGAGACAGAGGTGGGAAGGAGGATCTCTGTGCATTCCAGGCCAGCCTCATCTACACAGGGAGTTCCAGGACTACACAGTTAGACACCATCGTGTGTGTGTGTGTGTGTGTGTGTGTGTGTGTGATCTTTAATATGTAGGGGCAACCTTAAATTGTGATGGTCCTGCTTCAGCCTTCTGAGGGCCGGAATTCCAGCCATGCCACCCCTGTGAGATTGTTGCCATCCTCAGCCACATGGCTGGCAGGACTCCTTCTCCTTCCCACACTGCTTCAGTTTTTTTCTATCTTCTTCTTCTACCTCAGACATGCCTCACCTCAGGTGGCTGTCTCCGGCCCCCAGTTCCCTCTCATCAGAAGGATAAGAGCCAGAGAAGGTCCAAGGCTCCTCTTTGAGAGTGTGGCCTCAATTTTTAACTCATGACATCGGTAATGACTTTGTTTTCCAGTTACGTCCCATTCAGAGCTTCTTCAAACAAGAATGTTAGCCAAGTGCCTCAGACTGCAGCCCCTCCCTCACCTTGTCTCTGGAGGACTCCCGTGGTGTCACCCCAGCCTTCACCATACAGTTCCTCTTCTCCGTCTTTCTGATCACTGACATCTTCACCTTACCTCCTAGTTACTTCCCCCATCCAACCCCTGCCACCTTTTAGAAATGTCACTACCACTCAGCTGAGAGAAAGCTCTGTCTTGTTCTGGGCTCCTAGCACTTACCACAGTGACAGCTAAGGTGGCATTGAATGACTGTGCTGTGCTCGCCTGTGCTTCCTCCACTAGAAGCCACTCCTCAAGGGCGGGGACCAGGAAGACAGTATGAGGCTTACTGAATCAGTAACTCAGCATGGTTGGGACGCATGCAGGCTAACATGGAAAGGCCAGAGGTAACGAATGAGTCTGTGAAGCCCACTGCAGACGCCCATCAGGGAGATCTCAGAGGTAGTGGCCCTGACCTCAGGAGGTCCTACTCTGACAACCCCTGGGGGGAGGCAGTGCATATGAACTGAAGCTCTCACCCTGATCATGGGGGCCTCACAGAGTCTTCTTCGGTGCTGATTCACTTGCTGTCCTGAACTGACCCATGTAACAGGGCTTTAGCTACTTTGTGGGTTCTTCTTCCTTCCACCCTTTCAACCCCTAACACGAGAGGGGAGAAAAAGGACAGAACGGAGAGGGGACAATGTCATGGTTAGACTGCTTCCTGCTGGATAGGGGCATTGAGTTCCCTGGGGCAAATTTGATCTTTACCATCAGGATATCTAATTTCTTGTTTCTTCTTTGTGTATGACTACTTAACAAACTGTGACCAACAACAACCTATCAGGGGTCTAGCATTTATACACCCTTTGAAAAGTCCCCAGAATTCCAAACTTCACACAAAAGCGGGAACTATCTGCAGCTGGCAAAATCACGTCTCTGCTAGAGCACAAGGCAAATCATAGCTGCTGTGGACAGTCTGAAGCAGCCCCATACCCACACCTGGGATTTAAAAGAAAGCACGTTATTATTTCTGTGTTTTTTTTTTAAAGAAACCAACATTCTCACTACAGATGCCAGGGCAACAGGCCTGACAGTATAACTGTCCCTGATGTCAGACTCATGCTCCCCATAGGAAAAGAGGGCTGTGTAGCTCCTGAACACCTGCAGCACCTGCTGGTGACTCGTGGGAATGGACTGCAACTGGAAGAGAGGCAGAGCAGAAGCAGAAGCAAGCCCCACTCCTGGGAAGGCTGAGACTCTAGAAAAGCCAAATCTCCTGAATGCCAGCCTTGAGTGTCACCACCATCCCCACGGTGCCAGGCAACCTGGAGCCTCTTTCAGACAGAGCTCAGAGAATTTTCCATGACTCTTAAGAATTTATGAATACTTTTCTCTTTTTGTTTTATGTTTCTGTGTTCTCCTTCTTTCTCTCTCCTCTCCCCCCACCCCCGTGTGTGTGTGTGTGTGTGTGTGTGTGTGTGTGTGTGTCACAGCACATGGATGGAGGTCAGAGGATAACACAGTGGAGCATGCCTGTAACCCCACTTCTTTTATGTGTATGTAGATATTCTGCCTGTATGTATGTGAACCACATGCCTGTGTCAGATTTCAAGGGGCTGGAGTTATAGACAGTTGTAACTGTTGTAACTCAGATGTCGGTGCTGGGAATTAACCGTGGGTTCTCTTAACTGCAGGCCCTCTTTTCTTTTGTTTTCAGGGTTTTTGTTTGCTTGTTTGCTTACTTCCGTTTGCATTTGTTTGTTTTCTTTGAGACAGGCTGTCACGTAATCCAGGTTGACCTCAAATTCACTGTGCAGTTAAGGATGACTTTAAACTCCTGATCCTTCTGCTGCCACATTTCAAGTGCTGGGACTACAGGCACACAACTCATACCAGCAATCCATCAGGCCCGCAGCTTTGACGATTTCCATACAAGCATGCTGCAGATTGCTTGACTGGCCACTTTATAATCAAGAGCTACTTATAGACACTTGGTGCTTTAGAGTGTCTGCGTGCTTGGCTTCACTCCAGAGTACTTTAACACCTGTGATAGCAGAAGGACAAGAGCTGGCTATATTGTCAGAGGAGCATGGGGTCAATGGGGTGGTTATAGGCTTGGCAGCCTCATAAGTATCTCAAGCACAGTCTGTCAGATCTAGCAAAAACAGTGTCACCAAATGGCTGTTAGCTTGAAAGTCCATAGAGATATGATTCTGGTTTTTGTTTTTTGAGACAAATCTTACACCATAGCCAGCCTCAAGCTTGTGGTGATCCTCCTGCATCAGTCTCCCGAATGCTGGGATTATAGGTGCAAGTCATCCCTTCCAGTTTCATTTGTATTTATTTCTAAAATTAGTTTGCCTTAATATATGAAATTTGAAGCATGGGCATTTATGTCTCAGTCTATCTGTATACAATGCAAGCATCAGGATAAACTAAACCATGGCAGGCTAAGGAAGCACTTCCTGTTCAAGGATGTTCAAGAAATAGGTGACAGGATGACATGGAGACTATGTAGGTGAGAAGGAAGGTGGTCCCCGGAAGGGCTGCCCAGAAGTGTCTTGGGCAGCCAAGATTAGGGAGCCACCCAGAAGGAACAGGGCAGCAAAGATAGAGCACAGATTCAGAGAGTGTGGAGTCAGGAGTACTAGAGGGAAACCAGTGAGAGCCAGGCGGAGAATCAGAACTGCCCAGCCTTTGAGCTAGCCAAGGCATTCCAAAAAATAAGCTTGTGTGTGTGTGTGTGTGTGTGTGTGTGTGTGTGTGTGTGTGTATGTGTGTGTGTGTGTGTCTATCTGTCTGACTGACTGACTGACTTTCATTCTCGGATCCAAAGAGTTCCTGGGCAGGTGGCTGGAAACACTCGGCCTGCCGGGAACACAAAGCTGTGTAGCCAAAACTCACCACTACATCAACCTTAACCACAGGAACTCTTGTATTAAAAATAAAACAAACACAGAGGTAATGGGCTCACACTTAATTTCAGCACTTGGAGGCAGAGGCTGCTGGATCTCTATGAGTCAGGGCTACACAAGAAATCCTGTCTTGACAAACAAACAACAAACTATTAAGTAAGTAAGTGAGTACGTAAGTAATTATATTGAGAGGGCTGGAGCGATGCCTCAGCAGGGAAGAGCGCTCCTGCAAAGACCTGAGGTAGGCTCCCAGCACCCTCATCGGACCTCACAAACACCTCTAACTCCATCTCTCAGAGATCAAACATCCTCTGTTCTTCACAGACTCTTCCATACACGGTACAAATAAACTCATGCAGAGATAAATAAATAGATCTCTAAAATCTTTTTTGATTAAAAACAAATAAAGTAAACACACACACACAGAGAGAGAGAGAGAGAGAGAGAGAGAGAGGGAGGGAGAGGGAGGGAGAGAGAAAGCAAGAAAAGCAAAGGCACAGGCATAGATAGGCATAGCCCTGCTTGAATCTTAGATATAGCTATTAAGATGAGATGTGCTCTGTAGTGGCTGCTCAGGTGTCGCTTGGGAGCAGATCATCTGATGGCAGATAAAAAGATCTGTGGGTCAAATGTAGGTCTTAAGTGTTTCTGTGCCCTACTGGGTTCTCCAGTGATGCTCCTCTCCCAGCAAAACTCCTGAAACCAGGAAAAATGATGACATCTTTTTCTTTTGACAGCATCAAGACATTGGGAATTACATCCCTTTTCTCGGGAGTGGGTTGCTCGCATACACTACTGTTGAGATAAAATTAAAGCAGATATGTTGGACGGTGACTTATGACTTTAATCCCAGGACTCAGGAGGCAGAGGCAGGTGGATCTCCAAGACTGAGGCCATCGAGTCTACAGAGTAAGTTCCAGGACAGCCAGTGCTACACTAGAAAATCCTAAATTAATTAATAATAAATTAGACAGAAAGAAAGAAAAATGCAGCACAGTGTGTGTGTGTGTGTGTGTTTTCTGACATTTGTGCTTATAGAAAAGGGGGGAATGTTTTATAATAACCCACCGTTGGAAGAGCACAAAGGAAATTGTTAACTTGCTATTCTAGCTTCATTCCTGTGGCTTTGGTAAAATAACTGGGTAAAAACCGACATGAGAGTAGAAAGCATTTACTTAGGTCATAATTCCAGGTTACAGTTGGTTCATCATGGCGAGGAGCTTAAGACACATATTGACTGTAACCAGCCTTTGCTACTTTGTGGCCTCTTTGTTTTCCCACCATTTACACACACACACCCCAGTTTCACCCCCTATCATTAGACGGGAGAGAAAGTGGGGGGGGGGGGGAAAGAGAGATCTCTGAATCTAATTTCTTTTTTCTTGTTTCTTCTTTGAGCACAACTACTAACAAACCAAACCCGCCACCCCCCATCACCCCATCACCCCATCACCCCATCACCTCTGGGACCCTAGCGTTCATATCTACCCTCTGAAAAGTTCCCAGAATGCCAAACCTTGCACAATCACAGAAACTGCCTGCAGACGGCAAAATCATGTTTCTGCTGGAACACAAGGCAAATCCCAGTCAGCTGCTGCGAGGCAGCCCCATGTCCCACACCTGGGATTGAAATGAAAACATATTTTTATAATATTTCTGTGTTTTTAAAGAAACCAAAATTCCAGAAGTCTCAGTACGACTGACATCATATTCACAGTCAAGAGCGGAGAAATGAAAGCTTACTCTTTCTCTCCTCTGTTTGTGGTCAGCTCCATTTCTCCACTCTTACACAGTTCAGAACCCACTGCCTAGAGATGGTGCTACCCGCAGAGGGCTGGATCTTTTCACATCCGTTAACTTAAGACACGCCCCATGGGCCTATATGTCAGCCCAGTGTGCAGTCCCACACTGAAACTCTTCCTTGTGATTCTAAGTTGTAGCAAGTCAGCAGTTTAACCATCACATGTAGGCTCAGAAACTGGGTGAATGAACCAACCAGAGGAGAATCTTTAGCCTGTATCACCATACCCTGCTCGATATGTTCCTTTTGAATGTGAACTTTGTGAATCTAGTGTTTATGTTTTAAAAGTACAATTTTGCTGGGCATGGTAGCACACATCTTTAATCCCAGCACTCAGGAGGCAGACGCAGACAGATCTCTATGAGTTGAGGCCAACCTGATCTACATAGTAAGGAGTTCCAGGACAGCCAGAACTACATAGTGAGACCTGTCTCAAAAAAAAAAAAAAAATGAATGTCTTAAAAGGTACAATTTAAAGTTGGGTATGGAGCCGGCAGAGTGGTTTAGTGGGTTACAGTGCTTGCTGCAACAAGCCTGCTGCCTGAGTTTGGCCCCAGGACCTTACAGTGAAGAATAGAGCGAATCCCGTAGTTGTCCTATAACCTACACACGCGTGGTGGCTCACAACCCCTCTCCATCACGTGCTCAGAAATGATAATGCTAAGTAAAACGTTACATGTTTAAAGCTGGGTATGGTAATGCAGGCTAATCATAATGTTCAAACCCTGATTAGGCAACTTAGTGAGACTATAACAAGCCAAACCTTAGCACAACGGAGTCCACGATAAAAGTACCATTCAAGCTGTAAAACTTGGCATGTTGACAGTGCCACCTGCCAAAACTAAAACTAAAGGCTAATCCATCGAAGTCCCTAGTCCCTGGAAAGTCTCTAACTGTACTGACCTTGTTTGTTGGCCTCTGTAGCTCTGCTTCTGACTATTTGTTCGTGTTAGCTGAGGTATGTCAGCCCAGGACATGGTTTTCATGCACTCACCCTGAGAGAGTCCTACACTGGGATCCACAACCACAGTGTAGGGGGTGGCTAATAAACAACCTTCTATTGGCTGAAACCCCTGTCTGAGCAGAGCAGACCCTGCCCAAAGAACAAAGAGAACTGGGGATTAAGCTCAGGTGGTAGTGTGCTGACCAGCCCCTTTGTTTTAGCAGAAATGTTTCCTTGCTCTCATTTAGATTTTAAATGGCGATACCCTTGGTTGTTTTAGATGTATTTATTATGTGTGTGTGCATTGAGCCTGCATGAGTTTATGTGCACCACATGCATGCAGGTGCCCACAGGAGTCAGAGGGCACTGGATCCCAAGGAACTGCAGTTACATGGAGCTTCTTGATGTGAGGGCAGTAAAGTGCTCTTAACTGCCGAGCAGACTTGCCAGTCCCTGGGATTCATTGTTTTGTTTTGGTTTTTGTTTTTTTTTTGTTGTTGTTGTTTGTTTTGTTTTTTTCTTGGATTTGGTTTTTTTGAGACAGGGTTTCTCTGTATAGCCCTGGCTATCCTGGAACTTACTCTGTAGACCAGGCTGGCCTCTGAACTCAGAAATCCGCCTGCCTCTGCCTCCCAGAATGCTGGGATTACAGGCGGGCGCCACCACCACCCGGCTTCGTTTTAATTGTCAATTCGATGCACTCTGGTATCACATGGGTAGATACTATGGGATACTCTAATATCTCACAGATGAGAGTTTCTCATCTAGACGATGAGATATTGTCTAAATCAAGGTTGGCCTGTGGGTACGTCTATGGGGGATTATCTCAATTATGTTCATTGATGTGGGAAAGACCCAGTCTGAAAGAGGGTGGTGCCATTCCTAGTTTGGATTCTAACTTGTACGGTGTGGACAGAGGAAGCTGAGCACTGACCGTGCGTTCATCCCCGCTCTGATTTTGACTGGGAACGTGACTGGTCACTTTGAATTCCCCGCCTTGACTCCCCAAATGACGGGCTATAATGTGGAATGTTGAGCTACATAAACCCTTTCCTGTTAACGCTTTGTCAGAGTATTTTGTCACGATGATAGAAATAAAACTAGGACATGCTCTCAGAACCTGAGAATTAAGTCACTTAGAGATAATTGTCAGCCTGAGAAAGTAAGTCAGCCAGTGCAGAGGGTGCCGAAATGACCCAGACTTGTGCATCTATGAGCAACCAACGTGACTAATTCAGATGGAACTCACTCTGCTTAACTGTAATCTCCAGAAAGAAGACGAAGGACAGGTGTCTTCCTGTCCCCACCGAGAAGACCCACACCCTCTGCCACCTACAGGACTTTTGTTTTGAGTTGTTTTTATTGTTGATTGTTTAGGCAGGGTCTCATTTATCCCAGACAAGCCATGAATTCACAAGATCCAAGCTGTGATCCTTGAATTCCCCCAGCCCCACCTCACAAGGCGGGGATTCCAAGCATGCTAGGCTTTAAGTATCGTCTGCCGTAAGACAACCGGGAGGGTCTCTTTATAACCAGTGCGGATTTATGTAAGAATAATGTTTGTATGCTGTGTAAAGTTTACCCTTCAGTCATTCAGATGCTGATATCTCTGCTCTCTTACCCTTTTTTCAATCCTGACACAGCATTTATACCAAGAATCTCCTGGCTCAAGTTTGTTTAAGTAGTTCTTACCGTGTATTCTCTGTCCTGTCAATAAATGCTAATCACTCAATGGCTGGGCAGAAGAGAGAATAGGGTGGGATGTCCACCAGCCAGAGGAAAGAGAGGAGAGAGGGAGAGAGGGAGAGAGAGAGGGAGAGAGGGAGAGAGGGAGAGAGGGAGAGGTAGAGAGAGAGGGAGAGAGAGAGAGGGAGAGAGGGAGAGAGGGAGAGGTAGAGAGAGAGGGAGAGAGAGAGAGGGAGAGAGGGGGAGAGGGAGAGAGGGAGATTCAGATGAGCAAGAGGATGGGGAGAATTGGAGCCATGAAGGAGGAGTCCGAGGGTCAGATCAATAATAATGTGCAAGCATCATGGGGTGGGGCTGGGCGTGGCCAGATTAGCACAGGAGGTAAAGGTAGATCATTTAACTGCTCAGCTATTAAGGTGCAGTTTTAAATAAATCTTAATTTTTCTGTGGTTATTAGAGAATTGCATAAGGTAAAGGAATCCAGCTGCCTGATTAATTCACTATTTACATTTATATTAAGAATAATTCTGCCGGGCTATGGTGGTTCACGCCTTTAATCCCAGCACTTGGGAGGCAGAAGCAGGCGGATTTCTGAGTTCAAGGCCAGCCTGGTCTACAGAGTGAGTTCCAGGACAGCCAGAGAAACCCTGTCTCGAAAAAAACAAAAAACAAAAAACAAAAACAAAAAAAAAAGAATAATTCAGTAAGAGTTTTACACTCTGGAATTATCTCCTCCCACCTCCACAATTGTGTATCAAACCCAGGGCCTATACATGCAAGGTGAAGGGCCTACCTTGAGCTAATTTCTCAGCCCCAGGCTGTGTTTTAGGAAGATTTTTCACAGTGCAATTACAGATTTTACTTCTAGTGTTAGACTTGATCCCTCTCAGCTGTAAGTTAGGGGCAGCCATTGAATCTCATGATGTGAAGGCTAAGCAATCAGATGACGTGTGTGCATCCCAGTCCTTAAACCCTCACAGAAGCAGTGTGTGGAAGAATGGAGAGCACCTGGGTAGCAGGGAGCACCCAGATGGAGCACCCAGGTGTAAGGTCGAGCAGAGCAGCCAGGAAGCTGGGTTCTGTACTCAGTCCAGGAGGTGAGGTCAGGATCTTCTGACCTGGGTTTTGCCCCTGAGAAAAAGGGGGGAAAGGTTACAGTGCAGAATCAGAAGTGTTAGCACTCCACGCTCCACACTCCCTGACAGTACTGAGGATTAAACCCAGGACCTCAAAAAATGCTAGTTAAAGACGTGCTCAGTGGTTAAGAGCACCTGCTGCTCTTGCAGAGTACCCAAGTTTGAAATAGAAATTTCTGGTTTCTTTGAGGACTCAGTTATGTCATATGATGTTTTGCCTAAGCAGATGCATGATTGGCCAATGAGCAGAGGCAGGATTAGAAGGTGGGATGAAGGTCACCTTCTTGTCACTTGCCTCAAGAGACTGATTGAGGGTTGACCCAACGAGCCTGAAAATAAGCCTCTTGCTTTTGCATCAAAAAAAAAAAAAAAAAAAAAAGTGGGATGAAGTGGTGGAAACTTTAAGGGTTCTTTGGAAAGTCAGTTGTGTCGGAAGGATGTTTTGTTGGGACAAACACGTGAAGGAATGTTTTCCTGAAGTGGACACAGGTGAAAGGCTAAGGCAGACTCATGAAGAAATGTTTCACGGAAGCAGACACAGAAGAAAGGGTGTTCTGCGAAAGCAAGCATGTGAAAGGACACGTGAT
This sequence comes from Apodemus sylvaticus, assembly GCF_947179515.1. Lineage (NCBI taxonomy): Eukaryota > Metazoa > Chordata > Mammalia > Rodentia > Muridae > Apodemus > Apodemus sylvaticus. The sequence continues at coordinate 73,030,644 of NC_067473.1, read as the reverse complement.
GGAGGATTCTTTGCTAATGACACACATGTGTTGATCTGCCTTATATTGTGTAGTTGAGCTGCATTTGTCAGAACTCTATAGAGAGAAACAAACCAAAAAACTTCTGGTGGTGTGCTGCAGTTTCTTGCCCAGAAGATCATGTGTGGATCCCAGACATTGAAACAAGAAGCTGAAACATTGAAGTTGCATTGGCGATCCCAGGTGTTTGAGATGACAGAGCCCTGAGCTACCTGCTGAGGAAAAGCTGCTAACGGAGGATAGAGCCAGCCCAGGAGAACGAACTTTGTCGCAGTCAACAAAGATGAAAAGGGGTTGGAGATCTGAAGACCATTTTGACATCAGAACCGGAGATGCAGAGTTTGGAGTTTGTCCCGCTGGTTTCCTGTCTTGCTTTGAGGATAACAGTTAAATGATTGGATGACTCTCAGAAGAGATTTTGAAGTTCGGACTTTTAACATTGTTGAGATTGCTATAGACTATGGGGGCTTTGGAAGTTGGACTAAATGTATTTTGTATTATACTATGTTTAGGTACGGCCCCCATAGACCCATATGCTTGAACAAGCCTATGGGGCCAAGATTGTGGGTGTGATGGCTTGTGATGCTAAGCCCAGGGAGTGGCATTATAAGAAGGTGTGGCCCTGTTGGAGTAGGCGTGTCACTGTGGGTGTGGGCTTTAAGACCCTCCTCCTAGCTGCCTGGAAGTCAGTCTTCTCCTAGCAGCCTTCAGATGAAGATGTAGAACTCTCAGCTCCTCCGGCACCATGCCTGCCTAGATGCTGCCATGCTCCCACCTTGATGATAATGAACTGAACCTCTGAACCTGTAAGCCAGTACCAATTAAACGTTGGCCTTTATAAGACTTGCCTTGATCGTGGTGTCTCTTCACAACAGTAAAACCCTAACTAAGATACACAATAAGTTTGGACCGAACCACCCACCCAACAGCATTTCCTGCTTTTGTGGTATTAGTTGCCCCTGGAATAGACCCCAAAATAAGAGGGACACCTGTACCAATATAAGAAACTATTTGGAACAGACCTCCATTTTGAGTAATTGTCTAGTGAAGTTTAAATTCCCAAAACCTTGCTGGAAAATGACACCTAGTTGGCAAGTTAAGACAGGAATGTTAGACAGGCCCTATCCTGGTAGACAAGTTAGGACGTGAATATTAGACAAGGCAAGTCCCCTGCCACAGGTGAACACCCCAACCAATGGGACCAAGGTAAATGTACAACAAACACATGTTCCTAGGGACATCCCCTATCCCTGCATCCTGATGGGTGAAATAACTTGGCACAGATGTTTGTGGATTTGGGGCTTAAAAACACTGTAGTATCTTAATACAGGGTCGTGGTTCATTTCCTGAAACTGGACTATGACCCTGGTCAACCAGTCCTGGGGCATATATGCTCAATAAACTATCCCTGTCTGACTGAGATCTGTGTTTTGTGTGGTTGGTGAGGTGACTCCTGAACCCAAACAGTGATGAACAGCAATGTGGAAGGGTCAGCCAAACAAACCCTCTTTTTCTCCAACTTGCTTTTTGGTCATGTTCTTTGCAGCAATAGAGACCCTAAAACAGTGCAGGGGGATTCAGGAAATCAGTGTTGACATGAGAACAACCCGTGGCAGAAATAACTGGGCGTGGCTAGACGTTTTCAAGAATATAAGTAAGAGACACTGGAAAGAACCTAAACCCAGGCAGGAGGAGACCAGAGGCACTCATGTCCATATGAGACCAGAAAGACTGGGAGGCCAGAGCCCCATCACTACCTCACAACTGTTGTGCACAGAATGCCACTTCAGAATTTAAGGAAGTGACAGAAGCATGGGGGAGTCCGGAGTGAAGGCGGTAAATTTGGATCATTCAGCTTCTTCTAAACCCAAACTTTAGACCAAGTTGTTGTATTTTGTATTGTTTTATTTGAGACAGGGTATCAATTTTAATTGATACAGGCTGACTATGTATCCCTGTGTACACTGGAACTCACTATGTAAACCAAGGGGGCCAACTCACCGACAGCCTCCTGCCTCTGCGCCCTAGTGCTCATGTATTCCACCAAGCCTAGCTTTGGGTCGTGTTTGTTATAAAAGAATAAAGTTAACTACCCTCTATGCCTCAGCTTGTGCCAGAAGATTTAGACCTGCATAGCAGTCACAGAGCTGGGAAAGCGATGATCAGCTGGGGCTTAGAATCTGTGGATGTGAGAATACATTCTGGCTTCTAAAGAGCGGCCAGTATTTTACAACAAGAATGGTTCATATTAATTTCCCACAGCCTGAGAAAATGGTCTCAAGAGCATTCTATTCCGTTTGCTCTGATGGCAGCCTCACCAAGCAACCTTCTGCTGGCTAATTTGGTTTCCCAGGTAACCTGAAGGGCATTCTGGCTTCTTCTGCATCAGTCTTTCAGAGTGTAATTAAGGAGGTCTTGAGAACAAAATCAGATCAGGTTCCTGTACAAGTCAAGAGATCCTAAGTCCACTCCTGGGTGGCTGTGCAGAAGGCCTGAGATCAGGATCGCTGTGCCTTTTTCTAAGCTAATTGTTAACACTCTCATGAGGGGAAAGGGCAGAGTGAATGCGAGAGTCAGGAGACACTGGCGAGGGAGAAAGAGAACTGCTAAGAACTCTAAGAGTTAATCCCAAGACAGACTTGTAAGACACATTAGTGAGAGCAGCCTTGGACTCTGAAATTCTCACATTAAGAAATAAATGCGGGGACTGGAGAGATGGCTCAGTGGTTAAGAGCACTGACTGCTCTTCCAGAGGTCCTGAGTTCAATTCCCAGCAACCACATGGCTTACAACCATCTGTACTGAGATCTGATGCCCTCTTCTGGAGTGTCTGAAGACAGCTACAGTGTACTCACATATATGAAGTAAATAAAGAAAATATAAAAAGAAAGAAAGAAAGAGTGGTGGTGGCACACACCTTCGATGCCAGCCCTCCGGAAGCAGAGGCAGGTAGATTTCTCAGTTATAGGCTAGCCTGGCCTACAGAGGGAGTTCCAGGACAGCCTATGCTATACAGGGAAGCCTTGTCTCAAAAAACCAAGAAAGGAAAAGAGGTCGATCCTTGGGATACAGTCTGATATAGGGAAAGAGGTTTGTTCAAAACCATTAAAGTGATGCTCATAATATTGCAAAAAACAATCCACTTGATACCATTCTCTTTGTGTATATGACTTATGTGAATGTGAGTACAGGTGACCATGGGGGGCAGACACCAGAGTCATTGGTTCCCCTAGAGATGGAGTGACAGATGGTCACAAGCCACATGATGTGGGTTGCAGGAATTGAACTCAGGTCTTTTGCAAGAGCCAGATGTGCTCCTTGCCTCTGAGCCTCTGGAGCCGCGTAGTTACTCTCTGTTTAATTACGCAGCTGTCTGTGTGGGTTTGCGCACATGAATGCAGTACCATGGAAGCCAGAAGGCTCAGGCCCGCGGGAGCTGGAGTCGCTCACTGGTGGTTGTGAGGAGCCACGTGTCAGAGCTAGGAACTGAACTTGAAGTGACCTTGGGTCATCTGGGAAAGCAGGACGCACTGCTACCCACAGAGCCAACTCTCCAACCCCCGTCATGACTCTACTCTTTGTCCAGTTGTCCTTCTCTTCCTACTTGCCCTTGTCAGGCAAAACTCAACCTGGGATAAACACAACACTCACTTTCCTAGAAGAATGCTCAGTCGTGGATATCCATGTTGCTAGAGGAAAAACAGATGTGGTTCTGGCATAATTGTTTCCCAGGACTTCTACAAGAAGGATCCTGTCTTCCGGTTTGTATTGCTGTAAGAGATACCATGACCTTGGCAATCCTTATAAAGGAAGACAGTTCAGAGGGCTGGCCCAATATCGTCGTGAAGGGAAATGAAGTGGAAACTTGACAGCTCTTTGGAAAGTCAGTTAGATGGTGTTTTGCTGGGACAAACATGTGAAGGAATTTTCGTTAAAGTGGACACAGGTGTGAAAGGCTAAGGCCGACCCTTGAAGGAACATTTTACTGAAGCAGACCCAGGAGAGAGGGTGTTCTGCTAAAGCAGGCATGTGAAAGCACGTGTGATGGACATGCTAACAACATGGATGTATTAGTTTGCTTTACATTGTGTAGTTGAGGTGCCATAGAGAGAAATGAACTAAGAAACGTCAGGTGGCTGCAGCGCGTTGAGGCTTCCAAGGACTCGGGCAGATTGGATGCCCGTGCTGAGGCACCGGTGCTGAGGCGAGGCACTGGAGGACGCGTGATGTGTGGAGGACACGTGATGTGTGGAGGACACGTGATGTGTGGAGGACACGTGATGCGTGGAGGGTGTAAATAGGACTCGAAGGCGTGGCAGCGACAGGGCTTGGCTTGCTGGAGCAGCCAGCTGTGCAACGCTTGTGGGTCTCCCCGAGAGACACACAGCCGAGAGTTCCTCCTGGTGTTCCTGCTGACTCGAGCTGAGGCTGCTCTGGGTCCTGTCACCGCTGTTAACACCGCTGGGTCCTAACCCCACACACACACACACACACACACACACACACACACACACACACACACACACACACACTCTCTCTACCAAACCGGATCGCTGGCGTATTTGTGAAGTGTTTGCAAGTGGATGGCGCTGCCGATGCTGACCTGTCAACTGAACTGCTGATTTCCAGACAGTACAGCTGGGAGTTGCTCCAAAGAACCTTTCTAAACAGGTCTCCTCCCCCCACCCCCCAAAACAGTTATGTTGTGAGGTGTTAGAACTTGCACACACCAGGTTTGATGCCACTGTTCAGCTGATAACAGCTGTTTACCTGTCTTCTCCTTTTAAGTCCATGAAGGCGGCTCAGCTGTGTTCCCGCTGCACAGCGAATGGCTCTACATCTAGCAAGGCATCTTCCTTGGCCCCTGGATGGTTGTATTGAACTGTTTTTCTCTCCTGGTTTTCCATACTGCAACTGAAGCACTGGGCATTTTGAGATCTGAGATCTTTAGCAGCTTAGTCACAGTTTCTTTCCAAATGAGTATACTTCCTATAATTGAAGCACCAGGAAGTTTGATATCAGAGACCTTTAGCTATGGCTTAGCCTATTATATCAGCATGGCACATATTAGAAGCAATATCAGTAGTATCCCTTATCCACTTGTCCACAGGTGCTGCCCATGCCTTTAATGGTCTAATAACTTTTTTACATTCAGTATTTGCACTTTCAAATACCAAAGTCTCTATTAAGATCTTGTGTTGAGGTATGCTATGGCTTTGTTCACAGTTGAGATTTATCTTTGTAAAAAACAAAAACAAAACAAAAATGAGTGAAGGCTTCTCCAGAGCCTTGAAAATATTTGTAGACCTTTTCCCAGACTCCTCAACTTTGTCCCAACCTCTTTTTTTCCCCTAAAGATGTATTTATTTTATATATGTGAGTACATTTCAGACACACAAGAAGAGGGCATTAGATCCCATTACAGATGGCTGTGAGTCACTGTGTGGTTGCTGGGAATTGAACTCAGGACCTCTGGAAGAGCAGTCAGTGCTCTTAATTACTGAGCTATCTCTCCAGTCTTAGCCAGGCAGTAGTGGCACATGCCTTTAATCCCAGCACTTGGGAGGCAGAGGCAGGCAGATTTCTGAGTTTGAGGCCAGCCTGGTCTACAGAGTGAGTTCCAGGACAGCCAGGGCTATACAGAGAAAAAACCCTCTCAACACGCACTCCCCAAAATTGTCCCAACCTCTTAAAGTCACGAAGTGACTTTGTACCACAGAATGTCAAACTGATTCTGTTCCTGTATATCAGAATACCACTCTTCGCCCAGCAACTGGACTTTTACTATATTCATTCCCTCTTTCTTTCTACCAGAAACTGATTGTCTAGCTCAGTCACCAGGACTGAGTCTTTTTTCTCTCTCTTCCAGTACTCCACACCTTTCTACACTACCATCTGCAATTTTTCCAGTTGCATGGCCAGTTCTGCAACTGTTTCAGAAAAGGCAGAGTGAACCCTTTTGTTTTCGAATTTCAGCCATTCTTTTGTTTCTCAGTGTCTTAGGGTTTCTATTCCTGCACAAACATCATGGCCAAGAAGCAAGTTGGGGAGGAAAGGGTTTATTCTGCTTACACTTCCACACAGCTGTTCATCACCAAAGAAAGTCAGGACTGGAATTCAAGCAGGTCAGGATGCAGGAGCTGATGCGAAGGCCGTGGAGGGGATGTTTCTTACTGGCTTGCTTCCCCTGGCTTGCTCAGCCTGCTCTCTTGTCGAACCCAAGGATACCAGCCCAGAGCTGGGACCACCCACAAGGGGCCCTCCCCACTTGAGTACTAACTGAGAAAATGCCCCACAGCTGGGTCTTCCCAGTTGTGGCACTACCCCAACTGAAGCTCCTTTCTCTGTGATGACTCCAGCCTGTGTCAGGTTGACACACAAAACCAGCCAGTAGACTCCGTTCCTTCCATTTCAGCCTGCAACTTTTCCAACTGCTCAGCCATTCTCGTAACCTTTTTAAAAACAGTATATTTAAAAAAAGAAAAAAAGAAGAGAAAAAAAGAAAGGAAAATCCCCCCTCCCCCGGAAGCAGAGCAAGGGATATATGCTCTGCTACGCAGAGGTAGCAGCCTCAATACATTGTTTGCTGCCATCGTTTTTTTTTTTTTTTTTTTTCCTTCGAGACAGGGTTCCTCTGTGTAGTCCCTGGAACTCGTTTGCTGGCATCTTGAAAAGAAATACCCATTCCTTTGTCCCCTGCTATTTTCTCTATGACATTTGAAATTAAATTTCCCATTTTTATCCCTAATTTTGAAGCCCCACGTTTGGGCGCCACTCACAGCTGGCACTTTCTACTTTGGGTCTTCTTTCTTCCACCCTTCCCCACCCTTTTTGACCTTTTCAACACCCTAACGCTAGATAGGAGAGAAAAAAGGGAGAGAACGGAGAGGGGGCAATGTTATCATTAGAGTCCTTCCTGTTGATGAGGGGTGTCCAGTTCCTTGGGGCAAGTTTGATCTTTACCCAACTCGCCCCTGTAAATCAGTCTTCTGTGTGTTGAGTATTCTCCCTTGCATGAGCCAACGCATTTCATTAGAGTTGCTTACAGGTGCCTGGGTGAGGAATTGTTAACATAGGCCTGGCAGCAGCATCCTTAAGTGGCGCCTCTTGAGCCCCTGACCCGCCCACGCGGGATGTTGATGGACTTGATTGTATGCAGATCTGATGTCGTCTCACAGTTGCTGATACAAGAGGACAGTGGCCTTAAACGTGTATAGCCAAAGATGACCTTAACCTAAATCATGCCTCCACCCCGCGAGTGTGGGTATTGCAGCCTTGTACCATCATGCCCATCTCTATCACTGGAAGCTGGGAACCACCTGCTAGTGATGCTGTCAAAAGCCGCAAGAAGCAACTACCTTCTGTTGTGTGGGGGCACAGACACCAGTCAGTGACCACGCATGTTGCTGTAACAGATCTGCCTACACGTCTCACATTTCAAGGGAGCTGAGAAGGCCAAAGGAGTTTCCAGTGTAGGGATGGGAACATATTCACCCAAGGAACCATCCTGCAGAGGAAGCACGCTCTTTTTAGAGTTCCTGGGCTGGTCTTTCCCCTGAGGTTTTAACAGGATAGAAATTTTCTTTGAGTAAAATATCTTTGGAGTCGTGGCCGGGGCTGGCGTGGTGACTTCAGTGTATTTTGGGAACACAGTCTTCTTTTGTCTGTCAGCCTTCCTTAAAATATGGATCCCATCCATTCTCAAAGTCAGCAGCGGGGGCTCCAGCCATCCCGTCTGCATCTCAAGCAGGAAGAAGGGGTGAAATCAGAATTATAAAACTAAAAAGGATAAGTGACAGAAGACCGTTATTTCTCCAAGTCAGGCTGTGTGTGCTTTGCTGTGTGCCTGGTTCTCTAGTTCGCAACCTTGTTCTGGCTAGAGTCATCTGGGAGGGATGGCTTCCTTCCTGAAGAAGGCGGGGGTGGGGGGGTGGGGGGTGTGGTAAGCCTCCATCAGGTTGTCCTGGGCAGGTCTGTGAGACATCTTTTTTTTTTTTTTAAGATTTATTTATTTATTATATGTAAGTACACTGTAGTTGTCTTCAGACACTCCAGAACAGGAAGTCAGATCTCATTACAGATGGTTGTGAGCCACCAAGTAGGTGCAGAGATTTGAACTCAGGACCTTTGGGAGAGCAGTCAGTGCTCTTAACCCCTGAGCCATCTCTCCAGCCCCCTGTGAGACATCTTCTTAATCAGTGATTGATGTGAGAGGGGAGTACCACCTCTGGGCAGAAGGTGGCTAAGAAACCGGCTGGGCTGGGCATGGCAGGCAGTTGGTGCAAGCCTTTAATCACAGCGCTTACAGGCAGGGAGGCCGAGGAGGGGCAAGAAGGCCGAGGAGGGGCAGGGAGGCAGAGGCAGACTGATCTACAGAATGAGTTCCAGGACAGCCAGGGCTACATAAAGAGGCCCCAACTCAAAACCAACCAAAACAAAAATTCTCCATCCTGGTCTCTGATTTAGTTCCTGCCTCCAGGTTTCTGCCCCGACTTCCCTCTACAATGGCCTGATCCATCGCAGAGGGATCTATTGTAGAGAGGGTCCAGTGGACCCTCTCCACGTTACTTATGGGCATGGACTCTATTACAGCAAACAGCAAACAAACTAGAACAGAGTATATGTTGTCTAGTGGGTGTCTATGAATGAGAATGACTAAGGAAGTAGTGGGCTCAGGACCTAGCCCACCCTCACCCGTGCTGCTATTTCTGCTTTTTAAAGCATGTGGGTTAGTCCATGGTGCATGTGTGACTGTCAGAAGATGGCTTTGGGAGTCAGTTCCCACCTTCCACCATGTGTGTCTCGGGGACTGAGTTTAGATGGTCAGACTTAGTGGCAAGCACCTTTGCCCCTTGAGCCACCCCTTCTCCCTTTTTTAAAATCATGGCAAGCAGTTGGAGTCACTATGTAGCAGAGCCCTAGCTATGCCCTGGCGGAAGTGTGAAATGTGTGCTGTAGATGGCGGCGGCCCTGGTAAAGATCTATTATATGAATGCCTACTGTTCTTCAGAGCTAATCACAGCTGTTTCCTAGTGGGTGGATGTTTCCTTTTTCTCTTTCTTATCACCAGGAAGCTGTGATATGCTTCATCTCTCACTATTGGTGACTTCTGACCAAGACTTCTAGAATATTGTCTGTTACCCCATCCAGAGCATCAGCTCTTTTTTTTCCTTCCCCACCCCCACCCCCACCCCCACCCCCCGAGACAGGGTTTCTCTGTGTAGCCCTGGCTGTCCTGGAACTCACTCTGTAGACCAGGCTGGCCTCGAACTCAGAAATTCACCCGCCTCTGCCTCCCAAGTGCTGGAATTACAGGCATGCGCCACCACAGCCTAGCCCAGAACATCAGCTCTTAGCATCATGTATTTGTTAAATGGGTTAGTATTTTATTATAAGCTCCAGATCCCATTTCCCTTAAAAGCAAGCTTGGTATCAACAAATAAAGCCAGGATAATAATAATTAGACACAAGGAACACTGACAAAGCCTGGGACAGATTTTCTCAAGTCCTTCAAAAAATTACTGTGACCAAAATGGTAAAGATGAACCCTGGAAAATGTCACAATAATAACTCACGCCCAGTTAATCTTTGATGCTGGTTGAATTTCACGAATCAGTGTACCAGATAAAAAGGACTACACAGAGGAAAACAAAACAAACACAAAGAGGCAGCACTTGGATTTGAACCAGGAATCTCTTGAACTGTAGTCAAACCCCTCTATCCCTGAGCTGTATCCGCAGCTGTAGGGTGTTATCTAATAATAGCATCTTCATCATCACTGACTTCTCCAGAAGAGTTTTGGCTTCATTGTCTTCTGGTGACTACCCAAGATGTTCTTCTGCTCACACCTGTAGTGAGAATTCTAGAATATGTGTTTCTTTTTTTTTTTTAAGATTTATTTGCTTTTTATTTGTATGAGTACACTGCACCTGTCTTACCACACACCAGAAAAGTGCATCGGATCCCATCACATGGTTGTGAGCCACCATGTGGTTGCTGGGAATTGAACTCAGGACCTCAGGAAGAGCAGTCAGTGCTCTTAACCGCTGAGCCATCTCTCCAGCAGAACATGGGTTTCTTAAAACAAAACAGAATATTATAAGAATATGTTTTTGTTTTAATCCAGGTGTGGGGGATGCAGAGCAGTGTTGGACTGTGATTAACTCCACGCTCTAGCAGAGGCATGGTTTTACCAGCTGCAGATAGTTTCTGCAATTGTGTGACATTTGGAATTTTGGGCCCTTTTCAGAAGGTATATCAATGCTAGAGCCCAAGAAGTGGAGGTTGTTGGTTGGTCAAGGGTCTTGGTTTCGTGTTCAAAGAAGAAACAAGAAGAAAGAAATTCAGGGATCTTTCTGTCCCAGTCTCTCCTTCTTTCTCTCCTATCTAGGGATAAGTGGTGGAAGGGGGAAGGGAGGGTGGAAACTTTCTTTTGCAACAAAGTAGCACAGGTCAGCTACACACCTCTCCCAAGGTCAGATCTGCTTCCTTTCCGGAGTATTCCCACCCGCTGGTACCCACACACAGGCCGCATCCTCACTCCCCCATTATCACCGCTGTTGGATACAAAAAGATCTCCACTATTTTTTTTACCTCGTTTGCATCTTTCTTTCCCTCCCACTTGTTTCTGTTTCCTTTCACAGGGGGCTAGGCCCCAGAAAGGCTGCCCTGGATGCCAGGAGAGGCATCTATAGCCCATTCAGTTGTAGCTTCATATTTGAGGGAAAGCAGGGTATGAGGTAAGAACAGAGCCAGATGTTAGCAGAACTGGAGGATGGCACAGAGACTGCTTCCTCAGGGTCTTGGAGGGCATCTGCCTTAACACATGTTCCACTATTAAGCTCTGTGTGCACCACTCTCCTCTAATCCCAGGCCAGGGAGAAGCAGGAGTCCAGGAGTTCAGGGTCAGCCTTGGCTTCTTGGTTAGTTTTTTGTTGTTATTGTTGTTTGTTTTTGTTTTTTGTTTTTATCATCAACTTGACACAAAGAAGAGTATCTGGGAAGAAGGCTTGCAGCTGAGAAATGCCTCTGTAAGACTGGCCTGTAGTCAAATGTGTAGGGATTTTCTTGCCTGATGATTGGTATGGGAGGGCTCCTCCCACTGTGGGCGGTGCTATAAGCAGATGGTCCTGAGGAGTCTAAGAAAGCAAACTGGGCCAGCCAATAAGCAGCCTTGGTTTCTTCATGACCTCTCCTTCAGATTTTGCTTTCAGGTTCCAGCCTTGAGTTCCCTCAGTGGACTCGATAACCCAGGATATGTAAGCCAAATCAACCATTTACTACTCCCAAAGTTGGTTTCGTTCAGTGTTTTATCACAGCAATGGAAACCTAACGAAACCTGTTGACTCCCGAGGGAGTTGGAGGCCAGCCTGAAGCCCATGACAGACTGTCTGGTAAAAGAAGAAAGAGAGGGAGGGCAGCACCGTGGCTCAGCGGGTTAGAGCCCTTGCCCCACGCAGTGAAGGCAACTGCTCCTCTTTCAAAGGACCAGAGTTCAGTTCCTAGTACTCTCATTAGACTATCCATAGCCACCTGTCACAGGGGATCCATATGCATATAGACACACAACCCAGAGAGAGTTGTCTGGCCTGGCCCTCACTATGCACACCAGGCTGGCTTCACTCACAAAGATCCACCTTTCTACATCTTCCCCAAATGCTGCTATCAAACCTGGCTAATTTTTTTTTTTAAAGAAAATTCCTAAAAGGTAACATCAGAAGAAAGTGGAATTCTTGCTAAGACAGTAGTTGGATGGCACCTGGGAGGCTGAGAAGGACGAAGACCTTGATTAGATGCTGATAATGAGCAAGTGTCAAGGACAATTCCCACTGACTTACCAGAGTTCTTCGCAACGTTGATTTTACAATGGTTTGCCCAGATGGACCTGTCTGCCGTTGGGGGTCGCTGGGAAAACTGGGACTGATGGGGTTTGTTTGTTTGTTTGTTTGTTTGTTTGCCCTCAGGTGAGAGGTGAAAAGTCTCTGGTCAGATGTTTCCTGCAGCAATTAATCAACATCTTGCCTCTTAGTTTAAAACACACCACTCAGTGCTCTTCAGTAGTACCAAGGGACCGTACATCTCTCTGTATTCAGGTGGCGTAATGCTACGCTCTGTCAGAAAGAGTACAGGGGCCAGAGAAGGAAGAATCCATGCTCCTGGTAGCTGTGTGCGTTCCACAGCAGCGGGGCAGGTGCTAAGGGTCTGAACCAGCTGTTAAAGAATAAGCAGAAGTTCATTCAAACTGCAGAGGAGCAAGGAAAGCCTGCAACGGAGCAGAACAGACCTGCTAAGACTGTCCGTGAGCCCCGTGAGCGAGGGTGCCCAAGAGCCCAGGATTATCTGGGGTTTCCTTGTATGGGGATCAAGAGAAGGAGGAGCTGGTTGCCGTGGTGCATGCCTTTAATCGCCCACAGCGGTGGCGGAGGCAGGTGGCTCTCTGAGTTGGAGGCCAGCCTGGTCTTCATGGGATCCCAGGCCAGCTAGGGCTACAGAATGAGACCTTGGCCTACAAAGAAAGAGGAGTTTGTTTGCTAGGAGTTTAGTTGGGTGGGTCTCTGTTTTGACTGACCTGAGCTCTTGCTTACAGCATATGTCCCATTCCATAATACAGCTGATTTTAATCACATACATACCCAACTGTGAATAAGCATCAAATGATAGCTAGGGGATTCTCCCTAGAAGTTGGTCATGTTAAGAGTGCACCTGGAGTTGCAAGAAGTATTGAATAGAATTCACAGTTGGAGAGAACTGACTCCCTAAAGTTGCCTCTGCCCTCCAGACATGTGCTGTGACACACACTCACACACACACGAACACATAGTAGTCACACACAATAATAAAATTAAAAAAAAAAAGTAAGAAATTGTAGCCAGGCATGGTGGCACAACCCTTTAATCCCAGCACTCAGAAGGCAGAGGCAGGCAGAGTTCAGAGTTCAAGGCCAGCCTGATGTACAGAGATATCCATATATATAGATATAGATAGATATAGATATAGATGGATATGTATATGGATATATATAGAGATATATATGGATATATATAGATATATATGGATATATATATATGGACATATATATGGATATATACATGAAAGGGGAGTAGTTAGAAAAGTGATCTCAGTGAAGCGGAGGGACTTGAGGAAGCTGAGGGGGTGAAAATGAGAAAAACATTACATACCTGTGTGAACATGTCATCATGAAATTATTATTCTGTAGTTATATACAACTAATATATGCCAATAATTACTAAGGGACCCAGATGCCATCTTTGAATGGATATTTCTGGAGCCATTTTAGCCCCTGGAGCTAACACATCAGGATGGGAAATCTCAGCTCAGAGTCCATTTGGGAAAGTTCAGCAGGATCCATCTTCATACTCCTTTGACCTTGAGTGAACTGTGGTGCTTTTAAAGTGTGCTCACAAGTCTTTGATGCGTCTCTTTGAAGGCTATGAAGCTCAATTAACCTTTTGAATGTGAGCTACCTTGGTAACACCATTCTAATGACTAGGATGTAGCAAAAGTGAAATTGTCACTTCTGAACCTGGTCACAGAACACACTGATGGCATCTGCTATCCCTTGGATCTCTGGGAGAAGTGAAGTGAGTGCCATGGGAACACACAGCTGCTCTGAGAGGATCCCAGCATAGCAAGAAGGGAGACCTCCTTCCAGGACCAGCAAGGCACTAAGTCTTTTTTCCAACAGCCGTGGCAGAGGGACAGATTGGAAAGGCTCGCCCTGGAACAGCTGGCTGTTTATCTGCAGCCTCACGAGAAGCCAGAACCACCAGGGTAAATCTTCTCCACATTCCCAGCCATTGGAATCTTAGACACATAACATGCCCTAGGATGTCCAAGTGGTAACCACTGCTCAAAGAGCCTGCTAAAACAAAATTTGAAACTCCAAGTGCCTCAATCTGTGGTTCCTTCCCGTTCTGCCTCTGGGATGTGAGATCTCCCGCCAGCAGGAGGAAAGTCAGACTGCATTCACACTGTGCTGCTATCATCCTGTGCTGCCCTCAGGTGCTGGGCTGATGAGAAGCACCACTCGGTGGGTGAAAACACAGCCAAGGATGTGGACCTCGGCCTGGAGGAGAAACGGCACAGGCTGAGGCTGAAACTGGGTTCACTGAACTCAGAGAGATCTACTTGCTTCTGCTCCTGAGTGCTAGAATATATATATGTGTGTGTGTATATATGTGTGTGTGTGTGTGTGTATAAACAAAACATTTTTAAATGAACCTTAGAATTAAATTTGTTGATTTCCCCTACCCCAGGCTAAGCCTGTCAATAATTTGGTTGGAATTCAAAGAATCTCTTAAGTTAATTCTATGAGATTTAAAGCATTTTATAAATGGAATATAGAGTACTTTGTTTCATCTATTCAATGTACAATATCCCTCAAGGTTTTATACTTTCCCAGGTAGAGGAAATTCTGTCAGTATTCTGATTGAGTTACTTCTAATGCTTCATGTTTTATTCTATAATAAGTATAATTTTATACAATTTGCTTTCTATTGTGCCTGAAATATAGAAATACAAATGAGATTTTTCTCAGCTGTCATTACTATGGTGAAACTCACAGAACATATAATTTACTATCTTTGCCAAATGTAAATGCACAGTTCAGTGATATTTTTAAAAACTCCATAATGTTGGAGCAGAGGTGAAGTGATCAATACCCACATATGTGTTGGCTCACAAACACCAATAACTCTGCTTCTGGGACCGCTGAGGGCTTCAGGCACACGCTTAGCACACATATATACATACCAACACTCGTAAAATAAAAAGACACTTTTAAAAATAAAAATCTATAATGTAAGCCAGGCGGTGGTAGCACACGCCTTTAGTCCCAGCACTTGGGAGGCAGAGGCAGGCGGATCTCTGAGTTCGAGGCCAGCCTAGCCTGGTCTACAGAGTGAGTTCCAGGACAGCCAGGGCTACACAGAGAAACCCTGTCTTAAAAAAAAAATCTATAATGTGAGCTAGAGCACACACGTAAGTAAAAACAATAATTTTTTTTGAAAATTTAGAATGTTCCATAGCTAATAACACCATCACAGTATATCTCTTTTCATCCTGAAAACTTGAGGCATTATTAACCTCCAAGTCTCGAGTCTCCCTCTTCCCCTGCTCCGCAAAGCCAGTGTTCTACTTTGTCTCATGATGATTTGATGACTTTAAGTACTTCATATAAACAGAACCATACAGTTTGTGTGTGCACTGCATTGCACACCTTTTATTTTCTCATTTATTTGGGATGTGTGTGTGCACACCAGCCACAGCACACACATGGAGGCCAGGAGACAAAGGGGGGGTCAGTTCTCACCTAGCCTTTAATTTTGTTTGTTTTGTTTTTATTTATTTTTATTTTTGAGACAGGATACTTGGGTATCCTGTCTAGAACTTGCTCTGTAGACCAGGCTGGCCTCGAACTCACAGAGATCTGCCTGCCTCTGCCTTCTGAGCGCTGGCCTACCACTGCCTGTCCTTTTTTTTTTTTTTTAGTCCTTGATGTGGTGCAGAGGTTTGAACTCAGTGCTTATAGCACTTTACCAACTGGGCAGTCTTCCTAGCACCCATACTAGTCATTGTGTCATTAAAATGTCTTCACTTAGCATAATGCCCTTGCTGTAGCATGTATTTGAATGTCCTCCATGTTGTTGTTTTGAACAGGGTCTCACTGTGTAGCTCTGACTGGCCTAGAACTCCCCATGTTGATTAGGCTGGCTTTGAACTCACAGAGATCTGCCTGCCTCTGCTTCTGAGTGCTAGGATTAAAGGTGTGTAGCACCACATGTCTTCATTAGGTTTCTGTTGCTATGATGAAACACTGTGATAAAAAGCACCTTGAGGAGGAAAGGGTTTATTTCACTCACACTTCCACATTTCAGTTCATCATCCCTAGCAGTAGGTCAGGGACTCACACAGGGCAGGAACCTAGAGGCAAGAGTGGATACAGAGGCCTTGGAGGAGTGCTGCTCACTGGCTTGCTTACAGTTTCAGAGGGTTAGAGTCCCTGATCATCATGGTGGGGAACATGGCACCAGGCAGGCATGATGCTGGAGCTAGGAGCATGTGTGTGTGTGTGTGTGTGAGTGTGTGTCAGTGTGTGTGTGTGTGTATGTGTGTGTGAGTGTATGTGTGTGTGTGTCAGTGTGTGTGTGTGAGAGTGTGTGCGTGTGTGTGTGTGTGAGTGTGTGTCAGTGTGTATGTGTGTGTGAGTGTATGTGTGTGTGTGTCAGTGTGTGTCAGTGTGTGTGTGTGTGTGTGAGTGTGTGCGTGTGTGTGTGTCAGTGTGTGTGTGTGTGTGAGAGTGTGTTCGTGTGTGTGTGTCAGTGTGTGTGTGTGTGTCAGTGTGTGTGTGTGTGTGTTTGAGACCGGGTTTTACCTTGTAGCTCTGGCTGTCCTAGAACTCACTATGCAGTTCAAGATAGCCTGGAACTCTGAACTTGCAGAAATTTGCCTGCTTCTACCACTGCTGGGATTAAAGGCACACTTAGAGCTTACATATTATTCAAAAGTTGAGGGCAAAGATCACCGTCTGCCCTCCCAGAGATCCTGAGTTCAATTCCCAGCAATCACATGGTGACTCACAACCATCTGTAACGGGGTCTGGTGCCCTCATCTGGTGTGTCTGAATATGGTGTACTCATATGCATAAAATAAATCTTTTGAATAAGCTGAAGGCAGAGAAAGAGACCGGGCCTGGCATGAGCTTTTGAAGCCTTGAAGCCTCCCCTCTCCCCGCCCATTGACACGTCCTTTTCAATAAAGCCACACCTCTAAATCCTTCCCAAACTGGGAACCAAACATTCAAATATTTGAGCCCATGGGAGCCATTCTCATACAAGCTGCCCACCCTCAGTGTCTTAAAAACAACAACAACACTTGAATTAGTAATATTTTGTCATACACGCACACGCCATTTCGCTTGCCCGTTCTCGTCGCAGCCCATGTTGCTTCTGTGTTCCTGCTATTCTGAATAAACACCACAGTAAACCTAAGTTGGATTTCTCGTCCTTCACCTTAACTGTGCTCTTACTAAACCCCAAGACCAAGGGGTCTTTGAGCTTAAGATCAACAAGGAGAAACTATTTAGGTCGATGCTTTTGTCAGCTGTGTGGGGAAAGAAAAAGCTCGAAAGGCAATGAGACTAAGGCCTATGCAAGGGACGTTTAGTATTAATGAGCCAGGCCATCTTTGTAGCTGCACTTCCAAGCAAACACTAGATCAGTGTTTTGTTTTTCCAGTCTCAGCCTGCTCTCTCGCGCCCTCTGGTGGACACCTAGCTACTGATTCTGATTTCTCCAGCTCTTAAGAAATGTCTTGAGAAATGTTCTTTTCCCACATCATTATTTATTTTCTCCCCAATATTACTTACTACACACTCAAAAGAGTGACCCCTGACTATAGGCCATTGAGGGGGCACCCGGATTTGAACCGGGGACCTCTTGATCTGCAGTCAAATGCTCTACCACTGAGCTATACCCCCTACTGGCAGGAAGTGTCTCTCTGAACCAATTTATCTTCCATTTCCTGTTACGGCCACACAGATACACATTAAATTTCAATGGATACAATATAAAAATAAAAGGAATTTACTGGGCCTAAACAATAGAACTATCAGAGAAGCCAATGAATATCAGGAATTCAAATGCTGTTAGAACTCTGTCTCTTGAACTTTGCTTTCCTACTTTTTTTTTTTTTTTTTTTTTTTTTGGGTAGGCAGAGATATTGAGACAGGGTCCTACTATACAGCCCATGTTGAACTTAACTGTTTTTCTCCTGCTGCCTGAATGTGGGGATTATAGGTATATGCCACTGACCCCAGCTCTGGTTCCTTACTAAGTCAGCTTTAATGTTGCACAGGCGTCTCTCCATGCGGCAGAGATAACCTCTGGCATTTGTCAGACTCATACTTAGGTCTCCAGAAACCTAAGGAGCCTGACTTTGGTTGGTCTGGTGTGTTTCTGCTCCTATCCTAGCTGCGCAAATGCAAGTACGGGACACAAGAGTGGTGTGAAAGGCCTTGGGTTTCAATCACAGTGATAAAATACTATAACCAAAAGAAGCTTGGAGAAGAAACCTTGGCTTCTATATCCCAATCGCATCCCGTCATCCGAGGGAAGTCATCGCATGAACAGGCAGGGGCAGGAACACGGAGGCGGGAACTGGAGCGGAGGGGGCAATGCTGCTTGCTGGCTTGCTGCCTTTCGTTTACAGCCCAATCCCTCCTCCCCAGGGATGGCGCCACCCACACCCACGTCAATCATTAATTAAGAAAATGTTCCAGCCAGGCAGTGGTGGCGCCCGCCTTTAATTCCAGAGGCAAGCAGATTTCTGAGTTTGAGGCCAGCCTGGTCTACAGAGTGAGTTCCAGGACAGTCGGGGCTACACAAAGAAACCCTGTCTCAAAAAAAAAAAAAAAAAAAAAAAAAAAAAAAAAAAAAAAAAAAGATGGGGCTGGAGAGATGGCTTAGCGGTTAAGAGCACTGACTGCTCTTCTGGAGATTATGAGTTCAAATCCCAGCAACCACATGGTGATCTGCAATGGGATCTGATGCTCTCTTCTGGTGTGTCTGAAGAGAGGAAGAGAGCAATGGTGTACTCAGAAACGTAGAATCTTTAAAAAAAAAAAAAAAGAAATGGAGGCAGCTCTCAGCTGAGATTCCCAAGTACATTGTCAAGTTGACAAAAAGCCAACCTGGACACCATTCCACTCAGAATATGAGTTCTTATGGAGTGGAGAGAAGAAACAGTTAATCTCCAAAAGAAGTCAGGGGTAGCAGGCCATCCCAAAAACTCACTTGCGATTACTATGTTAAAGAAGACTAGATAATCTACTGTTGTGTTTCACGGACAGTTCCTGGTATCAGAAGCTAACAGCTAAGGGGGAAAGGCCTGATGTGCCGCTGTGGGGGTGAGCATGGCTGGAAACCAAGCTTCTCTAGGAGTATTTAAGAGGCTTGGAAGGAGACGCCCAGGCATAGTGTTTGTGGCACAGCGGGGACTCCCCACCCCAGCCCAAGACAGAATTCATAAGTATCTGAGTCTTCACTGAGATTCTGAGGAGAAAAATGGCCACCAGACCAGCCATGGGGTCCTGAACTACAAGTCCAGAAAATGGGGCTGGAGTCCAGATGTTCTACTCCATCCCTTGTTTGCCACTTGAACGTCCTTGTGTTTCAGTCACACTGCAGCCTTCTGGGGAAGCAGGCAGTGTCTACACTTGTGTTCACCATGGGGCAAGATCACTGTCATGCTTTGAATTGTGTTGCCTAAGAAGATTTGTTGAAGCCACACGTGGTGGGGCATGCCCCTGCTCCAGCACTTCGGAGGGCTGAGCGTCCAAGGCCCTCTGGGTTACCTGTGACTGTCTCCAAAAACAACAAAACACATTAACTTTCTAATATGGTCTCTCACTGTGCTCTCCTTTGGAAATAGCAATGGGCAACTGCACTTGATAAAGTCAAGATGAAGCCAACAGGCCAACCGTTGTCCTTATGAGGGGAGAAGAGACACAGACTCAGTCATAGAAAGAATAACACATGAAGAAGATAGAATTGCTAGCCATCTGCAGGAATGAGGAAGAAGGGAGCCTTCACCCAGATGCCACATCTCTGCTCTCAAGAAATGGAAGATTAAAGTTTTACTGTTGAGGCCACCTAATTTGTGATACTTTGCTACGTCACCTTTGGAAACTTGCCCCCCCCCCATGGGGGGCTCTCTGGCCAGAGATTTGACCTGTAATGAGGACAGTGACGCAGACCTGTCCCCCTGGACGCTAAGTATCAGTTCGCCAGCTTCACTGAGCTACTCAGAGTGTGGGACGCTGGGGTGGCACCCTGTCTGGCTAGAAAATCGCTGTCCCTGGGACTTTACTCTCCAAACAGGCAGAAGGCTAAGTAAGCGACTACAGAAAAAAGCAAACAGTCTCAACAGCCCGTGAAGCTAAGTGACGATGCCTCAGCAGGCAGGAGCAGCCGCCCGCCGTGCAAGCCGGTCCCCCGCTCTGAAGGCGGGAATGTGGACCAGGGGACCGCAGCCTTTCTTTCAGCGGCCCACCCCAGAAAGAGAGCAGGAAGCCACAGTACTCTGTGGTGGTGCTGGTGGAAGGCGGTGGTGAGGGAGTGTGCTCGTAGTCTCTCGTGTAACCGGGCTCACTAGCTCCCCAGCAAGAGATTTTTCCCAAGACAGGGTTTCTCTGTGTAGCCCTGGTTGTACCCGAACTCACCCTGTAGACCAGGCTGCTCTCACAGATCCACCTGCTTCAGCCTTCTGCTTCCTTCCTGACTGCTGGCATTAAAGGTGTGTGCCACCAATCCTGATATATTTTTTGGGGGGGGGAGTTTACATGTATGAATATTTTCCCCACATGTATAGCTTTGTACTGCACACATGCAGTGCCTGCAGAGGCCAGAAGAGGGTGGTAGATTCTCCTTGGAAATGGAGTAACCGGTGGTAGCCATCATATGAGTGCTAGGAATTAAACTCAAAGCCTCTCAATGCTCTTAACCTCTGAGACATCTCTCCAGGCCTTAGAGAGAATGTTTTAACAATGGAGATAAGTGCTCCATAAATATTAAATGTCACTTTATAAAAATACTCCATGTCAGATGAGTATAGTGGCATATAACTTTAATCCCAACATTCAGAAGGTGGAGGCAGACGCAGACGCAGACGCAGAGGCAGGAGGATCTCTGCGAGTTTGAGGCCAACCTGGTCTACATAGTAAGTTTCAGGATAGCCAGAATTACATAATGAGACTGTCTTAAAAAAAAAAAAAAAAGCCAGGCAGTGGCGGCGGCGCATGCCTTTAATCCCAGCACTTGGAAGGCAGAGGCAGGTGGATGTCTGAGTTCAAGGCCAGCCTAGTCTGGGACAGGCTAGTCTGAGTTCCAGGACAGCCAGGGCTACACAGAGAAACCCTGTCTTGAAAAAAAAACAAAAAACAAAAACAAAAAAGAAAAGAAAAGAAAAAACAAAATCAAAAGCAAACCAAAAGAGTCCAAAAGAACTCCATGTCACATAAAAGTAAAAAATAAATCCAAAATTCAGAGTCTGTGGGTTGTTTCGCTGGAAGCCAAGCAATGTCTCTTTATGATCGGTGGCTGCTTTCCCACTGCGAGGCAGAACTGAGTGGTTGCATTCAGACGTGCAAGTTTGTAAAGATAAGTCTGGATCTTCTGGCCTGAGGGTGGAGCTCAGCAGCAGAGTACTTGTGGAGCATGTCCAAGTCTCTGGGTTTGGTCCTCACCACTGCGAAAGCAAAAGCATTACATGCAATGAAAAGTTTGACAAGTGAAAACAAGAAAGCTCTAGGGCAGTGTGGGCTCCTCATAGTATGCATCTGACAGTCGGAGAAAGACTGACGTACACCTGTGTGAAAGGGTCTGGAAAGGCATAGAGGAACCCGGCAAGATTGGCCTTACAGGGGCTGAGCCAGAGCGAGAAGGAATCTCTTTGTGTACTTAGAGGGTGTCCTCCTTAGAGAGAGTCCTGGCTCTCCTAGAACTCACTATACAGACCAGCTGGGCCTCAGACTCAGAGATCCTCTGCTTCTTCAGTGCTGGCATTACAGGGGTGTGCCCACCATGCCTGGCTTCCTTGTATGTTCTTATACTATTTGAATATATATTTCATATATTCATATATATTTCACATATATTCATAATATGTATATATGTGTGTATATATACATGCCACATATATCTTATAATTTTTAAAGTCTATTATTCTCACATGGGAGGCAAAGGCAGATGAATCTCTTGAGTTCAAGGCCAGCACGGTCTACAGAGTGAGGTCCAGAACAGTCAAGGCTACACAGAGAAACTCTGTCTCAAAAAAATAGTAATAATTAATTTTTAACTTTAAAATGTTTAATGTGCATGACATTTTGCATATATGTATATGCACCATGTGTGTGCACACATGTACCCTGTGTGAAGAAGCTAGAAGAGGACATTGGATATTCTGGAGTGGGCGTTACACATGCTTGTGAGCTGCCATATTGATGCTGGGAATCACACTCAAGACCTCTGGAAGAGCAGCAAGTGTTCTCCCCCACCAGGCGGTCTCTCCAGATCCTTATTTCCCATCTTAACAGGAAGAAAGGATAAAAAGGACAAAGCTCCCGCACAGTCCAGGAAGTGCCCGTTGTGTGCTATGGCGATAAAGACCTTGTGCCTTTGTCCTATGTTCTTTCCCCACTGGCCATTTGTGTTCCCACATGTACATTCTCTTAATGTAAAATATGAACAACATTGTGTGTGTGTGTGTGTGTAGCTCAGTCTGCAGAGTGATTGCCTAGTGTATATGAAGCTCTAGGTGATACAAACCTATAATCCCAGCACTGAGTGGATAAAGGCAGGAGGTCAAGCATTCAAGGTCATCTCCAGCTACATAGTGAATTCAAGGCCAGGCGTAGCTACATTGCACCCTGTCTCAAAACAGACAACAAAATGTAGAGCCAATCACACTGTCAGTAGCACATGTTTGTAGTGATACCCACATAGGAGGTGAAGACAGGAGGATCAGATTAAACCTGGGACTGGGGAGATGGTCCAGTGGATAAGAGCACAAACACGAAGACCTAAGTCTGTGATCCTTAGCACTTTGAATCCCCAGAAACCACACAAAAAGCTAGGGATCTCGGCATGTTCCTGTCACCCAACCTTGAGGGGAGGAGACGGGATCTCAAGAGCCTAGAGGAAGCAGCGAGTTTCTGCTTTAATAGGCAACTCTGTAGCAAGGAAGGCAGAGAGGCTATGTCCTTATGTCCTATGTCCTGCTCAGGCCACTACATTCAGGCACATTTATCTACACACTCGAATGCGTGCCCTCCCCCACATCCACGTGTATGTGAGTGTGATGGGGGCCCTGCATGCCATAGCACATGTGCAGAGAACATCTCTGGAGTCAGTTCTCACTATTCACTTTTATGGTTGTCTTAGTAAGGGTTTTACTGCTGTGAGCAGACGCCATGACTGGAAGCAACTCTTATAAGGACAGGATTTAACTGGGGCTGGCTGACAGGTTCAGAGGTTCAGCCCATCATCATCAAGGCGGGAACATGGCAGCATCCAGGCAGGCAAGGTACAGGGGAGCTGAGAGTTCTACATCTTCATCTGAAGGCTGTTAGCAGAATACTGGCTTCCAGGCAGCTAGGACGAGGGTCTTAAAGCTCACACCCACAGTGACACACCTCCTCCAACAAGGCCACACCTCCTGCCCAAGCATATACAAACCTTCTCAATGGTGGATTCCAGGGATCCATCTTGAGTCATTAGGCTTGTGCTGCAAGGCAGCAATTGCCTTTATTCATTGAACCATTGCAATGGCAAAAACACTTATGTTTTTAAAGATAGTATGGCTAATAAAGTTTTCAAACCCAGTTACTTGTGAGCTATTAGAAAATACAGGTAAAAATACAGGAGCTACGGATGGAACTCAGTAGTAGTGCTTGCCAAATATACCTAAGGTTTGATCCCCAGCACTGAAAAAAACAAGTTTATTTGATGCTGGTGTTCCAGCTCAGTGGTAATCAGCCTGCCTTACATGTGTGAGACCTGGGCTGTAATCCTGAACACCGGGAGAAAAAAGAAGGGATTTATATTTACACTATCCAGTCACAGTGAGTTAAGTTTGGGAACATACTGTTTTTATTTCTAGTGTGGCCTGTTGTTAGTCACAGGATGCCCCACCATTCATGTCAGCGCAGGGCACTGCGTATCTGCTTCCATCATTTCCCTGTCTCCCTTTGAGGACCACCACCATGTCCCAGCACACGTATTGCTCCATTACCAAACACAGAGCCTGGCATGTCCATCACTCAGGATCAACCATATTTCTAAAGTAACAAGGGAGGACAATCCAGAATCCTAATAGAAAGCTGAGCAGTCCTTGTCAGCATCTGCAGGGTTCAGCAAATTCTCAGGAATGTCCACAAGGACACTGGATACAGCTGAGGACAGCACTGCTGGCCTGCTCCTGCCGGCCTACAGAGTTCACTCTGTCCATTCAGTTCCCAGCCATCTGCAGCTTCCCTACTCAAAGGCCCCCAAACAGTCCTTGGGTGTCGGCATAAGCAAGTTAAAAAAGCCAAAACAGCAGTTAGTCAAAAGTAGATGGTCATGCTGTGCATTTCTGAGCGGGGGTCAACTGAATCAGAGTTACTGGGCACTTATCTTCCAGGGACTGGATTAGAGAAATGGCTACCAACATGGATGCCTGACAGACAATGGAGGGGTTTTTTTAGCGGTCATATACTCACAACCAGTTTAGGTTGGGCAGACCTACATATTCTTTCTACCCAGATTTGCTGGGAGCACATCTGATTGCTGTTGGGCGTGGAGAGACATACTAATGTGTGGAGGGGTATAGCTTGATGTTACTTACAGTTAAGTGGGCTTTTGTTGTTATTTATAATCCAGCCGTTGCTCCCCCTCTCAGTCCCCACTTCTACAGTTCCTCATCCCATTCCTCCTCCCACATCTCTGAGAGGGTGCTCCCCACCCACCAGGCCTACCCTCTTCCTGGAGCCTCAAATCTCTCAAGGATTAGGCACATCTTCTCCCACTGAGACTAGACCAGGCAGCCCTCTGCTGTATATGAGTTGGGAGCCTCAGACCAGCTCCTGTTTGCTGCCTGGTTGGTGGCTCAGTGTCTGGGAGCTCCCAGAGGTCTGGGTTAGGTGAGACCGCTGGTCTTCCTATGGGGTCGCCCTCCTCTTCAGCTTCTTCAGTCCTTCCCCTAATTCAACCATAGGGGTCCACAGCTTCAGTCCAATGGCTGGGTGTAAGTGTCTGCACTTGTCTCAGTCAGCTACTGGTTGTATTTTTTGTTTTGCTTTTTCTCCCCCAAGCCCTTCCCATAGTGCATTTTACAGGGCAGTATGTGTAGTCCTGGATCTACACCTAATGTAGACAGGATCGACACTGTGTAGTTCTGACTGTTCTGGAAGTCACTGTATAGACTAGTCTGGCCTTGAACTCACAGAGATCCACCTGCTTCTGCCTCCAGAACACTGGGATTGAAGAAGTGTGCCACCACCCCTACAGGTAATTGTTTTACCTCAGGGGGATTGCTCCAGTTGGTCTGATTGCATGGTGGGAGAACGGGCAGTAATTACTGTTGGACTCAGGAATCACCACACAAACTACTGAACACTGATCTTAGTCAAGGATAGAATACTGAACGCACACCCTCATAGTGCTCAGACCAGGGACACAGCTCAGAATTATCTGAACTATGACAATGGTTATCTTTCTCTGTCAGTTTATAAAGGAAAAAACCCACAATAAGTTCATAAGCAGGTGCAGGAGTGCTGCCTTGAGAGCTGGCTCAAGATAGTTTAGACATAACAATCTATATTGACTTTTGATTTGATGGGTCCTACGTAAAGCCTTGTGGAATTTCAAATTAGCAAACCTCATATAGAACATAGATAATGGGAAGCTGGAAAGACAGCTCAGCGGCTAAGAGCATGGATGACTCTTCCAGAGGCCTCAGTTCAATTCCTAGCAACCACATGGGGGCTCACAACCATCTGTAATGGGACCTGTCGTATTTGAAGATAGCTAGAGTATTCTCTGTGTGTGTGTGTGTGTATACACACACACACACACACACACAGCTACAATATGAAGTAGCTGGCAGGCAGGGAACAAATGGCTACAGCTATGCTGGGGTGGGGGCAGGGTTGGATCATAACAAGTATATACCAACTGTCAAAACCCTTTTGTTGACACAGGCTTTATCTGTGTAGCACCGGCTGTCCTGGAACTCAGTCTATAGACCAGGCTAGCATTGTACTCAGGGACATGCCTGTCTCTGCCTTCTGAGTGCTGGGATTAAAGGTGTACAACATCAGCTTCAAGACCCTTTTTAAAAGAATTTTATGTGTATGGCTGTTTTATCTGCATGTAAGCCTGTGCAACACTAGTGTGCCTGGTGCCTGGAGAGGAAGCAATAGCAGCAGATCGCCTGGAATGGAGACTTAAGTCATAGAAAAGAACACCATGTGGGTGCTGCGAATCAAACCCAGGTCCATCTGGAAGAGAGTTTAATAACTGAGCCATCTCTCCAATCCCTGTCATGGCTCTTTTAGTCCTTTTTAGGCAACAAGGTTTAGAAGAAACGGGTCTACCTGTGGCTGCCTAAAGCTTCTTAAGCCCAGTTTCCCTTCTCCATAGGTGCTGGCATCATCTCAAGCACTGGGACATTATTCTGTTAATTGTATTTTTGTAGAAATTTGACAGGTACACAGCTTAAAAAGGAATAATACAGGGACAAAGAAACAGCATACAGACAATCCTGGTCTGTCTTCAACCAGGTCTTCTGTTGTAAACTCAAGCCTGAAGTTAACCAACTAAATCATCCAGATGACCAGAGGGTGAGCCTTGTAAACAGGTATCAGAAGAAACCCCAGCATGCTCTGCACAGAACTGGATTTTCCTTCCAGCCCCCAGGCACTTCCACTTCTGGATTCCAAATATTCAGTTCTTGCTACATAAGGCTTTTTCCTTTTGAGATGGTCTATATGGCCAAGGCTGACTTCAGAACTTTGTTTTTAAGACAAGGTTTCATGTAGCCCAGGTTGGTCATGAATTCCCTATGCAGCCAAGGATGACCCTGGACTGCGGCTCATCCTGCCTGCACAGGACAAGTGCTGGGATTACGGACATGGGCCAGTTTCTATGGTTCTGAGGATCAAACCCACTTCATGAATGCTAGACTACATGAATGAATGCTAGGCTACGTGAACGCTCGGCTATGTGAACGTGAACGCTAGGCTACAGCACTTAACACCCTGCATTGGTAGGAGTGATGAGGACAGGGCTACAGCTTTTCCCCACTTAAGAGAAGTAGAAAATAAAGGTATGTCTTACAATCAATGGACCTTAGAATTTACGAAAATTAATGTATAAACATTGCAAAGAGGAAGTGATGAACTGTGGCACCACCTTATGGAAACATAATTACCACCCATTCCATAGTGTTTTAAGATTTTACATGTATGTGCATGTGTCAATGTGAGTATATGTCATGTGTTTATGTGTCCATCGTGGCGAAAGAGGGCTAGAGTAGAAGGCGGTTGGGCTTTCTATGGCCCAGGGTCCTCCATGCAAAACCAGCTGGCCCCGCCCAATCCCATCTCCACGGTGCTTCCCAACAATCTTTTTCTTTCAGAACTTGAATAAACACACACAGTTGAAAATAAGTAATCATCACCATTACCAAAATCTGGAACAAAATAATGTTACTGCATCACAAACAGTAACCAACTTTGGTAGGGTCATCAAGGCAAGGGGACTTTATACTTCTTCATAAATACCTTTATTTTTATAGGTTTTTAAAGCGAATATGGAACCAGGTGGTAGTGGCACACACTGTTAATCTCAGCACTCAGGATGCAGAGGCAGGTGGATTTCTGTGAATTCAAGGCCAGGCTATAGAGCAAACTCCAGGACAGCCAACACTACACAGAGAAACCCTGTCTCAAAAAAACAACAAAGGGAAAGGGGAATCAGACCTTCAGTGAAACCCATCCCCAGATGCGAGAGGCACAGGCCTGTTTCCCCACACTCCTCCAAAGTGAGGACAGTGACACTTAATAGTCCCAGTCCCTCCAGTGGGAGTCCTCAGAAACATACAAGCTGTTGTATAAGTATGTGGCCGCTCGTGAGAGAGAGGATCTGAAAACTCTGACTTTGAATACGTAAGGGTATGTTTTGGTTCCTTGAAAACAGGGTCTCATGTAGCCAAACATGACCTTGAACGTCTGTACCTCCTGCCTCTACACAAATACAAGGATTACAGACATGTACCATCACAGCCCATTTAATCTGATGCTAGGGATCTAACTGCGGTCCATCCACGCATGCTCCATGAACACTACTGAGTCACATCCCAGCTCTGTCCTAGGGAAACCTTGGAAACGAGTTTGAGTTTGGCGCTGTTGAGCTTCAGTTGTTGAGCAGCTCAAATCTTCAAAATCGCAGCTCTCCTACGCGGCCTTTTATTGCTGCCAAAACTGCTAAGATGGTGACAGGAGCCGAGATCTCAAGGCGCTGTTGAGCTGCTTGTTTCTGCAACATTTTCTGTGTGCACGGAGCTTCCCCGCAGCAAGAATTCCGGGGCATTGGCGCCTGCAGTCCAGGGGAGAGACCCTGGCCCTGGGAGGTCTAGCAGAGGGCAGGTACCACACGTCCAACCCAGGAGCAGCAGCTCGGATTCCAGGGGACCCAGAAGCCGTCCCAGTGGCCTCCTTATGGAGGGCTCTGGGTTCTACCCTGCATTCTCCATCTTTACAGACAGACAGCCATGCAGAGACCCCACTAGACTGTCCTGACCATGGTCGCTGAGCGGCTGACCTCCGCCATATGCCTTGTGGTCCTGACCGACTCTGGTGTCCTTGGATACGGGTGAGACAGAAGGGTCACTGGAGAACTTGTCCCTGGCTGCACCTTTGAAGAGACCTGTAGGTGAAACATAACTTGGTGAGCTCCTCTCACAGGCCACATAAGCAGAGGATGCTGAGTGTGCATGACTGCTCTGGTGGCGTACTAGCCAGGAGCGGCAGGTGAAGCTCTTACCACACTGGCCACAGGCAAAGCGCTTCTCCTGAGAGTGGCTGCGCAGATGTCGCAGGAAGCTGGGCTTGTGCGTGAAGCACGAGCCACACTGGGCGCACTGGAAAGCGTGCTCGCCAGAGTGCACACTCTGGTGCACGGTCAGGTTGGCCAGGCGTGTGAAACGTTTGTCACACTGGGTACATGGAAATGGCTTCTCGCCGGTGTGTGTGCGCCTATGTTCCACCAGAGTGGACAGGCGCCCAAAACGACGGCCACACTGCGCACAAGGGAAGGGCCGCTCTCCAGTGTGGGTACGCTGATGCTCCAGCAGTGTGGACAGGCGGCCAAACCGCTTCTCACATTCGGCACACTTGTAAGGCTTTTCTCCGGTGTGTGTGCGGTAGTGTGTGGTAAGTGTTGACTGGTGGACAAAGCTCTTCCCACACTGGACGCAGGTGTAGGCACGCTGGGCTGTGGGTGCACGACGATTCCTGGGGAGAGTGACCTGCTCTGCAGCACTCTGGGGACACTGGAGACTGGCGAAGGGCTGAGATCCACGGTGTGAGTACTCACTCTGCAGGCTGAGCTCGCTGACACTCAAGTTCTGGCCAGTCACAGCGCCCTCAGCAGCTGGCGCAGGCTGACTCTGAGAGCCTCGAGGGAGGGAGGCTGCCTCTCTCTCCCTGCAAACAGGGAGCAGATCGCCACAGGGTCCCTGCTGGAAATCCTCCTTGCCAGGTCCCCCTTCAGTTGCCCAGGATGGCTCTGGTGCCAGGGACATCCCCTCCAGGGTCCTTTTCTTGTTCGCCAGCCACGGTTCTGATGGGATGAGATACAACACGAGTCATCTCGGCCTCAGGCTCTGGACCCAAGACACCTTACTCTGTTCTTGGCATCCAGGGCCTGAGGCTCACATGAGCCTGTTACTGAAGGCTCTCTCTCACTCTGGCGCTAACCCACTTGTCTTCTGCCAGAGGCCCAGTCTGAGCCATCCACATGATGCCCGGGTCCCTAAGGCTAAGCCATGTGCCTCTGCTTACGGCTTCTTCTCACTTATTCTGTCAGATGCTGCTCTGACACCACTGATCAGTGCTGTCAGGACCGTGCGTGAGATAGGCTGCCTGGAACACCTCATTACAGAAGTGTAAACACAGTGTGTGTGTGTGTGTGTGTGTGTGCTTACACTGTCCACACTCACCACCATTCTCAAAGGGCTCTCTGGCTCAGACATGCTTTCTTATTCTTATGTTGTACTACTGATTTCTGGTAATCTTTCTCCTCACTGCAAAGCCCTCTGGGTGTGGGGAATTGTGTCCCATGCGGCCCGTCCCTGCAGTCCCCACCTAGCACCAAGCCAGCTATAGTTCATAAAGCAAAGCCAGGAGACTGGGAACAAGATGACAATTTCATGAAACTGTGGGAGGGTGTCCACAGCAAATACGGCACAGCGACCACAGGGCAGCACAGGATACCTGCTCGATGCCACTTTGACTCATACAGAAGGCCTCATATAGTTTTAGAGACCCAGAAACGCAGCCTACCCTGGGCCTCGCCTGAGCAGAGGGAAGCGCTGGTTGTCCCCTGCAGGCTCTTCTCACACACCTCTTCCTCTTGCTTGATCCAGGGAAGAACACTCGGGGCAGATTCCAGCTGGTCTGTCTCTACAGAAAAGAGAAGCAGCTCTGAGGGTATCAGATGTCATGGTCTTTCCTGTCATCTTCTCCGTCCAGGACCAGTGACCACTAGGCACTCTCAAAAGAACCACAGAGCCCAGCAAAGACAGAACAGACACTGGGATTTCTGGTGATGCTAACCTGAGGTGTGGTAGGAGTCAGGAGAACGGGGATACACGGCTTCTCAATGACGGGCAGTAGTCTGTGCCCACGGCCTGCAGCCTTCCATCACTACACACCCCTTAGGCTGTGCCCACGGCCTGCAGCCTTCCATCACTACACACCCCTTAGGCTGGGCCCACGGGCCTGCAGCCTTCCATCACTACACACCCCTTAGGCTGGGCCCACGGGCCTGCAGCCTTCCATCACTACACACCCCTCAGGCTGGGCCCACGGGCCTGCAGCCTTCCATCACTACCACACCCCTTAGGCTGGGCCCACGGGCCTGCAGCCTTCCATCACTACCACACCCCTTAGGCTGGGCCCACGGGCCTGCAGCCTTCCATCACTACCACACCCCTTAGGCTGGGCCCACAGGTCCCTCCAGAATACAGACTGTTTCTAAAATACTCCTTCAAGCAGATAATCAATAGGATGTAAAGGCTCAGACTTTTCCAGCTATAATTTCCCTAGTCTCTCTGTGTCTTAGTTTTTTCATCTATATACAGGAAAAGACAAAAACCTACAAGAGATGTAAATGGATTAATATTTATAGTGCATAAGTACTAACGCCGCTTATTAAGTTGGAAATAAATGTATCATCCTAAGAGAAAAGGGCAATTCTTCTTTCCCTCCTATTAGCTTTTTGTTTTGTTTTTCAAAAACAGAGTTTCTCTAAGTGGTCCTGGCTACCCTGGAACTTGCTATACCCAGCTCCTACTATTTTATTGTTTTGGTTGGTTGGTTCTTTTTGGAGACAGGGTCTCACGATGTAGACCAGGCTAGCCTCTAACTCACGAGGTTCCACCTGCCTCTGTCTCCTCAGGGCTGGGGTTAAGGGGGTTTGCTCCCATGCCAGCTTCCTCTTGCTTCTGGAGCTGCAGCAGCAGCTCTGCGGAAAGGGAAAGCGACCTGGGCCTCTGACACCGTGAGCTCCAAACAAGTCTGTCAGGAGCTAGACAAACCATCTCATTTCGTCTAAGCTGCTACGCATCACACAGGCTGCTTCTGTCATCTTAACCAAACAGCTGGGTTCCCATTGATGTCCCTCCCACAGCCTATGCAGCACAGTACCCTAGGGTGGGTGTCCTTGAGGGACAGGTGACTTCACTCATCTGTACCAATCTCTCTTTTTTTTTTTTTGGTTTTTTGAGACAGGGTTTCTCTGTGTAGCCCTGGCTGTCCTAGAACTCACTCTGTAGACCAGGCTAGCCTCGAACTCAGAAATCCTCCTGCCTCTGCCTCCCAAGTGCTGGGATTGTGCGCCACCCTGCCCGGCTATGCCAATCTCTTAAGCTCTACATGAATACCACAGAAAATCATGCACCCCGACCAGGGGGAATCCAGCAACCAACACATAAATAGATTTATTTATTTTATGTTAAAATAAATGTTACTAAAGCTAAAAAACAAAAGAAGAGTGAAGAACATTTCCATTTCAAGTCACAGCTGACTAGCTACCAACCATGTGCTTGGTCTTGACCCAGAAGTACAGGGTCCGCCTTCCACTGTTCCAAAGGCACCTGTGATGCAGCCACACTGAGAAGATGCTGCCCAGCAGAGTGTGCCCGCCTCCTCTCCACAGGCTGCTTCTGTAATTGTAGTCAAACAGTTGGGAAACCGAGTCTTTAGGCTCTGGTCATTAGTCAACAGTAACACCACCTGGGTAAAGCACTCGCCACAAAGTCTGATGACCTGAGTTGGATCCCTGGCACCCACGTGAGAGAAGGAGAAAATTGACTCCTACAAGTCGTCCTTTGACTTCCAGATACACTTTGTGAGGCCTCTGAGTACAGATTAGCAGCTACACTGAGAGGGGCTTGGGATGGGGGAGGTGGCCAGTAAACAGAGGCTGTAAAAAACAATTAGGACATATATATGTATCTGTGCACATGAGTCCAGTGTGCTCGGAAGACAGAGGCTGTCAGATGCCCTGGAGCTGGAGCGACCGGCAGCTGACAGCTGTCTGATATGGGTGTCCAATACAGGTGCTGGGAATCAAACATGTGCTCTTAGCTTCAGAGCCATCTCTCCAGCCCGTGAGAAGCCTTTTAAATTGGGCACAACTGTAATCCCAGCACTCAGAAGGCAGAGGCAGAATGACAGCTACAAGTTTAAGGCCCACCTGGTCTATATAGTAAGTTCTAGGCCAACCAGGGCTACAAGCAAGACCCTATCCAGGGAGAGAAATGCTTAGCCTCTGCACTGCTGGGCAAAAACACATTTATGTGAATGTACTTGCATAATCCAAAGGCTAGCACTCAGCAGTCCTGTCCATGGGATCCCTACCAACATCTCAGCCACTGAGGTGTCTGAATCACTTCCCACGTTCACACTATGATGCTGACCCTGTATTTCTGGGTCAGGCTGACTGACTGAAGAGCCTCAATTATGCTTTCCTCGGAAATTCAGCAGGAAGAGCTGCCTTTGGAAACTAATAGAAAATTAAGCAAGATTAATTTAAAATTAATCAAATGACATTGGAAAAGCTACCACAGGGTGGAGTAACAGCCAGAACTATCAAAGGATAGGCAGTCCCGAGCCCCTGAAGCCACCACATTCCACAGCATGCCAAAGTTCCACAGGAAAGCTCTGGGTATCTCCAGGGACACAGCAGCCTATTCTGCATCTGCTTCCTGACCACGCCTACCATGGGGTCCCAGGCCTCTCTGTACAACAGGAAGGGCTGCCATCGGGCTCCGTACCAGAGTCCTCAGTGAGCCAACAAGTGCCAACACCTCCCAAGCGTGCCTTCATGGTCCTTTGTATCTTCCAAGCACTAGCGACTGACACCTGTACGCTGGCACTCTGGTTTCTCTGATGTCCCTATCTCTGCAGGGACTCCCAAAAAACTTTTAATCTTAGTGCAACTTGCCAACCACTCAGTGAATTCTTCCTTAATTTACCTACCCAGAGACCCCCTTCAAATGAGGGCTTTTCTTCTCAAATACAGTAAAATAAGGAGAGGGGCTTGGTAGATAACTCTTGCAGAGGACCTAGTCTCAGTTCCCAGCACCCCCAGGGATGCTCACCACCAACTAACTCCATTACTAAGGATCTAATATCACATGTGCATCTCAACACACACACAGGTATCACTGTTTTGTGCAACGTGTAAGATTAATGCCTTAATATCTTGTTTTAATCTGGATATGGCTCTGTCATGTTTATTCTTAGAAGTTCAAGTCTGTATAAACACTGCTCCTCATTCATTCTCTGCCTTGCCAATAAAAGCCAATGAACCAATACAGAGCTGTATGTATAGAGAATAAGGCGGGACTTCTGATTCTAAAAAAAACATGATGGAGAAAGGGACCGAAGTGAAGGAGGGAGCCAGGAGAGGTGGAGAAAAACAGCAGAAGAGAGCTAGCTGAAGGAAGGACCAAAAAATGCGAGAAAGATGGGAAAGTTGTCTGGGAGGAGGCCTGACCAGCCCGGAGGTTTAGAGTGAAGTAATAATTGCTCAGTATTTGGTTCATGGCAATTTTAAAAAATCTTAGTCTGTGTGGTTCTTGGGGAATTAGTTGATTAAGGAATAACTACTGTCATACTAATAATCATTTTACACACACACACAGACACACACACACACACACGGAATGGTACCTTTGTGTTTGAGCAAAGAGGAATTCATCCTCTTTCAGTAAGAGCGAGCCATTCTATTGTTTCTGTCATTTGAACTAAGGGTTTCTTCACCTTTAAAAAGTTTCAAAAAGCAATATAATATAATCCTATAATCCCAATACTCCAAAGGCTGAGGCAGGAGGCACAAATTCAAGGCCAGCCTGAACGAACAACCCAGTAACTTCCCAGCTAGCCTGAGTTACAGCACGATCCTGTCTGAGAGAGAAACGAAAGACTAGAGCTGTAACTCAGAGGGAGGAGAGGCTTCCCTTAGACTTTGCAAGATTTGCTTTCTTATCATTGCAAAAAGCTTTACAATCTGCATTCCAACTTGGTGCTATTACCAAACAGAGAATGAAAACAGAGTTCTCGTACTGACCCAGTACTCACTCACTGTTTATCATTCTAGAGTGTCCAGGCACAGGGGGAGAGAAACATCACACGAACACTTAGTTCCTTCCCTAAAGACAGCACGCCATGGAGAAGCAGGGTAAAGTGTTGGCCCATGGGCATTAACAGGGCATCCACAGTCTACCACAGGTGGTAAACTATCTGCCTCACTACAAACCTAGAGGAACAAACATAAGTAGAGGAAGCCTCTGTCTACAGAAGTGAGTGGGAAGAGCTGGACAGCGGGGAGCAGATCCTACCCTGAGGTCTTTACTGGAAGCTCTGCATAAGCCATTTAAGCTCTGTGCAAGCTCCAGGCTGATGGAAGAGCTGTGGATAGAGCTACAGAGTCGAGACTTAACCAAGTCTCACACACACACACTCCTGAACCCTTGGCTACAGGACCTCGTGTTTACTGCAGCCCTCACTTCTCAGACCTGAGTCACCTTTATAAATCATGCCTATGGGGACAGACAGACAGCTCAGTGGTAAAGAACACTGACTACTATTGTGAGGACATTCACAGCAGCTCACAATCAGCTCACCTGTAACTGGATCCAGGGGATCTAATGCCCACTTCTGGCCTCTGCAGGAGCCAGGCAAGCATACAATGGATGCACAGAAATACACGCAGGCCAAACAACTCATATACACAAAATAGAAGCACGTCTACACTTAATTCTAAAGATGGGAACTATATCTTCTATCAGCTTGAAGGCAGAGGATCAATTTGCCCTGGTTCTCAGATCCAAGAGTCTCAGTACACGGAGGAAAAGAATGAAAACACATTTGGAAGCCCCTGGGGTGTCTCTTACCTAGAGAGCTCAGCACCTCACACCTTTCCTTTGCTACGTGCTTGCAGAGCGCCTTCTGCCAGTCTTCGGAGCTGCCTTCCTGTTGCTCAGGGAAACACCCAGCCACCTCTTCAGCAGGCATAGAAACCTGGAGGAATACAAGATCGCCACACCCCTTCAGAAACCAGTCTTCAAAACTGTGGGTACCACTGACCAAATGCTAGCTTCTGCCCACAACAACATCATCATCATCATCATTTATTCATTTATTTATTTTTGGTGTTTTGGATTTGGTTTTTCGAGACAGGGTTTCTCTGTGTAGCCCTGGCTGTCCTGGAACTCACTCTGTAGACCAGGCTGGCCTCGAACTCAGAAATCTGCCTGCCTCTGCCTCCCAGAAGCCACCACCGCCTGGCTTCTGCCCACATTATTTATAGAAAGAAAGACAAGTGCGCAGGGCCCTTCTAGCTCACACACACACTTGTGCACAGGGCCCTTCTAGCTCACACGCACACTTGTGCACAGGGCCCTTCTAGCTCACACGCACACTTGCGTCTTTCTTGGAACATGAATGGAGATGCTTTCTGTTGGTTTCCTCTACTTAAACCAGTTCTCACTCTCTCAAACAGCCTTTCTGAGGCCCGCCCTTCCAGCCCATCTCCATTCCCATAGGTCAGCGGCTCATCCTCTGAAGCACTTTCTATGGGGAACCCCAGTGGCCACACCAGGCTGAGACTCAGATCAGTGTCCAGCTCAGCCATCAGAGAAGCTTCTTCCTGTAGTATGTGGGAACTAACACACAGACCCACAATGGACAATGTGTAGAGAGTGAGAGACTTTGGGGCGCTCTGTCTTAAATGGAATGTCTTCATCACAGAAAGCTCAGGGATCTGCGAGGAAAAGGAGGAAGAAAGGAGATCGGAATCCCAGTATTGAGAAAGGGAGGGAAGTAGTCATGGGCTCCCATCTCCAACAAGAAGCTATCTACAATCAATAACATGCTTCAGGGCAGCCCCCATATCAAGGAGTAGTTGGCCATCATTAAACAGACTCATGGTAATTTTGTAGACTTGTCTTGTTTTGCCTGCATGTATGTCTGTGTAAGGGTGTCAGATCTTAGAGTTACGGACAGTTGTGAACTGCCATTAGATGCTGGGAATTGAGCCCACATCCTCTGGAAGAGCAGTCAGTGCTCTTAACCACAGAGTCATCTCTCAGCCCCTCTTTTTCCAGCCCCTCTTTTTCTCTTTTCTTTCTTTCTATTTATTTATTTATTTGCTTACTTACTTACTTTTGAGACAGGGTCTCTCTCTATAGTCCTGACTGTCCTGGAGCTCTCTATGTAGACTAGGCTGACCACCAACTCACGGAGATCTGCTTACCCCCGAAAGCATGCACCATTACACTTGGTAAAAAAAAACAAATTTTTTGGTTTTTTAAACAGGATTTCTCTGTGTTCCTCTGGCTACCCTGGAACTCACTGTGTAGACCAGGCTGGCCTCAAACTCAGAGATCCGACTGCCTCCGCTTCCCAAGTACTGGGATTAAAGGTGTGTGCTACCACTACCTACCAAATATTCTTTTCAATAAGAAAAAAAAAAAAGGTCATTCTGGAAGACGACAACTGTCGCTGCCCAAACATACCCTTCCCAACAACCCACTACTGTTACCTTTCCAATGTCACACTGTACTTCTGACATTTTTTTAAGCTCTTTAAAGTCCATAGTGACTAGTATTAAGCACTAGAATTCAGATCAGAGGCTTCTCCTCACTCTATGAATTACCTTGGGGGCTTCATCCCTGCTGCTGGGGGGAAGCCTCAGGACCCAGGGGTTCCGGTTTTGCATCTGATTCTCCAGGTTCTCCAGGCGCCGCTGCAGCAGCCCGTACTCCTGCAGCAGGGTCCCCAGCACGGCCCACTTGCCCTCCAGCTGGCTGCTGAGCTCCACGGCCGTCTTCTCAAAGTCAGCCAGCTTCCTCTCCGCTGACCCTGTTCGTACTTCCAAGGTTTGAAGGTGGACAGCCTGGGACTCTGTTTTCTTTTCCACTGCTTGAACAGCAGTTACAATAGCTAGAAGGGAGATCTCTGCAGACTGGATCTGAGCCTGTTGTTGGAGATCAGTCCCCATATGCCAGTCCTGGAACCAGAGACAGGGAGATATATTGGCTTCCAGAAGAAAGCCCAGAACTGTTCTCAAATACAGGAAGATCAGTGTCTTCTGGAATGGGCTCAGATTCCTCACTGATCCCCAGTCAAGACCAAAGACACAGGCACAAAGACCCTCAGAACCTTCATGAAAATAATATTGAACCTAGATCCATTGCAAAGGAAATAAAATGTATCCAACACGTGCCGGATTTAATCTCGCCCTTCTCCTTACGTTAGTTCCATCGGTTATTTGACCACATTTTCTTCCTCTGGGGACATAGCCCAACAGCAAGGCCACAAACCTGCCTACCCAATGGCAAACTCAACTCTCACCTCCCAACACCCCTTGTCAGGATCTCTGTGTGTAGCCCTGGAACACTAGCTGTACTGTAGACCGGGGTGGCATCAAACTCAGAGATCCACCACTCCGAGTGCTAGGATTAAAGGCCACCACCTGCACCTGCACCACCTCTTAGAACAGCTTCCCCCAAAGCGAGACCCTGCTGTTCCTTCCTGGTGATCTCTAGGGGCCCAGTGACTCAACTAACACTGTGTGGATTCCAGCTAGTAGGTGTGTTAGCTGGAGTTTCTATTGCTTTGAAAAGTACTATAATCAAAACAACTTCACTCATCACTATGTATCACTAAAGGAAGTCAGGGCAGGAACTCAACAGGCCAGAAACCTGGAGGCAGGAGCTGATGCACAGGCCATGGAGGACTGTTGCTTACTGGCTTGTTCCTCATGGCTTTCTCAGTCTGCTTTCTTACAAAACCCAGAGGCCACCAGCTCAGGTGTGGGCCACCCACAATGAACTACCAAATACTAATTAAGAGAATGCCCTACAGGTTTGCCATACAGCTAGATCTTATGGAAGCATTTTCTCAATTGAGGTTCCTTTCTCTCAGGTAACCTCAGCTTGCTTCAAGTTGGACACTAGGTCTCTGTGACTGAGACACCTCAACAAACAGCCCCTGGCAGTCACTACACCGCCCTCAACAATCACTTTACTGGACGCTAGATCTTAGATGCCAGTAAGGAAAGCCAGAGAAAGATGAAAGCCAGCATCTTAGTCAAAAGAAGGGACAATGCCACCATGCATAACTGTAAATAAAATGAGCTGTGGGAAACAGCAGATAAATCCTGGAACTTTATTTCTAAGGTGGTGAAACCACAGGTATGAAAAAACACTCAGGGTACATGACAGTATTATATACTGTATTACCAATAAACACGAAGGCTCCTGACCATTGGCCAGAATGTGTTAACTAATACAATTTTGTGACATTTAACTTCCCCCAAGACATCTTCCATAAAAAGACACAGCGAAGTGTCCCACACAGTAAGATACTTGTCACCAGACACCTATCTTTTCCTCACTCTATCCTGGGATCTGTGAACACTGACCCATACAACAAAATGTGGTTGGGAAGAGGCAATCTTCACACATAAAGGTCAAATATCTTTGTTTCTCTGTGATCCTTTGCCACAAAGCTAACACCGAGAAATGTTTTTGAAGTCACTGCAAAGCTATTGCTAGCAGGAGATGCCTCCTTCCTTCAGGGACAGTATATCTCAGTAGTTCACGCCCACAGGTTGGAGGCAATAACTCAAGCCTGAATCTAAAAGACAGCTACCCAACGTCTTCTATAACACTGATCCCCTAACCAGCTGCAGTAGGAGAGTCTTCCTGGTGTTTATCAGAAAACAGCATGCGAGGATGTATGTATCCACCCTTAAGGGAATCGAATTCAGGCCCAAAACAAGGTGGATCCCTCCTAGGCAGGAACAAGATTCTAGGTATCAGGATCAAGAGGGGCCTTAGCTCGGGATTGGATCGGAGATGGCCAATACTTGCGAGGTGGAGCTGCGAGGTCCTGGAAAAAAGGAGTCAAGTGGGGTAAAAACGACCACAGCCCACTGGCTGTGTCGGGCCCAGATAATCCCTGGTTAAGCTAATGGTCGTATATCATGAAAGATCAAAATCGTGGCAAAAGAGACAAGGACTTTATCATATGGCAGCAGACCTCGTCTTCCTCCCTGACTCCCCGGCTGATCTCTACCCAATTTTAAGAGGTGGTAAGATGTCCTCCCAGGCGAATTCAGGAACCGCTTCGCATCCCTAACATGGTCGGTGAGGGCCCCCCCTTACCGGTGCAGCGGCCGCCTCGGTCATGGCTGCGCGTAATCCTGCCTCGCCTTGTTGTAGCCGCTGTGTTCCCTACAGGCTGCCCTTCCTGGCCCCACGAAACAGAATCCGGATGGTCCTCCTGGACGCGTCTTGAGACCGCGGCGTCCTCGCTGCTCTTCCACTGCTCCCGCGGCTGAAACGCAGGCCCCACCCTCCACAAGACGGTTCCCCATTGGCTAGCCCTGGAGGTCCCGCCCCTGACGGTAGAGAAGCCAGACTCTATTGGCCAGCTGGGAGCACACGTTCGCTATCGTGCCCGCAGGTGAGAGAGCCAGGTGCTCAGCGCCTTTCTCCTAAGAACTGTAGAGCCAAGCCAACCACCAGGGCCACCTGCTGAGACTTCCCACAACAAACCAGGCCACAGACACGCAGTTGCTTTTCCAGTGTATTTATAGAGCACCAATTAGGCTAACATTTCCACCTCCATCGTTCTTAGGGCCTTGTGGCCCAAAGGTATCTTTGTTTTACAAAATAAGTCAGAAGAATAGGATCCAAAGTGGTTGTGCTGCTCCTGCAACCAAGCAGGCTTTGTTCATTCTGAACTCATAATACTCTTTAACCTGTCGTATTGAATTCGAGGATAAATGCAGTAACCTCAGTTGAGCATAATGACAGACAAGTAAATCCTATTACTCTGGAGAAAGAGGGGGAAAAAATCACTGCAAGCCCAAGGCCAGACAGGATTCCACAGCACCTTTCCCCACTCCTAGCATTTGAATTTGTGTATCAAATATAGAATACTTGTTTGCAGAGAACATCTAAAGCATGGGAAGAGAGGCTTAGGACCCTCCAGAACAGCAGCAGAAGCGCTTGCAGTTGAGGATTAAGTTTGGGGAAGCTATACTGCCCACGGCCTGTCTGAGTGCTTACTGACACCTGCTGTCTTGCTTGTAGGACTGAAGCAAAGGTCGGGTGAGCAGGCACGGAGAGCCCAGAACCATGGCTGTTTGCCATAGACTAGCTCACTTCCCCCACCCCAGGAATGATGGCAGTGCTACCCTCTGCCTCACCTGTGCAGGACTTGTGAATGGCTGTGGAGTCTGAAGGACATTAGAGACAGCACAGCCAAGGATGAAGGCACCTGGGAGCGAGCCTGATGTGCTCTGGTGCCAAGCAGGAGAGCAAACTATCAGAGCTGGAATCCATCACCCTAGCTCAGGAGCACCCACCAGGCTGCCTAGGCTGTGACAAAGAGGCACACGAAGACCCGCTCTCGTGACTTTGAGGCATGACGCAATCACCTCAAATTCCTGGTCTCGAGCTTGTGCTTTTGAAGGGCCCCTAAAGTACCAGCTCAGCTGGAAAGTGAAGGACCTTCTACCACTTGGCAGGAGAAAGGTCCTTCCTGTCTGGGACAAAGGACACAGGATCAAGAAAACCATCCCAGACTTGAGAGGAAGAGCAAAACCATGCATATCTGTCTAGTGCCTCTTTGACACAACTCTAAGGTGACATCCTGGAGCTGTTCTTTGTCACACAAGGAACATGAGCCCCAAGAGCTAAAGGTCAGGTGCTTCCTGGGCTTGCTCTAACATTCTCTTTCAAGCATTTTTGAAGGCCCATCACAATAGATCAATCACATAGTGACAATAGTGGAGTTTTCGTTTCTTTGAAAAACAGAGAAATATTACAGGAATGTTTTTGTTTTAACTTCAGGTGTGGGCTACAGAGATGCGTCAGATCGTCCACAGTAGCTATGATTTGTCTTGTGCTCTAGCAGGGGCGTGATTTTGCTAGCTGCAGAGAGTTTCTGCAAGTGGGCACTATTTGGAATTCTGGGAATTTCAAGAGGGTAAATGCTAGAGCCCCAAGAGTTGATTGTTGTTGCTGTTTGTTATGTAGTTGTGCACAAAGAACAAATTAGATATCCAGACATTGAGGATCAAACTTGCCCCAAGAAGCTCAACACCACTTATCAACAGGAAGTAGTCTAACCATAACACCACCCCCTTTCCCCTCTATTTTTTTCTTTTTCCTATCTATTGCTATTTGAAAGGGAAGAAAGGGTGAAGGACAGAAGAAAGAAGAACCCACAAAGTAGCCAAAGTCCAGCTACACAACTTTACTGTCAACACTGAGATCCGTGAGGAGTAATGCACAGCTAGCTTCCGCTTCCCTCACAGTAGCAGGAGTGGACGCCTCGCCCTGTGAGGGGAGACTCAGACTCACGAGACTGAGCCGTCCTAGGACTCAAAACCCCAGGCACTCTGCTTTCAGG
The DNA here is from genome assembly GCF_947179515.1 of Apodemus sylvaticus. Taxonomy (NCBI): domain Eukaryota; kingdom Metazoa; phylum Chordata; class Mammalia; order Rodentia; family Muridae; genus Apodemus; species Apodemus sylvaticus. The sequence continues at coordinate 72,988,850 of NC_067473.1, read as the reverse complement.
GCACCCTGCTGATGCGGGTCCTCCCACCGTCAACTACACGTGGAGGAGGTAGCAGAAAGTTCCTACCCAGCAGCTTCTGGTCTCCAAGAAAAATCTCAAAGTAACAAAGAAAAGCAAACAAACAAACAAACCAATCCAAATCTCCTGTTTCCCTGTATCTGCCAATCCTGCTGCCTTCTCTCAGGTGGACTGCAGACTTTTCTCCGTTCAAACCTTTTCCCCAGGCCTCTCTTGTCCCACCTGGAAGAGACACATTTCTGTTCCTATTGCCTGCAGTGCCAGCAAAAGAGGCCTGACATTAAATCTTAAGAATCAGGAATGTCCAAAAGGAGGAATTAGGAGACAGAGGTACCCTGTCACACAGTCAACAAAGGAGCTGCTTCTTCCCATCTGAAAGGAGACAAAAACAGACTCTCCAAAGTCATCCTAGACTGAGAGACCAATTTGCCCGAGGTTAGGCACAAGAGAAAGGCCCTGAGATAGTGCAGGTCCTGCCAGGAGAGCCAGAAAGTATCATGGCAGGCTCTTGGTCGGCCTTCCTGTTCAGAGCCGGGCCCTTGCAGGGCTGGACTCCCCTGGAGGACAGAAGGCAGGAGGAAACACAGGCTTGCCTGACCTCAGAAATGAGTCTGCATGTGGACAGTCAGGTGGTGGTTCCTGTTAAAGGCCTTGCCACATTGGGGGCACTGATAAGGTCGCTCACCAGTATGGATTCGCTGGTGACGAAAGAGGTCCGAGGGCCGGCGGAAGACCTTGCCACAGTAGGGACAGGTAGGCCAGCCCTGCCTCTTGCCTGTGTGCTGGCGCTGGTGCAGTACCAGGCTCTTCCGTTGCTGAAAGGAGTGAAGGCATTCACTACAGTGGTAAACCTTAGTTGCTGGCCTTTGTCCCATGAAGGCATGGCTTGTCGGAGACCGGTGGCTTGTGGGCTCCTCAGGTAGCCAGGAAATGACCGGACCTGGCACCACCACTTCCCCTGGTTCTAGTGTAGTGTGGCTTTTCCCTGACCTAACAGGCAAGTCACGCCAAGCCTCCCTGTGTTCCTTTTCTACATGGGTCCGCTGATGGATTGCCAGATTAATCTTCAAGCGGAAGCTCTGCCCACAGTCAGGGCACAGGAATGCTTGCTTCCGTGGTCGAGTAAGGATACAGGGTGGCTGTCCTATAGCCTCTGCTGCCTGGGATTCCCCAATCCGCACCCTAGGCACCCCCTGGGCATGATGGCATCTATAGCCTCTAGTCTTAATCCTGGGCCTTTTGTGGACTCTAAATACGGACTGGCTGGAGGACTCCAGAAGGCGCTGCTCAGGCTGATCCTCAGACGGGGCTTCTGTCTTGATGCTCACAGCGCCACCACCTGGCAAAGGAATCATGACTGGTTCCAAGAGGGCTGACACTTGCCATTGACCCAGGTTCAGCCTCTCTCCCTTCCCCGATTTCTATGCGTGCCCTCAGATCAGGCTGGGGATCCGATTCAGGGACACCATGGGGCAGGCAGTGTCTCGTCTATTATTCAACTGTTTGCTGTCTTAAGCCTCATTCCTGGAAGCTGAGCTGAGAACATCGCAGGAGGGAGGAAGCTGCAGAGGCTCGAGCCAGGGACCCTGCAGGCCTATGATTTGATTCTGAGACAGATGCTGAGACTATGGGAGAAGACACTGCAGCCACGGTAATGGTGCTGCCAAGACCCTAAATGTTATGATGAGAATAGTCACAATCTGAAAAGGATCAGGAGCCCACGGGCCCCAGCTGCTTCCAGACCACAATTAAGAGTCCGTGTGAGTTACCTGTAGCTGTGATCCTACCACTCAGGAAGTGAGATGGGAGAATTGCCACAAACTTAAGAGAAGCCTTAGTTACATAGTGATTTTAAAGCCAGCCAACTACATACACCCCATCTCAAAAAAGGGGGGAGGGGCCTGTGACTGAGATGAGGGAGGGAAGTGACTTGGCTGTCACTTATCCCAAACAGATCCAGCAAGGTATGTGCTGTCCTACAGCCTGTGATTCCTGTGGAGTCTCAGTGAAGGTCTCACCTGATGCGAGAGTGTCACTGGGATAGTATAACTGCAGGGACAGCCGTGAAAAGCACGGGCTGAGGAGAGGATAGTGGTCCCCGGGTGCAGAAAAGAAAAGGCATTGAGCCCTATCAAAAAATATGGAATCCAGGTGAAGGACTACATTGAAACTCTAGGTCAACATGCAAAGTGCAAGATACCAGAGGCTGTGAACCTAGGTAGGCCACCTCACAGGGTTACCGTGGGACTGGAGCAGACCTTTCTATCACCAGCAGATAGAATCTGTCTATCTGCAGCATGTCTTTAGGCAGTAACTGTCCATCAAGGCCAGCTGACCACAGACTGTTACTGCCAGTGGCCCCCGAGCCTCTAGATGCTCAGTCACAATCACAATGTCTTTTCTTTTCACTCACCTGGCCCCACAGAAGGCAGGCTGGCTGTGGGAGGGGAGAGTGCCAACTCTCCTCCCTCTGCAGATTCTCCCTCCTGTTTAATTGATAAAGTGCTGGTGCTTGCTGGAATCCCTGTGAGAGGGAAAAATCTGATGAGGGCCATTCTTGATACAAGTATCACAGAGATATAGCCACTCCTCAGCAGGCCCGAAACGTACTTAAGGGTCTGGCAGGAAGAAGAGCTCCTCAGGCTCCATCTGCAGAGCTTCTGAGATGAGAATAGAGCTATAGGGGTCACACTGCAATCCCATGTAGGTCCAGGCTCATAACCTGCTCCTCCACATCTGTCACCTCCATCAGTCTCAAAATAATAGAAGGTTTGGAAAGGTCCCAGAACAGAGTCCCAGTTTTTCCGTGGGTGGCGACATTATCCTCCTACCCCAGGTCCCATCTCACAAGTCCCATACATACAGCTGGAGCTTATACTGGCTGGGCGGAGCACCAGAGAAGGAGGAGGTCATGTGCTGTGGGGGACATACAGAGAAACCACTGGAAGGCACAGAAGGCAAGAAAGAGGATTAGGAGTGAGGCCATCAGCCAGAGAGGAATAAAGGAACTCGGTAAGCCAGCTCTGTGTAAGGCGCTCACGTCCTCAGAGTCAGCCTCAGGAAAGGACCAGCATGGACCACCTGAAAACAGAAGCAGATGCAGATCGGGATGAACGAGAAGTCAGCGTTCTCAACAGTTTTCAGACAGAGCACCGAGAAACTGCAGCGTCCCACCCTAGCGCCACACAGGGAGGTGAGACAGAGACCACCCCGTTGACACGGCCACTGTAGAGAGCTGCAGCAGGCCCATCACATTCTTCCCCTTACTCCAGGCAGATGGGTGTGTCCAGGCCCCCACGGTGCTATTCAGACGTCTGAGCACTGAGGAGACTAAACCTGCCTCTTCTAGCTGCAGCTCCCAAGAGCCTGCCCCACAGTTCAGCATTTGGCTTCTCTCCTCTGCTGAGGGCGAGCGCCAGTGCTGCTGGCCAGCTCTCCTCACTCACCAGGGCCTGGCTCGGGAGGAGCCATGCTTGCTGCGGCTTGCTGCTGCTGCTCCCGTGTCTGCCTTTGATCTGGTTGCTCCGGGGCAGGGCTGGCTGGACTTGGGGCCCGTTCTGGACTCAGAGAAATGCCTAAAACATAAACCACTGTCATTGAGCATAGCACCAAGGTCTCCCAGACAGGAGGCCAGTGACTCCAGGGCCACACTAAGAGTGTCTGGGATTCTGGACTATCAGACCAAAGACAGAATATGAAGACACAGTGGCCACGCCCACTGCCTGAGCTCGATCCTTGTCTACAGTCTATTTTTGATGTCTCCCACAAAGCCATCTCACCAGACCTAACTTCACTTTCAAATTTTGATTCAAGTTCTCACTAAGTTGCCCAGGCTGGCCTTGAACTCGTTCTGTAGACTAGGCAGGTTCTGACCCATGAGTCTCCTGTGCCCAGGACAGCTTGGATTACAAGCTATAGACCCTGCTTAAATGTGAACTCTTGATTCTTTCCTATTTGTTTGGTGTTTTTTTAAATTACAATCCTCCCACCTCAGACCTTGAAGAGTTAGGGTTATACTTTAATAGGTGTATTCTATGGTACATAAATTATACCTCAGTAAAACTGTTGTAAATGTGGGTGGACTTGGATGGAGTTCTTATAGATTTAAAAGACATGAACCAAATGCTGTATGTGGTCTTTGGGTTATTAAAATTAATATCCAAGTTCCTACTGAAAACAGAATAAGGACTGGATGTCAGATGATTTTTTTGTGGGTGGGTGATGATATTGTGGTTATGTCTAGGAAAAGAGATGGGTAGCAAATTTCTATTATGATTTTTTTTCTTTCTTCTCTTTTTGATTCAAGGTCTTACCCTATAACCCTATATTTCCAAAAACTCACTGCTGACAATCAGTGATAATGATTACTGTACTGTTCTACTTTGGGTTATATATAAATATTTTTTAAGATATATTTATTTTATTGCCAAACATGGTGGCACAGGTCTCTAATTCTAGCACTTGGGAGAAAGAAACAGGTAGATCTCCAGGCCAGCACGGCAGAGTTCAAGGCCAGCATGGTCTACAGAGTGAATTCCAGGACAGCCAGGGCTCCCTAATAGTGAGACCCTAAATTAAATAACCAAAAGTAAACTAAGTAAATAATAGTGTGTGTGTGTGAGAGAGAGAGAGAGAGAGACAGAGACAGAGAGAGACAGAGAGAGAGACAGAGACAGAGAATATGAGTATTTTGCTTGCATGTAATATACACGTGCAGTATATACACTGCATCCATGACGCCTGCCCACAGAGGCCAGAAGAGGGCACCAGATTCCCTAAACTGGAGTTACAGACAGCTCTAAGTTGCTATGTGGGTGCTGGGACCTGACCATGATCCTCTGCTAGAGCAGTGAGTGCTCTTAACCACTGAGCCTCCTCACCAGCCCCCAGAGGAGTCAATATTAGTCCCTTTGGAGCCATTGTCAAACACTGGCTATGGAGAAGTCCTAGCCTTGTCCCCAAGGATGATGGCATATGGACATGGAACCACTGAGGTGTCACAAAGCAGAAGCTTTGCCATAACTGGCCATCGGCTCACTCAGAAGATGCCTATTATATCCTTCATCTCTATCTGCTGACCTCACGACCATCCCTCTGTGCTGGTGCCTCCTATACAGAGGCAGAATCCTTATAGCTCTAAAGCCCTCTCTTTACTCCTGCTCACAGCAGCCTCAGACAAAGTGCAGCCAGCTCTGGGTAAGGGGCCTGTGCTCTCTTTCCAGCTCCGAAACGGTCCAGTCTACCAGGAAAGCAGTTTGCTGTTCACTGTGCCCGCAGTCTCAGGATGGACCAGTACTTACTGGTGCTTGCTTTCCTTGGGCACACTGTCTCCTCCTCACTCCCCTTCTCCTGGCCCTGGGGGCCTGCAGGACAAGGCTCTTCTCCCCTCTCTATCTGGGTGAGGATGTCTGGTTTGGAGATGGCATAATCTGCATACAGAATGGGGAGGGCATGGAGAAAGATCTGAGTCTGCCTGCCCAAAGCAAAGGCAAAGACTGCAGGAAGCCATTGTTGGATGAAAGCCCGGGTATCCCTCCACAGTCTCACCCAGGGAAACGAGCATCTCGTAGTTGCCCCTCATCACGTGCTTATAGAGCTCCTTCTGCCAGTCCTCCAGCTTGGCCCACTCTAATTCAGAGAAATACACAGCCACATCATCAAAGGTCAGGGGCACCTGAAACCACAGTGTCACACCTGTTCACCTACATGTCTACAGGCGCAGGCCCTTAGGGTCCCCATGTCAGGGCATCCAAAGGCTACCTTGGGGGCCTCGCCCTTGCTGCCAGGGGGCAGCCACAGGACCCGCATGAGGCTCTCCACGTTCTCCAGGCGCCGCTGCAGCAGCCCTTGCTCCTGCAGCAGGGTCCCCAGCACGGCCCACTTGCCCTCCAGCTGGTTGCTGAACTCCACGGCCGTCTTCTCACAGTCAGCCAGCTTCTTCTCCGCTGACCCTGCACGTCCCTCCAGAGTCAGCAAGCGGGCCAGGCAAGAATCCACTTTCTTCTCCAAGGCCTGAACAGCAGCCACCACGGTCCACAGTGTGATTTCTGAAGAGTAGAGGTATGAGCTCTTCTCTGCATTTGGCTGGAGTGAAAAAGAAGGGGTAGAAGGCCTCTTATTACACATCTGACTGTCTCTCTCAGAAAGCTGCTCAAGAGACCAGAGAATCTCATAATCAAAATACCCATGTACTGGCTGGTTGTGTGTCAACTTGACACAAGCTGGAGTTATCACAGAGAAAGGAGCCTCTCCAGGAAATGCCTCTATGACATCCAGCTATAAGACATTTTCTCAATTAGTGATCAAGGAAGGAGGGCCCCTTGTGGGTGGTACCATCTCTGGGCTGGTATCTTGGGTTCTATAAGCAAGCTGAACAAGTCAGGGGAAGCAAATAACACCCCTCCAGGGCCTCTGCATCAGCTCCTGCTTCCTGACCTGCAGGGAGATTGCCTCAAATTCAAGGGCAGCTTGAACTAAACAGTGGGTTCCAGGCTAGCCTAGACCGAAGCGTTGAGACCAGCCAGACACAGTGGCGTATAATCTCAGCATTCAGGCGCTAAAGGCAGGTAGATCTCTGTGAGCTCAAGGCCAAGCTGATCTCATTTAAATGGCAAGTTCCAGACCAGCTAGGGATGTAGCGTTTAACACTTAACACTAGTTTGTGGATTTTGTTGTTGTTGTTTAAAAGGCATTTTGTCCCATGTACCTGTAGGTCTATAATCAAAAATTTACCGGACATGGGATAAAAATATTTGGAGCCCGGTGGGAGGTTGGGGGAGCATGTATCTTTAATGACAGCACTCCAGAGGCAGAGGCAGGCAGATCTCTGTGAGTTTAAGGCCAGCCTGGTCTACATACAGAGTGAGTTCCAGGACAGCCAGTACTACACAGAAACTCTGCCCCTCCTGGCCCCAAAAAACAAAAACAAAAACCAAACAAACAAAACTGGAAAGAAATTTGTGTCTATTCTGAACACGTACACATCTTTCTTGTCATCATTTCCTCCACAATGCAACTATTGGTCTTCTATTGTATTGGCAGTCTAGAAATTGATTTAACATATTTTAAAGCATATGAATATGTTATATGCAAATACTACACGATTTACGTACGGGACTTGAGCATCCGTGGTATCAGCTGTAGTTTTTATTATCATAATGTTGAGATCTATCCTGTTAGCAAGTTTCTCAGGATATTAGGTACTGCAAGAGGAACAGGGGCAGGGGGAAAGGCACCAAAAGGATTTACAGTCCTACTCCCACAACCTACAGAATTCCCAGCTCATTTTCTATTCCTTGCAGTCAGGGAACCCAGAAGGACACACAGCAAACTAAAGAAAAAGAGAGTCCTTTCAAGAAGCTTCCGGGAGACTACAGTTTCAGAAACTTGTCTGAGATGTATTGGCGATAATAGATACCATTTACTGAGAGATTTTTTTTTACAGGTGAAAATTCTTCCAGCACGTCCTCTAAATTGGCATACTGAACATTACCAAGTCTTGTCCTTTTTTTTTTTCTTTTTTCTTTTTGAGACAGGGTTTCTCTATGTGGCCTTGGCCATCCTGGGACAAACTCTGTAAACTGGCTGGTCTAGATCCGACTGCCTTCAGAGTTGGGGGTTTAAAGGCAGGCCCCACTGCCTCTGCCTCTGCCTCCTCCTCCTCCACCACCACCCCCACCACCACCTCGACCACCCGGATCCAAGCTACCTTTCTAAAAAAAACTGCTAAACTTTCAATGGCTCTCAACTTTCCATAGCTGTGGCCCTCATGTTGTGGTAATCTCTGTCCTAGTTAGGGTTTCCATTGCTGCAACAAAACACCATGACCAAAAAGCAAATTAGGAAAGAAAGGGTTTATTTGGCTTACACTTCCACATTTCTGTTTACCACTGTAGGAAGTCTGGACAGGAACTCAAACATGGCAGGATTCTAGAGGCAGGAGCTGATGCTGAAGCCAAAGACGGGTGCTGTTACTGGCTTGCGGCTTCCTCAGTCAGCTTTCTTATAGAACCCAGGACTACACGCCCAGGGATGGCATCCACAATCTGCCCCCAACTTCCACATTGATTACTACTTGAAAAATGCCTTACATCTGGAGGGAGGCATTTCCTCAACTAAGGCTCCTTTCTCTCTGATGAATATAGCCTGTGTCAAGGTGACATACAAAACCAGCCAGTGCAATCCCTAAGCACAGAATTATTTTGTTGGTACTTCACAATTGTACTTTGCTACTGTTAGGAATTGTATATATCTGATATGGGACTCCAACCCACGGGTTGACAACCTCTAGATCTGGGGGCGGGGGGGGGGGTAGTCACAAAATTCAGAAACCTGTTGCAAACTGGGTTCAGTGTTGTTTCCTACGAAAAAAATAGAGTTGCTAGGCATTTTAATGGTGGGCTCATCCCAAGGTGTTGATCTGAGGCTCCTTCGCAGCCTCAACCTTGCGGATGTGGCAGGCACGCGACACTGGCTCCGGTCTGACTGCAGGGCCGCAGGTCTCAGAAGAAACAATGGGCAGGGACTCTCGGCCGTGTTATCCGCAGGGTCCTTCCGGGCCTTCCAGCGAAAAGTGAGCGCCCGGCCTAGCGGCCTTTGGAGGCCGCGTCGCGGGCACCGGTCTTAGAGCCCAGCTCACCGGGCCTGCTGTTCAGGCCGCCGGCCGCCAGGTGTAGGCTGATGGCTTCGGTGGCTCCTTGACCCCAGCGGGCTGGGCCGCGGCCGGGGCCAGGGCAGGGGGCTCTCCGGGCCGGGAAGGCCGAGACCCTCGCACACGGCGGCCATGGGCCGGGGCGCTTACCAGGGCAGGCGCCGTTTCAGCCATGGCTACCGCGTCGTCGCTGGGCTGCGGTCGTCCGCCGACAGATCTGGCCAGGCGCAGGCTGATTTTCAGTCAACAGGTCGGACCGAGCGCGGGCTGCGTGTCGGCGAGGAGCCGGAGCTGCTGTCTAGCGGCCGCAAACTCCACAGGGACCGAAGCCACGTGCCCAGCGGGCCCTTTAACAGAGCCGCTGCGGAGGCCGCGGCCCGGCGCACACAGCGCCCCCTGCAGACAGAAGGACCGCACTCGGCGGCCCCAGCCTGCCGCGTCCACCCTGCCCTGCCCTGCCGCTGCGGCCCCGGGCGGGCGGCGGGCAGCCGGCCTCGGGCAAGCCTCCTGCGGGTGAATTCAAGGGAAACGCTCAGGAAACCCCTGAACTCCGAGCTGGGGCGGAACACCCTCATCCCAAGGGGGTTCAGATTCCCTTTTCTAGGGTCTCTAAGAGGGGAATCTAGGGGAGAACATAAAGGTTTCTAAATTACATTTTTTGTTTTTTCAGAACAAGTAGAAAGCGCTAAGGGAAATGGTACGTTTAAAACAAAATGCAATACTACTACTTTAGTAGTAGAGCGCTTGCTTGGCTTCGGGTAGAACCCGAGGGAGGCAATTCCGGGGTATTCTTCCCTCTTGCACTCACCTTTGAGGCTCTTAGCCTCCGCGTGCCACCTGCAGAGCTCCCGCTTCCAGCCTCTGCCACACCCAATCTGGACTTACTTGAGCATCAGCAGAGCCTCCTGTTAGCCTTGGCTCCGGGAGGGGAGCTGGCGCGGGTCATCTCAAAAGAGACAGTGGACAGGACCGCAGCTACTAGGTTCGTTTGTAAGGCTTTCTAACCAATTCATGTCCTGAATTATCTCGAATAAACGATTCCATTTCCTTCTGAAACTAGAAAGCTTTGTCGGGAAAGCCAGAATTAACCTTGGAATATAAAAATAAAACCGTTTTCTTCGTTTCCTGCATTTTCCAGTCATTCTATGGGCATTATTCAACAAGCCAATAAAGTTCCAGCTGGCAACTGTGTTTTGAATCTTCGGGTTTGTTTTGGTGTGTGTGTGTGTGTGTGTGTGTGTGTGTGTGTGTGGTGTGTATGTGTTGGGGATTATCTCCAAAGTGTGGGCCAGTTGGTATGGTAAGGACGCAAAGAAACTACCTCTCTCTAAGGTGCATCACTGCATCCTTAGCATTTAGGGCAAGGCCAGAAGTGCTACTTCTGAGTTACATCAAAATAAGAGGTAAATCACATTTAACTCTTTATAAGAAGATCCAAATCAACATTTAGCATTATTCATTCTGATTTATTATTAAACAGGGTCTTGTTATGAAGCACAGACTGGCCCATGATCCCTCTGCCTCAGTCTCCCCAGTGCTAGGATTGCTGCTTGTGTCACCATAACCAGCTCCTCATTTTGAAAATTCTTAAGTAATACCACCTAAAAGATAAAACTGCAGGTATGTGCTCATAAAATAGGAACCTCAGTAGGATCTCATTAAAGGTCAGACTAAGACATTTAAGGTGGGTTGGAGAGATGGCTCAGCAGTGAAGAGCACTGACTGCTCTTCTAGATGGTGGCTCATGGCCATCCCTAATAGGATCCGATGCCCTCTGATGGTGTGTCTGAAGACAATGACAGTGTACTCATATATATAAAACAAATAATTAAAGAAAAAGACGTTTAAGGTTATGAAACACTAATAAATTGTGACCTTTAAAATAAGTAAAGGCATGGTGGCATACACTTCCAATCCTAGTCACTGTGGAAGGACAGAATTGGTGTTTGTGAATTCCAGGCCAGCCTCCAAGATTTCAGACTACCTGTCTTAGTTAGGGAGTTAGGGTTTTATTGCTGTGAAGAGACACCACAACCAAGGCAACTTATAAAGGCAAACATTTCGTTGGTCCTGGTTTAGTTTGAGTGATTCTGTCCATTATAATCACAGTGGGAAGCATGGCAGCGTGCAGGCAGGCCTGGGGCTGAAGAAGCAGCAGTGAGTTTTATATCTTGATCCAAGGCAGGCAGAAGGGAACTCTCTGCACTGGGCAGAGATTGAGCATTAGGAGACCTCAAAGCCCACCTCACAGTGACACAAGTCCTCTAATAAGGCTACATCTCCAGTAAGGCCACATCTCCTAATAGTGGGCCAAGGATATTCAAACCACCACACTACCCTATATGAGTATAGTCGTTGTGAGACTGAGATCCTGCCTCCAGAAAATATTAATAGTTAATGTGTAATACAACCAGATGGATCCGAAAATGCACTAGAAAGTAAAAACCATTAATAATGACCTTTACTCAGAAAGGGAGAGGTATTTTTCCTTTTGAGATGAAATCTCCATATGCCTGGTGAACTTGTCCATAGCCTGCACTGGCCTTGAACTCAAGGCAGTACTCTTGCTTTGGCCTCCTTAGAAATGAGTTACAAGGGCTGGAGAGATGGCTCAGCGGTTAAGAGCACCGACTGCTCTTCCGAAGGTCCTGAGTTCCAATCCCAGCAACCACATGGTGGCTCACAACCATCCATAACAAGATCTGACACCCTCTTCTGGTGTGTCTGAAGACAGCTACAGTGTACTCACATAAAACAAACAAGCAAGCAAAAATAAAGGAACCAAAAATACAAAAACAAAGCAAATATGTGAAAAAAAAAAGAAATGAGTTACAAATCATAAGCCACTACAATAGGCTAAGTATATTTTTTAGTATTTACTTTTCTGTCTGTGTGTATATGCCATGGTGTTCAGGTTGCTAGAGGAGGCCAAAAGTGTTTGATGTCCTGAGGCTAGAGCTGCGGTAATTGTGAGCCACGTGACATGGGTCTGGGAGCTGAACTTGGGTTCACTGGAAGAGTAGCAAGAGGTCTTATCCCATGAGCCATCATCATTTCTCCAGCACTCTAAGAACTGAATTCTTGATAGCTAGCATTAATATTTTAGAAGCTGCCTCTAAAGCTAGGCACGACAATATGGGCCTGTAATCCAAGCATTCAGGAAGCTAAAATTATCCTGAGTTCAAGGCCAGCCCAGGCCATATAGTGAGTACCAGGCCAACTGGAGCTACATAGCAAGCTATTTTCTAAAACAACAAAAAGAAAACTTTGAATGGCAATAACTCAGATGCCACTGTACCTTAGGGGCCTCCTGAGAGGTTGCATGGAGTGATGAGATGTGCATTGCTAACTGGTTCCCAGGAACTGCTGGTTTACTGAGCCCAAGGTTACAGTTTTGTGTATCAGTTACCAAAGTTACCTCCATTTAACACTAAATTTATAAATATATTTTTAAAATGCTTTACACTAAAACGTGGTTTCTTTTTTTTTTTTTTCGAGACAGGGTTTCTCTGTATAGCCCTGGCTATCCTGGAACTCACTCTGTAGACCAGGCTGGCCTCGAACTCAGAAATCCGCCTGCCTCTGCCTCCCAGAGTGCTGGGATTACAGGCATGCGCCACCACCACCCGGCTAAAATGTGGTTTCTTGAGCAGACCAATCTGGGTTAGGTTCACAGTAGCTCTAGCGTAAGTTAAAATCACGTTCATAATGTTTTAGGTTTATCTTTTGGTTTTATTTTTACGATATGAGCACGGGAATGCAGGTAAGCTCATGACATGGGTGATGGGAATTGAATTTAAGTCCTCTGCGAGAGCAGGTTCTGTTCACAAGCCACTTCCAGTCCCCTTTAACTGGAATCAACTTGGTATGTAGACTAGGCTGACTTTGACTCAGAAATCCATCTGCCTCAGTTTTCTTTTCTTTCTTTTTTTTTCTTGGCTTTTTTCAAGACAGGGTTTCTCTGTATAGTTCTGGCTGTCCTGGAACTCACTCTGTAGACCAGGCTGGCCTCGAACTCAGAAATCCGCCTGCCTCTGCCTCCCAAGTGCCTGCCTCAGTTTTCTAAGGGCTGGGATTAAAGGCTTATGCCACTACACCAAGTCTGTCCTCTTCCTCATTTGAGACACAGTCTCATTCTGGCCGCAGCCCTCTCCAACTCTAATAATGCTACACAACAGCCACGTTCCCTCTCTCTCAATGCAGAGGATCAGTCACACACAAATAAGGCCTTATGTTGAGGGTCCAGTAACAAACTGACAAGTTATGAACTAACAACTAACAACACTTGGGGCCTTGACTAACAGACACAGGTCACTCTGAAGCAGCCAGCCATTGGCCTCTGCTATTGCAGGCGGAGTCAACAGAGACTAAACCGTTAGTCACCTGACATAACTCAAGGAATGGGGTCAAGATATTCATTCAAGTGTTATTTTATTTTTTAAGATTTATTTATTTTATGAGTACACTGTAGCTATCTTCAGACACACCAGAAGAGGGCATCAGATTCCATTACAGATGGTTGTGAGCCACCATGTGGTTGCTGGAAATTGAACTCCGAACCTCTGGAAGAGCAGTGCTCTTAACAGTTGAGCCATCTCTTCAGCCCCCTCATTCAAGTATTATTGTGTCCACTAAGAAACAGGGGCAACTCAGAGTCATTGCCATGACCCACCTTACCCTACAGTCCAAGCATGTCATAGTAAGTTGAGATGTAGATGTTCGAACTAGGGATATAGCTCAATTGGGAGGCTGCTTGCCTAGCATGCACAAAGCCCTGAGTTCAATCCCTGCTATTCACCCCCCAATGACAAAGTAGACGCTCACAGGAGAAAAAACATAGACTATGTATAGGCAGGCCTCTTTCCCCCAACAATTCTGGCAATACAGTCTTTCTATTCTGAGGATACCCTTTACACCTATTCATAAAATGAACATTGGGCAAGCATTTCACATAGGACTCAGTTAAGACACTGTCCCTGCATTTTATAGTGTTGACTCAACCTTAGTGACCTTATCCTTCTCCCTTCCTAGTACAGCTGTTAACAGACCTTCACAGGCTCCTGTCTGACTCAAAAACCTAACAATATATCCCATTCTTCACACCAGTCCCCAGTCCCAACCCAAGTCAGTTAGAATCAAGGCCAATCTTGGCATAGGTTATTCCTTCGCCCATTACCAAGTGAAAAGTCTGGACCCAGCCACGCCTCCACCACACCACTTCTCACACACTCCCCACTTAGCAGCCAGATTACAGGTGTTTGACTGCTGTCTGCCTCTTAACTGCTTTAGCCACACCGCCACTCTTTACGAAGTCTTCCTCCTATCTGACAATACTACTAGTATTTGGGAGGTGAAAGCAAGAAAACCAGGAATTCAAGCCCAGCCTGGGCTACAACCAACCGGCTCAAGAACAAAAAACAAAAGTCAGGGATGTAGCTCAGTTGAGAGAATGTCTGTCTAGCATGCATGAAATCCTGGGTCCAATTCCCAGAATTACATAAACCAGGTACAGCTTACTCCTGTGGTCCTAGCAGTCAGATAATGTAGGTAGAAGGATTATAAATTCAACATCATTTTCAGATACATAGCATATTCAAGACCATTCTGGGCTAAACAAGAGCTTTTCAAGGACAGGTGGGCACAGGATAGAAGCTGGGTAAGCATCAGTCTGGGGCTTGGTGGAGAAGCTGGAGAGATGGCTCAGTGTTTTAAGTGCACTTGTTCATGCCGAGGACAATCATCCATGATGTCAGTTCCAGGGGGTTCAAACCCCTCTTCTGACCTCCTTGTGCATTAAACACTCATCTGGTACACAGATATAGACACATAAAATAAATCTCCACATTTTAAAAAGCAATTAGTTCAGAGGCTGGCAAGATGGCTTAGTATGTAAAGGCGCTTGATGCCCAAGATGATGCAAACCTGATGATCTGAGTTCAAGCCCAGGCCCCACATAAAAGTGGAAAGGGACACTGATTTCACAAAGTTTTCCCCTAACCTTCCCCACCCCGCAAATAGTAAAACTTAAAAAAAAAATTAGTTGTATTCTGGGCATGATGGTGTATGTCTTAATCCCAGCATTTGGGAGGCAGTAGCAGGCTGATCTCTGGAGGCCAGCCTGATCTACAGAGTTCCAGGACAGCCAGAGCTACAGAGAAGTCCTGTCTGGAAAACCCAAAGCAAGCAAACAGCGTCACGTTCATCTGGTATGTGGCATTTCCCCGGAATCTCAGCACTCGGGAAGCTGGAGCAGGGAAACTGAGAAGGACCCAGTCTGCCTGGGTTACAGTAAAGCCTGTCTCAAAAACCTGGGTTTTTTTGCACATGAAAGCTATCAGTCATTTGGGAGTACAGCATATAATATGGTGTTAGTCTAGGGAAGTTTGTACAAAAATCCAGTAGAAGAAACTAGAATGTAGTGAGAATTCATATTTTGGTTTCTTTCAACAAATACAAAAATATTTTAAGAATGTACTTTCGTTTCAATCCCAGGTGTGGGATACTGGGCTACTGCTTCAGACTGTCTGTAGCCGCTGACCCTGATTTGCCTCCTGTGCTAGCAGAAGCATGGTAGATAAGCCAGCTGCAGATAATTCTTGCGATTGGGTGATATTTGGAATTCTGGAACTCTTCAGAAGATACATAAATGTGAGGGGGACTGAGACAAGGTTGGTGGTCGTTTAGGAGGCTACTGTGGTTTGCTAACAGCTGTGGTGAAAGGAGAAATGAAAGTAAGTTAGGTTCAGGAATCTTCCGAATTCCTCTCCCCTTGCCCCTTGTCTCTCTCCCCTCTCTCCTTGCTTCTCACTTATCTAGTGTTGGGGGTGAAATGAGGTTGGGGATAAAGGGTGGGAAAAACCTCACAAAGTAGCAAAGACCAGCTAAACTTGATTTTAATAGAATACAAACTACAGCCAACATGTTCTATTCAGTGTTGTACCCCAAGTGTTAAAACTGAACATGGGACACACACTTGTTGTCATTTGCTTACTAAAAAGGGAGGAAAAGCACAACAGCTCAGTGAGTCTAGGCGCTGGCCAGCCAGCCTGCCACCTGCAGTCTGACCACTCCTCCCACATGGGGAAGGGGGGCTCCAAGCTGCCTTCTGATGTCCACATGTGTGCCACAGCATGTGTGTGCTCATACACGATAAATGCAAAAGAGGAGGGAAGCTCTCAAAAAGGTGTTTAAACACGAAAAAAGCCAAGATGGCTTGTTCAGGGCAGGACGAATACTGTGAGACCAGCACAGCCAAAAAGACATGGAAAGCTCAGAAGCCTTCAAGGCCACACTGAAGAGTTTGCTTCTGAACACGGGTGGGAGCTGCAGCCTTTGGACCACTTTGTGGGCTCTTTCCCACCCTTTCAACCCCCAACAGTGGACAAGAGACAAAAAGGGAAGGGGAAAGGAGAAGGTCTCGGGCTCCTTCCTGCTGACCAGGGCATCAAGTTCCTTGGGGCAAGTGTGACCTTAGCTGTCAAGATATCTAATTTCTTCTTGTTTCTTCTTTGCTCATTACTATTTAACAAACTGCAACCAACCAACAGCCACAACCCCGCCTCTAGGGAACCGAGTATTTATACACCATCTGAAAAGTCCCCAGACTTCCAAACATCACACACTTGTAGAAACTATCTGCAGCTGGCAAAATCATGCAAAATAGAGCACAAGGCAAATCAGTCAGCTGCTGTGGGTAATCTGAAACAGTCTCATATCTCAGCCTGGGATTAAATGAGAACACATTTCCATAAAATGTCTGTTTTTCAAAGAAACCAAAGCTCTCACTACAGCAAATGGCATGGCAAGGCTCTGAACAAAGCCCGCCCCCAACTGCTCCATGAAACTATATGGTGATGGTACCAGCTAGGCTGACTGGAGGGTCAGATGAGTGACCATTAAAACCTTAACTGTGGCCGGGCAGTGGTGGTGCACGCCTGTAATCCCAGCACTCTGGGAGGCAGAGGCAGGTGGATTTCTGAATTCAAGGCCAGCCTGGTCTACAGAGTGAGTTCCAAGACAGCCAGGGCTATACAGAGAAACCCTGTCTCAAAAAAACCAAATAAAAAAAAAACAAAAACCCTTAACTGTGGCCAGTTGAGCGGTGGTAATGGATGCTGTTAATTCCAACACTCAGGAGGTAGAGGCAGGCAGATCTCTGAATTTGAGGCCAGCCTGATCTACAAAGCAAATTTCAGGACAGCCAAGTCTATATAGAGAAACCCTGTCTCAAAAGACAAAAAAGAATAACAACAAAAACAAAACAAAAACCAAAAAAAACCCCAAAAACCATTAATTGTGTGACAGACATGTTAGGATGTTGCATGCACACGGACCCATGAGGGTGACCCCATGAAGAGCTTTCCCCAGGGACTCACTCCATTCTTGGTATAGATAACCTACCTGTGTTTCATCACTCACTTTAGATTCAGACACTTCCATGTCCTCTTCCTGTTCTTGTGTGTTGACTTAAAACTATATGCCATAAATCCCAAGTTACTCATTTTGCTGAATGAAAATTCAGTTTGTCTTTTGGATACAGGTTTCCAATGAAGTCTACTGGCAAGTGTTAATAGCATAAGTGACAAGCTAACTCTCAAGGAGTTGCTTTTGAGATGGGGATGAAGGATTTTGTTTTCTGAATGAAGTTCTTATATATTAAAACAATCTTGCAGCTACCCTGCAAAGCCATGGCAGATCTGAGGTCACTCTGTTACATTCAAAACCCATTTAAGTAGGGAGGGACGGAGTCTTGGCCTCTAACAGCCCTCCCACCTTCTGAAACTCTCTGCCCTTTAAAACAGGCCCCTTCAAGCTAAGCAACGGTGGCGCACACCTTTAATCCTGGTGCTCAGGTGGCAGAGGCAGGTGGATGGGCCAACCTGGTCTACAGAATGAGTTCCAGGACAGAGGATACACAGAGGAACCCCACCTTGAAAAAACCAAAACCAAAACCAAAACCAAAAAATATTCCAGCCAGAGGTCTTGGATTGAGCCTGAGCCTGCAGTGCCTTCAAGCTCCTAGCAGGTGTTGAGAACAAACTTCTGGGAACAGGGACTCAGAATCTTAGTTGACACTAAGGTTCAAAACTGTAGAAGCAATAGAACCCCTGGTTCAGTGTGCGAGCTCTGAGGCAAGATGGTCGTCGTAGGGTCAGGCTAGGCCTCTTCTCCGCCCTCTCCAAGAATTCTAGGTGAGAATTCTTGACAAACAGAAAACACCCTATGTGAACATTTTGTTTTTTTTAAATACAAGTAACAGGTTTATTCCAGACAAGAGTACATTCACATATGACCAAGGAACCCACTCTCACCTCCCTCCCCAAATGACAGTGGGGCAGGTACTCAACACTCCTGAGACAAGCATCTGTGCTTCTTCTCCCTCATCCCCCGCGCAGCCACTGGAAAGTCTAATCTGAACGTCCTCCAGTGATGCCTGGTGTAGTAGAATCAACCTCAGTCTTTCCCCCCACCCCGTCCCACCCCAGGGCTGCAGAGACACATGGGGAGGGGAAAGTGTATTGAAACACCAAACTCCCAGAACTGAACTCTTAGCTCTTGAGACCAGTCTTCACTCTCAGCAGGGGCTGCAGGGGCTTCCTCTTGGCCCGCCTGAGAAAACCAGCCCCACCTGTGTGACTCAGCAACCTGCCAAGGGGATCCAGCGACCCAGCGACATGTCTTGGCTCTCTGGCCTATGTTAAGTGTGGGTGGGCTAAAAGAGGCCCATAAACTACTCCCTCCTGGAGGGTAGGCTCAGTTCCCAAGTTAGGAACAACTTCTACAACTCTTGAAATTTATAAAACAAGTTCTGAGTTATATTTAAAAAGAAAAACAAGAATCTAACTCCAAAGGGGGGGGGGTGTCTTTAGAACACGCTAAACAGTTCTTTTAAATTATTTATACTAGTTATTAACAAGGAGGCTACAAAAGGAAGAGAAATTGAGGGTAATACTTCCTGGAACTTTCCACATACCTCTGTGGTCCCATACAACTGTAGGAGGACGTGTGAACTGTTAGAGTGGGCCCTGGAACTGGCCACCGGTCCCTGTGGTATGACAGTGCACCAGAAAAGAGAAAACTAGAGACCTGCAGGGGCTAAAGAAACAACTAACTCGGCAACAAGGTCAAGATGGCAAGGCTGGGGCCGCAGAGCCTTCTCTCCCGGGCCTCAGCTTGGCCTTTGTGCTTAGCCAAGGAGGGCGAAGCAGGGGCAATTCTCCTCAGGAAGAAGCCAGCAGACTTGGTAGTGTGTCTTCGGGGGACTGATGCCGCCACCCCCCCCCCTCCGCCCCCGGACGACGGTGAGGGGCTGGCAACCTTAAAGCAGGCCGTTGGGTCTTGCAGCCTCCGAAGCCTGCCCACCCCGCTCCCGCTGGTGAATTTTCTGGTGCTGCAGCAGGTGCTGCTTCTGAACAAAGCTCTTCTCACATTCAGGGCAACTGTACGGCCGCTCGCCGGTGTGGATGCGCTGGTGCCGGACCAAGTCCGATGGGTGGCTGAAGCTCTTGCCACAGTACCCGCAGATGAGAGAGCTCCGGCTCTTCCTCCACGGGATGTGGCCAGGCAAAGCAACGAGGCTGTTGGGTGAGAATCTCTCCTGGACTTGAGGGCTGGTGCTGGGGCCTTCCTGCTGATGGCATCGCTGGTGGGTCACCAGGCTGACCTTGCAGCTGAAGCCCCTGTGGCACACATCACACTGATGCAGCTTCGACCTTTTGGCCTGGGGTTTCAGCCGGGGCCTGGGTCTAAGGCTCTCCTCTGGTTCTGTGGCAGAATAAGATTCCCTGCCTGTGTGGCTCTGCAAATGTGCAGTCAGCTGCTGCTTATAGCGAAAGCTGATCTGGCATTCGGAACATTTGTACGGGCTGGTGTCCCTTTTCACCTTCAGACCCTGTCCACACTCCTGACCCAATTGCACCTGTCTGTGGGACTTCTGTTTTCGGGGGCAGTCCAGATTTCTACCAGGCACAGGGTCTCTACTGCTGTCAACAGACTCAGGGTTTGAGTCCCCAGGGCCTGATTCCAAGAGGGCAGCGTCTTCTGGACTGTTCCAGAACATGGCCTGCTCGGCACCAAAGAAAGCCTGCTGCTCAGCAGCATTGGCAAACATGCCGGGGAGGCCTGCGGGGCCCTCGGGCTTGAACAGCACCTCCTGTTTAACCACGGCCCTCTCTGCTGCAAGGGAAGAAACAACAGAAGATTACATTCCAGCACTCTGGGCATCTCCAGAGAAAACACGGAGGACTTCAGAAGGCTCAAATCAACACTCCCTAGGAACAGCTGAACCAGAACAATCTGGAGGAGGATCTGAATATCTTACTCATAGAGAACAACGCTATTGTAATTTCTCCATACCTGTCTACAAACTGGTACTTAATCTCTGGAAAAAGATGACAAAAAACACCAACAACTGAGTAATTAAAAAATGTTAAAATAACAATTTTGAAGCTGAGCTTGTGATATAGACCTGTAATTTCAGCTACTCAGAAAGATGAGGCAAGAGGATAACAAGTTAACAGATTGCTTAGGCTGCACAGCGAGTTTAAGACCACCGTGGCCAACTCAGATCTTATCTCAAAAACTTGAAAAGGTTTTTAAAAAACGAGGCTGCAAGAGTCAAACCCAGCTGCAGATCCATGCCTAGCGAGGGGCCCTGCATTTAACCCACTAAACTAACAGTTTTAAAATCACAGAAGCAGGAGATGACTCAGCAGGTAAAGAGTTCTTGCAGAGGGCCAGGTTCAATTCCCAGCACTTACATGGTGGGTCACAACCATCAGTAACTCCAGTGTCAAGGGTCCTGATACCCTCTTGGCTGCAAGCATGTAGTCCACATACAGGTAAAACACCCATATACAGAAAATAATAAAATAAATAAAGTGATCACATATCCGGTTTTCTTCTTCCTGGATAGTCTGCTCAAATGCCTCTCCTGGTGTCTCTTTCTCTTGGCCCTGTGACTCACTATCCATCCTCCATCTCTCACTCTGACCACAGCCTATTATGTCTACTACTTATGGGGCATGAAAAAGCATGCTACACAATCTACACCACTCCAAAGGCTAGTCGACCTATAACAGTTATAAAGCAGTGGTTCTCAACCTTCCTAATGCTGTGACCCTTTTACAGTTCCTCATATTGTGGTGACCCTCAACCATAAAATTATTATTATTATTTTATTTTATTTTTGTTTTTTTTCAGACAGGGTTTCTCTGTATAGCCCTGGCTGTCCTGGAACTCAGTCTGTAGACCAGGCTGGCCTCGGAACTCAGAAATCCGCCTGCCTCTGCCTCCCATGTGCTGGGATTAAAGGTGTGCGCCACCACCGCCTGGCTATAAAACTATTTTCATTGCTACTTCATAACTGTAATTTTGGTACTGTTATGAATCATAATGTATATCCTGTTTTCCAGTGGTCTTAGGTCGTGACTCCTGTGAAAGAGTTGTTTGATTCCTAGAGGGGTCACAACCCACAGGTGAGAACTACTGTTATAATTACCCAAAAAGGTTGTGGTGGTTCTTAACTGTAATCTCATTCAGGAGAAAGAATTGGGAGCATCATGAGTTCAAAGCCACCCTGAGCTCCATAGTGAGTCTAGGTTACTGTGGATTACATAGTAAGATTTGTCTGGAAAACAAGCAGAGGCTGGAGAGACTGGACAAGAGCACTTGGTCCCACACCCACAGCAGGTGGCTCACAATCACCTGTGACCCCAGCTCTGGTGGGGGGGGCTCCAACGCCCTCTTCTGCCCTCTGTGGAGAACCACCCCCCCCCTCCACGCCATACAGTCACACTGTCATCCATGCATACATATAAAAATAAAATAAACCTTTAAAAACCAAACAAAAGTCCACAACCTACACAGGCCAGATGAGGTAACAGACACTATTTGGCAGTTCAGCTGTGGGAAAGCTCACTGTTAGTTACAGGAACCTACAGAGTCCCCACACGGGGGTGGAGAAACAGTACATTCTAGAACTACTCACCCAGGTGGGTACCTTCTTCCACCAAGTCACCCACCATCTCAGCACCCAACTCCACTTCTTCCTCTGGCTGGCCAAGGACCTCTGGGTTAGGAAAGATACAGTGTAAATCCTGGAGAATAAAAACTTACTGCATGCTGACCAGATGCCAATGAACAAATGATGTTAGCAAATCACTACTAACAGCTAAGAAGATCAGAGCTGATGTTACTGTCACTTTCCCCCAGACATCTCTGGCCAGCGGGCTGTCACGCTCACTGCTGCTCTGCACTCCTTCAGTAGGGCAGCAGGGCTCAGGTGGCACCGTCTACCCAGCACCACCACCTTCGCCCAGACAGCTGAAGTTCTGCCAATGATTCCTTCCACAGTGCCTAACTCCATCCTTGCGGAGGCACTGCCAGATAAGGCAGGCTCTGAGACACAGGAAAACAGCCTCAAAGAGAGCATATGACCCATCTGGGGTAACATGGTCACCCCTCTGACCTACCCTGACTTCCCTTGAGGTAGACCTCACTGTGGTCTAGCCAGTGGCCTCCTTGGTATTTCTCCAAAGACCCATATTTAAAAAGAAATTGCCTTAGAAGAAAAACATGCATTCATTAAACAGTATGTATTAGTAATTTTTATACTAAACACTTTCCCACACAGTACTTCTAGTCTACCAATAGCATGCAGACCACACCACAGTGGCTGGTGACGACTCTGGCTAACTGCCAAGAAAAAGGTTTTTTCTTTCAGCCTGTGCTGCATGTCTCAAGATACAAGATTGCTTTAAATTTTTATTTTATCTTATTGTTTCTGTGTGTATGTATATGCTACCTAAGAATCTGGATACATCTGTAGCACAGTGCACATGTGGTGCCACAGGGCGACTTAAGGAGTCAGTTGTCCCCACTCGTCACAGGTTCCAGGGATTGAATGCAGGTTATCAGGCTTGTATAGAAAGAACTTCTGGGCTGGAGAGATGGCTCAATGGTTAAGAGCACTGACTGTTCCAGAAGTCCTGAGTTCAATTCCCAGCAACTACATGATGACTCACAATCATCTGTAATGGGATCTGATGCTCTCTTCTGGTGTGTCTGAAGGCAGCTACAGTGTACTCATATAAATAAAATCTTAAAAAAAAAAAAAAAGAACTTCTATCCACAAAACCCCTCAACAGTTCATAAGTTAAAAGATCTCACCAAACAATCTTAAACACTAACAATAGCACATGAGCTCAACATAGTTGTGCACACCTTTAGAACCAACAATCAGGAGACAGAGACACGAGGATCTCTCTGAGTTCAAAGCCAGCCCATGTATAGCTCGCTCTTTCTTTTCTTTTCTTTTCTTTTCTTTTCTTTCTTCCTTCCTTCCTTCCTTCCTTCCTTCCTTCCTTCCTTCCTTCCTTCCTTCTTCTTTCTTTCTTTCTTTCTTTCTTTCTTTCTTTCTTTCTTTCTTTCTTTCTTTCTTTCTTTCTTTCTTTCTTTCCTTTTTTCTTTCCTTCCTTCCTTTTCTTTCCTTCCTTCCTTCCTTCCTTTCTTTCTTCTTTTTTTTTTGGGGGGTTTTTTTTCGAGACAGGGTTTCTCTGTGTAGCCCTGGCTGTCCTGGAACTCACTCTGTAGACCAGGCTGGCCTCGAACTCAGAAATCCACCTGCCTCTGCCTCCTAAGTACTGGGATTAAAGATGTGTGTGCCACCACCGTCCGGCATATAACATTTTCTAGGACAGCCTAGGATATACATAAAGATGCTGTCTCAAAATATGAAACAAAAGTATATTATACACATGGTGGTTTGAATGTGAATGGCCCCAGAGGCTCATATATTTGAAAACCTGGTCGTCAGTTGGTAGAACTGTTTGGAAACAGGAGGTATGGCCTTGTTAGGAGGCATCTTAATGGGGGCAGGATTTAAGATTTTAAGTCTCAAGGCTAACTTGAGTTAGTATTCTCTACATCCTGCTCAAGGTTCAAGATATGAGCTCTCAGGGCTGTTCCAGCCACTGGCCACCTGATATCTCTGCTTGGCCATCAAGGACTCTAACTCTCTGAAACCATAAATCCCAAATAAAATTTTTCTTCTCTAATTTGCTTTGGTCATAGTTTCTTATACAGCAATAGAAAAGTAACTAAATACTTCAGAGATGTTATTAAAAACCTATATTATACTTTATCAATGATATCCAAATAGTCTCAAGAAGCCATTGTGTTACCAGAGAAGAAATAGAAAAGGCTCGTCCCTGACATTTTCAAGTCTCTGCAGTGGGAGGACCTGAAGAGTGTCATTCCTCAGCTCAGCAGAGGGTCCAGAGGATGAGAGCCAGGCGCACGTGCAGGCAGGAGGACGCTGAGAGAATTTAGGGAGAAAACTTCACTCACTCAGAGAGACCAGCGTCTCATAGTTGCTTTCCATGACATTTCTGTAGAGCTCCTTCTGCCAGTCCTCCAGGTTCTCCCACTCCTGTTCTGAGAAGCAGACCCCATCATTCTCCAGGGGCCCGGACACCTGCAATTGTAAGCCGCAAGAAGTGAGCACTCTGAGCCTACGATTCCCACCCCGTGACTGACCATCTTGATGGGTGAAGGTTGGGCTCCCCTTCTTGCCTAACTCTTAAACTCAAAGGTAGAGATTCTACCTTGGGGGTTTCCCCCTTGCTGCCAGGGGGCAGCCGCAGGACCCAGAAGTTCTTGTTGCGAAGCAGGTTCTCCACGTTCTCCAGGCGCCGCTGCAGCAGTCCGTACTCCTGCAGCAGGGTCCCCAGCACGGCCCACTTGCCCTCCAGCTGGTTGCTGAACTCCACGGCCGTCTTCTCGAAGTCAGCCAGCTTCTTCTCCGCTGACCCTGCGCGTCCCTCCAGGCTCTGCAGCCGGGCAGCCTGTGATTCCATCTTCTTCTCCACGGCTTGAATAGCAGCCACCACGGTCCACAGTGAGATTTCTGTGGTCTGGAAGTATGGGCTCTTCTCAGTCGTTTGTGAAGGCGGTGTGGCTGGTGCTAAGGGTGTGGAGCGCCGTTTCCTCCTGTGCTGTAGGAGTAAGGAGGCCAGGCAGGTGAGACAAGGCCATTTCCAAACATTAAATAGGGAAAGCGAGTCCAAGACTCACAGCTATCTAGCTTTCTTAAAACAAATAAAAAATTACCCAAATGTACTTTTTTATTCTGATAGTGTACTGGTTAGTTTTATGTCAACTTGACAGGAGCTAGAGTTACTGGAAAGGAGAGAGCCTCAATTAAGAAACCTGCATAAGACTGGGTTAAAGGCAGGCCTGTGGGCATTTTCTTAACTAGTGACTGATTGGGAGGGCTCAGCTCATTGTGGGTAATGCCATCCCTGGGCTCGGGGTTCTAGGTTCTATTATAAGAAAGAAAAAAAAACCAGGCTGAGCAAGCCACTACAGCATGGGAACCAGCCGGTGAGCAGCGCCCTCCACAGCCTTTGCATCAGCTCTGGTCTCCAGGCTCCTGCCCTGTGTGATCCTGTTCTGACTTCATTCAATGATGAACAATGCTGTATAGTAGTTATTGATGCTAACACAAATTCTCTTTATAGTAGTACCTTGACTTCTTTTGACCCACAGATATCTTACAAACACGAGCTTCACAAAAATCTCTTCAGAGACTATGTTTGGAAATGCTTCAAATTCCACAGATATATTTGAGAAATAACATTTTTAGGATAAAATGTTTTGACCCATACATAGAGTACGATATTGCATTTTAAGGGATTTTAAAGCATGCTCAACATTTAACACGTTCTCTAGCTTCCTATTCCAGACACCTCTTACTATGTCTCAACCTAGCCCAAATGCAGTGTGTGGTCCAGTGCAGCCAGAAGAGGGTGTTAGATCCTGGAGCTGGAGTACAGATGATGTTGAGCCACCACATGGGAGCTGGGAATCAAACCTGGGTCCTCTGCAAGAACAAGAAGGGCTCTAAACTACTGAACCCTCTTTCCAGCCCCTCTCTCTTTATAAATCTATACTGTATCATTATACATAGATATTATATGCTACTAGAAATGGATAAAGTATTGACAGTGGATTTTGAGCACACATCTCTCTCCCCAGCTCACTACCCCATTCCCATCTATGGGAAGGCTTTCCCTTTTCTGTTTTGAGGCAGTCTCCATATACATCTCTGGCTGTCCTGGAACACACAATATAGAGCAGACAGACTGTGAACTCATAGTGATTCATCTGTTCTGCCCCCCAAAATACTGGGATTGAAGGCATAGTCATCATGACTAGCTAACCAAATTAAAACTCATTTTGTTGTTCATACTAGCTGCATTTCAAGACTTGACAGTCCTTGTAATCAGAGACAACTACACTGAATGGGGCAGAGTACCTCTGTCCTTCCGTGGGTTCTAGTGGATGAACACTAATACCTAGAAAAAGACAGAAAAGTCTTTTTCTGATAAGGAAATGGTACTGAACTTGTTTCAAATTCAGAGGCTCTGATTCAGCAAGCCACAACAGTTAAAAACAAGGATGTCAGAAAGGTTTTGGATGGCATCTGTGTGTCTGAGAAGGGAGCCGTGCTGCAGGCTGGCGAGTGAGGCCTCAGTTTCCTAGCTCCAGAAACAAGATCCTAATCACAAGCACAATTTGGGCTCTTTGGGGACAATAAAAGACTTATATGTTGGAAAAAATACTGTATTTGAATATCCTGCAATAATAATGAGTTTTGACTGTCAAGTTTTAAATCTACCCAAAGCTACGTAATTAGCCTCAAACTAGTTTAAAAATGCCATTTCAAGATGGAGAACTGAATCTTTTTCCATTGTAAGTGGAGAAAAGCATCCAACCTCTGGCAACAAAACACTTCTCAGCCAAGGTCCTTTTTTTTTTTTTTTTTTGGTTTTTTGGATTTTGATTTTTTTCCAGACAGCGTTTCTCTGTATAGCCCTGGCTGTCCTGAAACTCACTCTGTAGACCAGGCTGGCCTTGAACTCAGAAATCTGCCTGCCTCTGCCTCCCAAGTGCTAGGATTACAGGCGTGCGCCACCACTGGCGGCCGGACTCATTCTTTATGGCCAAGTTACTTTTAATTGTATTGTTTTGACAACTGTTCTCATATTCTTTTATAGTTCACCATTTGTATAAACATCTTTTAGCTGTATTTGTTATAAGACAGAGGGTTGGATTTTTCCTGTCCTGGCAATCTTTGCCTTTTAATTCAATTATAGTCATTGTAACTGACTTTCTAGTCTTTAGCAATTATCCTAGAAATTATAAGAAGTATATTTACAAAGGCCACTAGACTTCTGAATTCTGATCTCTTCTTCCTAGCTTCTACATCAATGCTGTCATGTAGTTTAATTACTTGTCATTAGCTCAACAAATTACTGCCCCATTCAGCCAGGCATTTAATCGTAGCACTTGGGAGGCAGATCCAGGAAGATCTTTGTGAGCTCAAGGCCAGCTTGGTCTACATATTGAACTCCCGAACAGCTAGAGTTATGTAGTGAAGCCCTGACTCAAAAAAAAAAAAAAAAATCCCTTGATTCCATAAACATCGAATGTGATTATGTGGCAACGCTCTCTAAATTGGCTTCACAACTCAGTTTACATCCTAAAAGTCCCCACTCTCTAGTTTTGGGTTATAAGTATTGCTTATACTGCTTTTGAATTGTCGCACATAATGATAGGCTTATGATTTACTACAAATTTCAAATATTATTTACATATTTTTTCTCAGTATTTTTTTTTTTAAAAGAGCTGAGGACCAAACCCAGGGCCTTGCGCTTGCTAGGCAAGCGCTCGCGCTCTACCACTGAGCTAAATCCCCAACCCCTTCTCAGTATTTTTTATTTTTAGTTGTTATTATCAGGACATGTATCTGGCCAAGCAGTCTGGAATCTTCACCTGAAGAGATGTGTGAGAATATAATATATATTCAAAATATTTTCAAAAACAGTTTAAATAAATTCTACACTGTCAGGACTCTAAGTTCAAGTTTGGTTTGAGGTTTTGGTGGGCCTTTACTGTGTCTTCTCAGTGAGTTCTGTTGGTGACCGCCAAGATGGGACAGCTACTTTTGTGCTAACACTAACCTACCTAGAGAAAACATTCACTTTACAGGCTGCATCTAGGTCTCAAGGGAGTCAGATGCAGAAACACCATAAACATTAGTGTCAGGTTTTTTGTTCAGTGGTAACTCCTTGAAAATAAACACTGATAAATTCTTCAGTCCATCCATTCTAATTAGTTCTTACCCACTTCCTAGAAAAAGCATAGTGAATTTCAATCAAGGCAAAACTTTCAACACAAATTTTATTAATCCCTTTTTCATAAAAAGAGCTCAGGATTCCCAAAATATTTCTGAACCCAAAAGGCCAGGGTGCACAATGATGGGCCCACTGGTACAGTCTACGAGTCTGGAAATGAGACCCCCAAGGGGTCTGGATAGTGTTTGTTTTCTCTTCCAGCTAAAGAACTAAAAGGCAGGAAAAACTCAAACCCCACAGGTACCATCAAAAAAAATCTCAAACACTATTGACAGAATCCACAGATGGAGTGTTTATTGGGAGTGAGGAAAGACATATGCAGCAGACAGAGAGAAGAAGCTGGAACAGCAGACGGAACTCAGGAAGCTACTGGATCTGGGAGGCTGGGGCTTCATCCACTAATTTAGGGCTATTCAGTTTGAAGATGGTTGACTGCCCATAGCTGTTGGGCAGCAGGCCCTGAACTTGTTGAGCTACTCCATCATCGGGTGACTTGCTGGTGGGAGACAAAAGATTATAAAGCCTTTGCTTGAAGCTGGTAAGTCTTGTCTCAGGTCAGGAGCACTTGGAAGATAATGTCATCTTGGAAATCTGTCTACCAAGCCAAGGCCCCCCTCCCTGTCAGTTTACACTGCAGGGGGTCTGCGTAACTCCTAGTCTCTCATTAGCACCTGTATGCAGAAGCAGGATTGCTCTGAGTTCAGAGCCAGCCTGATCTACACAACTGGTTCCAGGTAGCCAGAACTACACAGCAAGACCTTATTTTGACAGATTAAAAAAAGAAAGAAAGAAAGAAAAGAAGGAAAAAAAGACAAGAAGAAGACTTTTGCCTGTAATCTCTGCAAGTTGGGAGTCAGAGGTAGGAGTTTAGGTCATTCTCAGATAGGCTAGGCTGGGGCACATGAGAGTTTACCTCCAAGCACAACCACCACCAAACTACACCCAACAAAATGACTCATGCCTGTAACTGTAGCATTGGGGAGGCTGAGTCCGGAAGATTGCCATCAGCTTGAGGCCAGCCTGTACTACAGAGCGAGGCTCTGTCTCAACAACAAAAAGCCAGATCAGGTCTATCTATCCTATTTTCCTACGTTATTCTCTACTGTGACACGTATAAAGAGACTGGAGTCCGAAAAAACAAAACAAAACCAAGAAATGCTCTAACAAGGTGCTCAACATTCTTAATTCAAGTTAAGGAGACAAAGGCCTAGAGAGCGGAGCACAGGCTGCCTTCCGAAGACCATGCACTGAATAGATGAACGCTGAGTTACGGAAGATATTCCTCAAACCAATTTTCAATGTCTTCACATTCCCTGAAGAGAGAGACAGCTGGAAGCGCAGGAAAGAGGGTAAAAGCGCAAGCCTACAGTTTGTAAAACAAACAAAACCAGCAAACACACCTGTCCCCGAGAAGGCCCCACCTGGCTTCAACCTGTGGCTGCAAACTCAGTACAGATAGCTATGGCAGAACAAGGCACCCGGATCAGGGCCCCACTGGTCGAAGAGAAGCCATAAATCCTGGGGTCTTCCCCAGCTGAGCCCAAAGCCAACAACCGGAACCCAGGGTTTCATCCCGCGCCATCACTCCAACTCAGAAAACGAGTCCCTAGTTGGCACGAAGCAGAAAAATACGTGGGCAAAGCCACAAACAATTCAAAAAGCCTCGCCGAAGTTTCGGCGGAAAGACGCAGAGCGCCCGGGCTCTGAGCCGGACGCAGAAGGACCCAGGGAGCGGGCGGGCGAGCGGGCGCGCGGGCGGGCGGAGGGCGAGGGCGGCCGGGAAGGCGGGCGGCCGGGCGGCATCCGCCGGCGCCTGCGGCCGCGGAGGAAACCAAGCCCGCGACGAGCGCCTCAAGCCCCGCCCCGGGCAGGGCGCTGTCCCCGCAAGGCCCTCCCGGGCCGGCCGGGGCACCCTTACCCGAGTAGGCGTAGACTCCGCCATGGTCGCAGTCGCCCCACAACACCGACTGGCGGGATACTGCTCGGACTGCGCGCTTCTCCACCAGACGCCCGGACGCTTCTGGAAGCCGCCACCGCCGCCGTGTTGATACAAGGTGCATTATGGGAGCGCGCCCCCTCCCCCGCCCCACAAGAAGAGCGGCAGCGGCTCCTCCTACCGCGCGGCGTTTCTGTTGCGCCGCTGTGCTCCTGGAAGGGGAACAGCAGCTTGGAAATTTAGTCTTTGAGTGTGGGGTGTAAGCGCAAGGATTCTCAACGTTAAGAGCATTTTCTGAATTTAAGTCCTGCACTCCGCGGGATGCTCGCCTGTTACTTGGCTTTTTCCGGTCAATCCACTATAGAGTGTTAATTATGGTAATCACTTGCATTGCAGAATTCAAGGTAGCCTTAATAGCAAATAATTAACCTAGTCCTCAAGCCAGGGTGAGTGTTAAAGGCGATGTATTCTGCATTCTGATTTGGAAACACCTGGTCACATCACCTTTAACCCCAGCGCTCAGGAGTTTGAGGCCAGCCTCAGCTATATAGTGAGTTTCTGGCTAATCAGAAATATCTAAAGACACCTTGACTCCAAACAACACTCTCCAAAACAGTATTTGCAATACTCATATTGGTCTCCTTTCCATTCCTTTGTCCTGGAGATGCTGGGTGAGAATGACATGCGTTTCCACTTTGAACGGTGGGTGTGAATAGCTGCTTCCTTTGAGAATCAACTCCTCTCACTAGACTGGTTCCTTCTTCGTGTTAGGGCTGGGATAAGATTATACAAGTGATCCCTGTCTGCACTGACTACAACTAGCAACTTTCTCCAGTACTCAAGCCGATGATGACCCGCTGAAAGAAATTTCTCAGCATGTGTTTTAACAGGCACTTAAAAAACATTTATATATTTAAAAAAAAAAAAAAAAAAGCACAGACTCATTTAATCCCACAAGGCAAGTCTGGGTGTGTCTTTGCTTTCATTTTTATCTTTATTGCCTTTGTTTGGATCAAATTCCTGCTTGACTCCAAAATAGTGTCAATCATTCAATTCAGTAATTACCCCAGGTTCCCTTTTTATTATCCTATGAATCAGCATCCCATGACCCCAGCCCCTCAATTCTTCTTAGAAATCAGCAGCAAGCACAAGCACAGGCAATAAGATATCTAGGTGGGACCCAGGAGTCTGCCTTGAAATTACCATTCCCACTGAGAGGCCAAATCTTTTAAATTTAGGCTTCATTTTAGAGAACCTGACCTAAGTTTAAATTCAGGTAAACTAACAGGCTGGTACCTAGCATTTCCAAGTTTCCAAGTTGCCCACCACCCACCCGCAACAAAACCGGAGCCTAGCTCCAGTCTCTAGGCCAATCCCCAACAAGACCAGCATCTCCAGGTTATTGCCCCAACAAACCTGAACCCCCAGGTTACAAACTCACCACCAATGCAGAGGGAAGCAGAAATTAAGTTTATGATATGACTCCCAGCACCAGCCAATTATGTTAGAGACCACAGTAGCTTTACAACTAGATGCTTGCACACTTACTCACTGCTTGCTGCTTACTATAAAGCCTTGCCCTGATAGATATTCAGTGTGACAGTGATGTGCTGGTAGGGGGAGGGGCAAGCTAGCTCAAATAAAGACCCTGCTGTGAGTTATATCAGCTCCTGTCTATTTCAGGTGGTGGTGGTGGTGGGGCACTTAACAATTCCCTGGCACTACCACTCCTGGGCCTGGACCTAAACTCTGTCTGTCAGAGGCTGACCTTGAACTCAGGATTCTACCTACCTTTGTATCTGCCTGTCTTTGTATCTTTCTGACAAGCTGGTTCATGGTGCAGCTGACTCTGTTTCTTTAGATCTGTGGGGTTCCTTATATAATTCATAGTGCATCCTTATATTTTGCATAGTTGAGGAATTATATATTTTTGTACTCATGTTTATAGCATTCTTTCCCACAGCCTTAAGGGCTGTCCTGAAGGTCACAGCATTCTACCAATTTTCTGAGACATAGACCTACCCTGACCTCCCAGATTTGTGATGTCTCTGATTATCATGGAGTCATTAACCTTGCAGAGAAGCCATTCCTCAAGGGAGGGTTGTGAAAATACGTACACTATTGTACAAACAAGCCTGGTGCCCACAGCAACCATTAGCACTCATGGAGGCCCATGCCCTGCTGGCTCTGTCCTGTCCCTTACATGGTCATGTGGGACTCAGCAATTATGCATGTTTTCTTACCCTTTGCTACAACTTTATATCAGTCAAAACAATTCTGTTAGTACCACAAAAGACAAAGTTAATTCACTTAATCTCTTCATCTCTTCTTCCTAGTTTGGCCACATTAATTACTTCTCCTTCATTTTCTTCTTATCTCTTTAAAATTTTCTCTCTCTCTCTCTCTCTCTCTCTCTCTCTGTGTGTGTGTGTGTGTGTGTGTGTGTGTGTATGTGTGTTGCATGCCTTTAATCTTAACACCTTAACACTTGGGAGGCAGAGACAGGTAGATCTCTGAGTTCCAGACCAGCCATAGCTATATAGTGAAACCCAGTCTCAAAAGAAGAGATTAAGCCGGGCGTGGTTGCGCTCACCTGTAATCCCAGCACTTGGGAGGCAGAGGCAGGTGGATTTCTGTGTTTGAGGCCAACCTGGTCTACAGAGTGAGTTCCAGGACAGCCAGGGCTACACAGAGAAATCCTGTCTCAAAAAACCAAAGAAGAAGAAGAAGAAGAGGAAGAAGAAGAAGAAGAAGAAGAAGAAGAAGAAGAAGAAGAAGAAGAAGAAGAAGAAGAAGAAGAAGAAGAAGAAGAAGAAATTATTTTTTTAAAAAGGCACAAAGGCTCGAGAGAGACACCAGCACCCACATGGTGGCTGGTGACTACCGGGTACTCCAGTCCCAGGGACTCTGACACCCTCTTCTGGCCTCTGAGGGCTCCTACATACAAACTCGTGCAGGCACAGGAACACACACATACAAGCTGGTGCTTAGGCGTGTGGCCTGTGCCTTCTCTGTGGGTACTGCCTCTGTCTTTCTCCTGAGAATGCGAAGCCACTCGTGGGAAGGGCTTCATGGAAGCTGTGTGGCTGTCATGGCGCAAACACTCACTGACAAAGTCTGTGGCTTCTCATTTGCTTTCATATTTGGATGAGCAAAGCCTCGTACTGCAAGGAACTTGCCAAGAAAAATGTCTCCCGGAAGCTCCAGCTGCTCCTTTCTACTGGCACTCAGATGTTTAAAAGTGGCTTCCAGTCACCACAAATGGCGGCACGATTAGAGTAAGTAAGGAACATGCACACTGTAGGGATTTGTATCCTCTCATCTCTGTGTCTGTAGACTGTGAGCATAGACTTGGACATTGCCAACAGAGAAGTCTGTGCAGCACAAACAAAACTTAATTTTTGAAAGAATAGTTTTTGACTACGCTGCAAGAGGGCAGCCACCTGGGGAACAGCTACGATGACCCACAGCCTTGAATTCCACTTTGCTGTGGTGGTAGCTGTGGTGTCCTTGAGCTCCTAATCCCCCTGCCTCTGCCTCTCGAGGGCTGGGGTTACATGTATGCACCACTAGATAATATGATTTCAAGTTTAAAATAATGCTTTTACTTACTCTATCCCTTAAATGTTCTATTCTGTGCATGGTTTGTAGCGTTGGCATATGTATATAGCTATACCTCTACTTACACATTTTTTTTTTAAATTTTGAAACAGGCTCTCTCTACATAGCCCTAGATATCCCAGAACTCACTCCGTAAACCAGGTTGGCCTTAAACTTGCAGAGATCCTCCTGCCTCTGCCTCCTGATTGCTAGGGTTTAAAATATCACCACACCCAGCAGATATATATTTTTTAAAGTCAAGAAACTTTATAGACAAATCCCAGCCCTTCGAAGGCAGAGGTAGGGGGATTAGGAGTTCAACAAAGTGGTTTTTATAGACAATGGCCTTAGTCCTACTCCTTTGAGACCTTTCCTGTTCAGTCACCTCTGCTAATCTCTATGAGGACCATGCCTTTCCCGGTCAGTAAAAATACTAGACTGAGCATATCTTGGCTCGAGGTGCCTCCATTGCTGTGTGTATTCTGTGGAACCCATTTATACTCTTAGGCTGACATGCTGCTCTTCCTCTGGGCTCCGGACTTCCCCCACTTTAGGAAAGGCTCCTCTTGGGTTCATTTGCTTTTTTCCTTTATTCCCCAACCCCTAACCTGGTACTAGGAATTGAAGTGAGGGTCACTCACATATTTAAAAAGTACACCACTGTGAGCTGCTTCCCTCACTAACACACAGACACACACAGAGACACACACACAGATATGCACACACAGACACACACACTCACACACACACACACACACACTTGTTTTTTTTTTTTTTGAAACTTTATCCCCCAGGATGCCCTTGAACTCATTCTGTAGTCCTGTCAAGCCTCAACTGGCTTAGGATGGCCTTGAATTTAGGATTTTCCTCTGTCAACCTCCTAAATTGCCAGATTATAGATGTTTGCCAGGAGAGCAAGTCATTGTTGCCATCTTCTTAGGTGTCATCTCCAGCCTGGTCAGTGACTGAAGGGCAAGCAACTGACCCAGCTGGACCCCATCATAGCATCCTAGCCTACAGACAACAGTCATTGAGTCAGGGTGGGTCTGTGACATGAACTGGACCAAGTACACCAGGCTGGACCAAGTAATGCTCTCCTCACCAGGGACAAGTAGCTATAAGGCGTGCCCCCTTCCTTCTCCCACCCCCCACTTTCTCAGAGTCAGTTGGTTTGGAAGAGGTGATTTTCTGTGTGTCCTACGTTAGTCCACCTGCACCTCTGAGTTCATGAATGATTCCTGGTTCTTTCCAGAAGATTTCTCATTTTCGTCTGGTCAGCCATCTTCTGTTGATTATGAGTAGAAAGAAGTACTTGGACCGATAAAAGTATTATGGAGAACTGTAGAGATGGTTCAGCAGGTAAGACACTGGCCCTTCTTCCAGAAGACTGGGACATCTACATGGTTGCCCGTAACAACCATAACAGCTGTCCTAGTCCCAGGGGATCTGCTCTATTTTGGCGTCTGGGTTCCATATGTGCAGGCGAGACACCTATACACATATTTTTTAAATTAAGGATTATAGGAAGCTGGAAACTCTCCCTGAGTGAAGTAAACAAACTTCTGCCTACTCTTTATAGAGCACAAACAGAAAACCAAAGTAGGATTCCAGTGTGGGGAGCCAAGGCATTTATTGAACTTATGTACAGAGCTTGGGTGAGAGGTTATCTACAGGAGTGTGGGTGACCCTAAGACAGCTGCACCACTGGAAAGTCACTCTCCAGCACGGACAAGCACTTCACTATAGCTGCGCAGATGGAGTCCTGCCTCAGTCAGCCTTCTGTACTCTGTGTGCTCTAGCCACAGAACTGAGGCCACGTGCCCTTAGAGAATGGAGGGCTGCATTCAGATGACTGGGAGCCGCTGGGATCTCAGGTCCGCTCCACTCTGTGAGGGAGCGTTAGTAGTCAACATGCCAGATCTGCTTTCTTCTTTATTCTTGGTTTTTTTGAGACAGGGTTTCTCTGTGTAGTCCTGGCTCTCCTGGAACTCACTCTGTAGACCAGGCTGGCATCAAAACTGAGAAATCTGCCTGCCTCTGCCTCCCAAGTGCTGGGATTAAAGGCATGCACCTCCACTGCCCCGCACCACTGCCCTGTCGGATCTGTTTTCTTGCAAGCAGCCACAGCTGTTCTGATGAAGATGATGGCTGTTACACTTTGGGGAAAGTGCTCTAGCTCTACAACACTGGGATATCTGCCACTTGGTCTCATTTTTTTAAAAAAGAAGTATCTCATGAAGCTGGGCATGGTGGTGTGTAATGCTGTAATTGCATCAGAGATCTGAGAGGGCAGTGTTGATGCAGGCTTTCTCTTCTCTATTGAGACACCATCTTGCTATATAGCCTAGGACAAGCTCCAATTCGGCCATCCTCCTTCTTCAGCCCCCTTGGGACTGGGATTATGTGCCCACATCACCATGCTTGGCTTAAAGGAAGATACTAAGTTTAATGTTGGTCGGGCTATACACCCCACCTTTAAAAAAATGCACTATAGCTTTCTGTGATCAAAGCAAAGGCATGGACTCAGAAGACCCTTCTGACCTGTCCTGCTTTTCTCAGACACAGTTTTTAGTTCCTAGAGATATTTCTAAAAACTCTGCTCAAAATCAGGAAAGGATATGACCTAGAGTGCCAGGCATGCTTTAGTGAGGATAGAGCTGGAGTTTGAGAGAAAAGGACTTAAGCACAACTTCCCTGGCCCAGGACCTCAGGAGAGCATAGATGGACATAAATGGGGTCTGATCTGGTCAAGACCCAGGCCTGGCTCAGCACAGAGAGGGGAGTTTGAGCACCATAGGATAGACAGTGAGAGCTTTGCCAGAGGGTAGAATGTGTGTATCGTTTCCACAGGTGCAGTGTGAAGCAAGAAGCACTACCTTAAGAACAGGCCTGGTGGAGCTGCTGAGATACCTCATGAGCCTGACATTGAGTTCTTCCTTGGAACCAAGGTAAAGGCAGAAAGAGAGAACTGACTGTACAGAGTTGTCCCCTGACCTCCACAGTGTACAACAGAACATGCCCCCCATAATAATAATAAATTAAAAAACAAATAGGCCTGGTGACACACACACCTATGTGATCCCAGTACTTGGTAGCTTGAAGCAAGTAACTACAGGGAACAGTCCTCTCCTTTGTTCGTGTTCTCTCTCTCTCTCTCTCTCTCTCTCTCTCTCTCTCCCTCCTCCTCCTCCTCCTCTTCCTCCTCATCCTCCTCCTCCCATCAACCTTGTTTCCTCTCAGATGAGCTGGTTAGGAAAAGAGACCTAACTGAGGACGTGGTGGGTAGTAGCAGATGGTCCTCAGTTACACAGTGAATTTGCAGCCAGCCTAGGCTGCATAAGACCTTGTGACTAAGGCAAGCAAACAAACAATAAGCACCCCCATTTCTGGTGTTAAGAGTGGTTCAAAATCTTTTAAGACGAGAGACAAGAGCTGGGCTTAGTGGCACACGCACCTTTAATACCGGTGCTTGGAAGGCAGAGGCCGGGGCTTCTCTGTGAGTTTGAGTCTCGTCTACATAGCGAGGTCCAGGACAGCATACATAATGAAACCAGCAACAAAAGAACAGAGATGGCTCTCAGGCTTAGGATACTTTGAGGCATTTTCTATGCTAGGCTCTTCCTCTGACTTATAAAGTATAAAAGTCTACTAAAGTGTGTCATGGGAGAAATCAATGCAGAGCTGGGGGAGACTAGCCCTGGGCCCACAGTAGGGTGCTTTTGTAACACTAAAGGCCAAGTCACTGTAAAATTATAACCCCAGGTGGATTAGTCAGGACTGGTGTGATTTTTCCTATTTTTCACTTACTCCACACCCATGTCCAATACCCAGGGACCAGATCTCAAAAAGACAATTATGCAGTAGAGTCCTTGATCATAAGAGAGTATTGTTTGGAGCTGGTAATAAAGCTCAGAGGATAGTGTTTGCCTAGCACACATAAAGTAAGGTATAAAGCACGGGAGGGGAACATGCCTGTAATTACAGCACTCAGAAGGTGGACAGAGAAGATGAGAAATTAAAGACTGCCTTTGGCTACACAGGCCACTCTGAACTACATGAGACAATCTCAGAAAGGAAAAAGGAAGGAAGGAAGGAAAGGTTGGGAGGCAGTACAGTGGAAGAGTGCTTTCCTAACATCTAGGAAGCCTTGGGTTCAAAATTCAGCACCACCCGTCCCCCCAATACCTCCCCCAAAGAAAGGGGAGAGAGGGAGGCTGGGCCTAGTTCAGTGGATAAGAGCACTTGCTGTGCAAATCCTCAGCACCCACATAAAAAGCCAAGTGCACCTGTAACCCCAGTGTGCCGTGGAGGACAAGAGAGAGGGCGACACGCCTGGGCCTAGCTGGCTCCCAGCCTAGCCCCAGGTCCCTTAAGAGACTCTCTCCTGTAGGAATAGGCAGAGAATGAAAAAATAGGACCCAGAAATCTCTGTTTGCGTACATGAGTTCACCCACACACAAAATTTATTTGCTCAGAAATGGGAAAGTCCATTTAGATTTAAAAAAAAAAATTTACCTGTATTTTGTCATTTCCAATGGTCTCTGGTCGCCCCCACCCCCACTCAATCTCAGGACTTCATCAAATCCTTCCTGACCTCCTTTGTCAGCCATGCCTGCTCTGCTTTTAAGTTCTACATGGCTACACTACAGTGGAACCCAGGCATGCTAACGGTCTGTCTACAGGACACTGCATATTCAAGGTCTTCCATGGCCTGTACTATTCACCCTAACCATACAGCCATAGGCTCGCACCTCTCCGCCCTGGCCACCCCAGTCCCCTTCTTGCCTGAGAATCCCTGTCTCCCCGCCTTCCTTTCCTTTTGCCCTGTGCAGTTCATGCTTCAAGCCTGACTTCAAAATGAAGTTGTACCTGCTGCTTCATGCAGCACGACCTCGGCACTTGTGACACAGACATGCGTTGCGACCTCGGCTTGCCCCTTTCTTCTTCATGCGGACCAGCCTCCTACCTCCGAACTCTAGTCACATGTAAACCAGCCCCCAACATGCTGCCTATCTTGGCTGAAGATTAAAATGGGTAATTTAGTGAATGATACGCAAAGTCCACCATTCTGAGAGTCGCTGCCTTGGTTAGTTCTGAGAGTAGAGCTTAGTGTCTCAGGAACTGTCTTGGAGATCGGGGCCTCTCGCGGTGTCGCTGAGGACACCAGTCGAGTGAGACCCAGTGGAATGGTTCAGGAGCCATAGGTAGGCACTGTGCATGTTGGTGCTCACAGGCTACACATGGCTTCTCTCCAGTCCTGCTCCCCAGCCTTCTGTATCAGGCCACCGTGGCAAGATCAAGCATGTGTGTCCCGCTCTATTTTCATGGTTTACAGCCACATAGTTTCATTCTCACAAATGTCTTCTCTTTCTCATTACACTTCAAGCTTGACAAGGATTGGGTCTTATACATGGTCACTAACTGTTGAATAATGATCTAAGGCCTATCTATCTTCAATCTTTTCCTCTAAACACTTTTTCTATATAATGACACAAATCACCAAAAGTTAAGGGACCAGGTTTGGCATAGTGGCGCATACTTTTAATTCCAGCACTCAAGAGACAGAGGCAGGCAGATCTCTCAAAGCCAGCCTGATCTACACAGCAAGTTTCAGGCCAGCCAGGGCTGAATAGTAAGTCATTGACTAAAAAAAGGGATGGGGGGTCGGGGTGGGGGACCATGGGGACTTAGGCCCTGAGCCTGACATTCTCTGAGCTGATCGGTGTCACATAGCAGTTCTCAGGATAGACAGAACTATCACCATCAGGAGGCAGAGCTGCTGTGGTAGCCTTCAGGAGACCTTGGGCCACAGCCACAATAAAGTTAACAGTACAGCCACCAGCTGGGTCTGTGGTGATGGCAGTGAGGCTGCTTTGTACCACCTGTGGAAGGAGGGTGAAGGGTCACAGCTGACCTCACAGGAGACTCAGTCCTCTCACCTGCCCCAGTTGTATATAATTGTAGACATGCCAGTGTGTGTAAGAGGTAGAAACTGACTAGGGGCAGAGCGCATCCGTGGTGCCTTGCCTGGGTTGCCCGCCCATTTTTCTGTAATTAACCTTAGCAAGCTCACTCACCATGCTGCACTGGGTGGGATCCATCTTTGGTTTGTTGGGGAGAACAGACTCTATCTTTATGGCTCCCTAGCACCCCTTGTCTCACTGTACTTTAGAGCAGTGTGGCCTTTGCTCTGTACCCAGGAATGTGTGGCAGCAGGGCAGAGAAATGCTGCATTCTAAGAAGTCAAATCAGCTGTCTGGGACAATGAGCACAGGTTTAGAAGGGCCTAGAAGCAGCTGTGAGCACTGGATGGTTTAGTCTTCATGGGTCTTTTTTTAAAATTTCCACTATTTGAGACTTTGCATTTAAACAGGCACACACATACACCTCAAGACAGACAGACAGACAGACAGACAGACAGACACTCCTGGGGTTGGAGAGATGCATTCTTGCAGAAGACCTGGGTTTGGTTCCTAACACCCACATTAGGAAGGGCCATTCATTCAGAGTGTAGTGCAGGGCAGTCCGAACCACCAGACTGGACTCCAGACAACTGGGGCCTTGGCTGTCAATAGCTCCATCACCATACTATATATACCTCTTTGGGAATCAGCTTCTTGGGGGGTAAAATTAAGGAATTAAACTCAAGCTATGTGTTAAATGTTTTAAACGTATATCTCAGCAGCCACCTCCCCATTTATAGCAGCCAGAAATATTTGGATCTTACTTTCCGTGATTTAGATGAATTTTCTTTGTATGCTTTTGAAAAGTATTATATTATTCCCTCCTAAACAATCCCTGAACTGGAGGACCCCTTCTGCTCGAAAAGAACTCCGCTGAAGCCTCTCTTACATTTATCTCATGATAACTCGTTTTCCTAAGATTAGTCTCCTTCAAAATGCTGAGTGAAGGGGAGAAGAAAGAAATCCCAGCTTAGTGGGTTGCAGTTCATTGAGGTCAGCTGCAGGATGTCACACTGGCGGACCCTCCAGCTTTGGGAACATGCAGTCTGCAATCTGGATACCTTTTATTTAATTTCAAGAATTCCCTTTGCACGGCAAAAAGGGTCTGAGGGAAGCAGCACAGCGCAGATGAGCAGGACAGAAGCAGAGCGCTCACAGCTCACAAACGTGGTGCCAGGGAATGCTGGCCACCCACCACGCTCCCTAGCTGGGAGAGAAACAGGATCCACAAGAGGAGCAGGAAAGCCATTTTTTGACACAAACAAGGGTCCTGGGGCACACCACCCCACCCCAGTGCCTGGCCATGCAAGATGCTGAAATGGAGACTGGCCCACCAGGCTGCGGCTGGGAGCCGGGGAGTGAGGGATGCACCAAAATGAAAGGGAGTCCTTTGGGCGCTTCCCAAGGCGCCTGCAGGGTCAGAGCATAGTAGGTCTGCGTCCATGTCCGTGAGCACAATCAGTTAACAGATAGCACCAACTGGGATGCCCAGGGCAGGAGAGCGCAGCTCTAGCACCCACTGCCCAACCCTCCTGGGCAGTCTCAGTCCTTGGCGGCTACTTGGGCAGCCAGGCTTTCCTCACCCTGTGCCCTGGGAAACTGGCGTAAACCGGCAGGGTGAGGTCTGACCCAGGGCGGGCCCCAGCTGCCTCCGGAGGGCCTGGCCTTAGTTGTGCAGGGAAAAGCTGCTGCTGCACCTGACTGAGTGATCAGAGTTGAGAGATACAGGCTGGGCACCAGGCGGCCAGGGCTCAGGCTCACAGGAGCAAGCCTTCCCATAACCAAGCCTAGACACTTTACAGCCCAGTAAGTCCCCATTCCCAGGTACCCCAGGAGTTGGCCCCTGTTGCTTCTGAGAGGATTTGGGGATTCAGGGAGGGAAGTGGGAGAGAAGTGAGACCAGAAAGGCCAGGTGAGATCGGTCTGAGACCGGCAGAGGTAGGCAGTGCGTGCGGTGGGGACACTGCACTGGGCTGGAGCCCCCCGTGCGGCTCGGCCGCACTGTTCTCATGTGGTCTTGCTCTTGCTAAACAACTATCTCACCCGTGTCTCACTTTCCTCAGTTACCACATCAGGAAAACCCTACCCCACCTAACTTGAAGGGATAAGCTAAGGGTGTAAATAGATAACGGATAGAAAATACTTTTTTAAAAAAGTATAAAGCGCTATTAGAGCGCGAGGCAGTGTTGTCATGAGGATGTCACCCTTAGCGCTTCCCTCAGCTTCCCGGTGCAGCTTTGCTTTCCTCTTCAGGGCGTCTCCTCACCTCAGGATGGGTGGCATTTCCTTATGTCAGAAGGGTTTTGAGACTCCCTGGTCGCTTTCCCTGATCAGAATCTGTAACCCCGGTGGCCAGTGGGCACACTAGGAAGTCCGAAGCGTGTCCCAACGATTCCTGCTGCCTTGCTGTCCCTCTGGAACCTTCCCTGGCCACTGGGTTTACCCTATGAGATGAGCTGGACTGTCCACTAGGGTTGGACAGTACTGGGGTACCCAGGTCCACCCCTTGGAATACCCTGTCTGGAGTGCAATTCCTGTGCCGATTTCCAGCAGGAGGTGGAGAGGGCGGGGAGGTGCGCTGAGAACGGTG
The DNA here is from genome assembly GCF_947179515.1 of Apodemus sylvaticus. NCBI lineage: Eukaryota > Metazoa > Chordata > Mammalia > Rodentia > Muridae > Apodemus > Apodemus sylvaticus. Next base: position 72,946,894 of record NC_067473.1, on the reverse strand, counting down.
GGGCAGGAGGGTTGGTCCTCAAGAACCCTAGCCCGTCCCAACTCCAGTCCAGTCCTCCCCGCCCCCGAGCCCAACCCTAGTCTCTCTCCGGCGGCACCTGGAGCGGCCGCGGGGCCCCTAGGCCCGCGCCATTGTGCACGCGCAGGTGGTCCTTGAGTGACTCCTTGTAGCGGAAGCTCTTGCCGCACTCGCCACACGTGTAGGGCCGCTCGCCCGTGTGGATCCGCTGGTGCTTTAGCAGGTTCTGCTTGCGGATGAAGCTCTTGCCGCAGAGCGCGCACTGGAAGGGCCGCTCGCCCGTGTGCAGCCGCTGGTGGTTCTGCAGGTGCTCCTTGCGGCTGTAGGTCTTCTCGCACTCGGAGCATTTGTAGGGCCGCTCACCGCGGTGCGTCATCTGGTGGCGGATGAGGCCAGAGTGACAGTTGAAGCTCTTCTCGCACTCCGCGCACTCGTAGGGCCGTTCCTTGGTGTGGCTGCGGTGGTGAATGATGAGGCTCTTTCGCACGCCGAAGGTCTTGCCGCATTCCAGGCAAGAGTAGGGCTTGCTGCGCGCGCCGTGAGCAAGTAGGCTCCGCCGCAGGCCGCCCGGGCAGCAGCTGCCGCAGCCACTGCCTGCACCTGCACCGGTACTGTTGCCACTACCTGCACTCGTGTCGCCGCCGCCGCCGCTGCCACCACCACCGCCACCGCCGCCGCCTGCGCTGCCTTCTCCGCCGGGCTGAGGCTCGCCTCCGGTACTGCGCTCGCCTGGAAGCGCAGGGAAGCCGTCCTCCAGCAGGCTACGGCTCCCGGGTCCGCCAGGGTTCTCCGAGACAGCCAAAGCAGGCAGGCTCTGCTGGTGAGGTTGAGTTTGGGGCTGCGCAGAAGCTGGGGGTGGGTTCTTTACAAGTAGCAGGCTGTCACCTGGGGGCGGGGGAGAAAGACAGAAGTGACTCGCTGATAGCGCCCATCTTCAGGATCCCACAGTGTCCCCGGAGTGGGGCTAGATCCTCCCGGCCTTTCTTTAATATGAAGATGAGCCACCAGCTCACCAATGCCTTGTGATTTGGGATCAGGGATAAGAAAGCCCTCCAGGTTGCTTCTGCTACCCAGAAGTCACCTTCAAAGGTAGACTGCTCAGGGGTCAAGAGCACTAGCTCTTTCTGGGTTGATTTCCAGCAACCACAATGCGGCTCACAACAGGCTAACTCCAGTTCTAGGGCATCTGATGTCCTCTTCTTCATCAGGCATGCACATGGAGCGCAGACATACATGCACACACACACACACTTTAAAAAAATTTGTAAAGATAGACTGAACTGGGTGTGGTGATGTACACCATCACCATTATTCCTAGCACTCAGGAGGCAGAAGCAGGCAGATCTCTGAGTTCTAGGCCATAGTAAGACCTGTCTCAAAAATAATTAAATAAAAAAAATTAAATGTCACATTGCCCTGAAGTAATAAAACTTAGCTGTAGTCTGAGGGATAATGTTAATTTATCTTTGGAGATTCTGTGTGAGGGAGAGAATTTGCATGTGGTGAAAACCCATTTAGAGGTTTGCTTACCAGACTGGAACACAGGGAGCTTGGGTCCAAGCCTCAGAGGGATATGCACTTAGGGCACCAGGCCAGAAAAACCAGGGTGGGTAATTGGGATGTTGCCCAAGAGTCCTGCCCTCTAACAGAACCATGATGTCGTTTCCCAGCATGCTCTCCGGAGAAGTTACTGTACCACTGTCTGGTGCTCCCTCACCCAAGAGGAGCCTGGTCCTTACTCAGAGGCAGCCTACAGGAGCGGTGAAGAAGGAGAATTTTTACCCGCCCCTTTCTCTCCTCAGCATTCCTGTTTGGGAGCAGGGGCAAATTGGGGCTACTTCTTATAGAGAGAATCTCTTATAAGCATCACATGTCAATAAAAAAGCCTATAGCCAATGACCTGAAGTAGGAAATAGGAGGTGGGACACTAGCAGGAAGAGAGAGGATTCTGGGAAATAGTGAGAGAATCAAAAGGGAGAGAATCAAGCGAGATGCTGAGACGCTGGGGGAGACACTGAGGAAGATGTGAAGGAAGAAGCAGGTTGGTAGTGAAGGAGGGTAACTAACCATGGAAGACAGAGGATAGTTTGAATGGGTTAAATAAGTTACAAGCTAGTCAGGGAATGAGCCAAAGCTTATAGTCTAGCTCATTTATTAATAAATAATTAGTCTCAGAGTCATCATTTTGGAAACAAGGGCCAGGTAAAAAGAGAAAACAATTTTTTTTCAACTTCTCCGGTCACAGCTGTCATATTTCTACCCAATCCTTGAGGCTGTGAAGCCAATTCTTAAATACTACCCTATGTAGACCAGGCCCCGCCCTCTCTTCTGGCCTAGTCAACCCGCACTACTACTTCTATAAGAGCAGCCAAGAGCGAATGCCAAATTCATTGTCACCTCGATTCCACATGCTCAAATGCATCATCCTGGCTCCACAGCACGGTGGCCCCTGTACCAACTAGAATGTGGATTTGTGCTGCTGTCCCACCAAGACCTGTGACTTCACTCCTTTCCACATGCTCGTTAGTTCCTGCGGATGCTTCCCAGGGAACCGACCTATAATCCTACTCTGATAATTCTTGGATCTCAGCATTACCACTGCCCACTTTCTCCACATCCCATCATGCTCTGCATCCCTGCCCCCTTTTCATTGCCTGGCCCAATTCAGCACTCAAGGGCTAGCAGAATGATTACTCCGTGGCAAACGCCCTGTGCTCCACAGTTCTGGTGCCTGGAGAACTCACATGTTGCTTTAGAAAACTGCACTTCTGTCCTGGGTGGCCTTCCTCAGACTGGTGCCCTGGCTCTTGTCTTAGTGACTTCTGCTTTCTACTCTGCAGTTACCATACTGCTCCTCCTCTTCCTCCTCTGCTGCGGCTCCTCACGCATGGGCCTTCTGGCTACTACTGCTAACTGATACAGGTGTGAGCAAGTGACTGACATCTGATAATTTGGTGTGAGTAGCTTGCTGGAAGATTTCTGGAAGGTTCCTTGGCCCTGAGAGCAGAGTTTCTCAATCTTTCTAATGCTGTGACCCTTTAATACAGTTCCTCCTCTTGTGGTGACCCCCAACCATAAAATTATTTTCATTGCTATGTCATAACTGAAATTTTACTACTGTTATGACTTTTAAGCATCTGTGATTTTCACTATGTAGTGTGTTGAGGTTTGAGCTGTTGCTATGCACTGTAATGCTAATCACTGGCCCTGGTGGCCTCTGGAGGAGAGAATCTGCAAGCACACCAAGTGATGCTATGTGACCTCGCTCTAGTTAGAGTAGAACCAACTAAATGTCCAAGGTATTTGTAAATATATTTTGAGTCTGAGTCTTAATTCTGAGAACATGGGGCTGGGAGGAAGAACCAAGATCTAACTTTACAAAGTCAGAGTTTCTCACAATAGGAAAGAGGGAAAGAAACTATGCTGTAGGGCAGCTGGGCCAGAGAAAAAGTGAAAAAAAAAAAAAAAAAAAAAAAAAAAAAAAAAAAAAACCAAAACCCAAACCAAAACCCCAGGACAATCTAATGAAACAGCCCATTTCCATTTCAAAAGAAAGAGTTAATTTCCAACAACTGAGCTGCCAGAGTTAGAGGAAGGGCAGCCCAGAGTCCGAGGCTACCCTCAGCTTTCCCAGTACTTGCACAGCATATGCCTGCTAATGGTATGGAACAAGGTTATGACAAGATAGGATGGCATCCTATACAGATGATAGCTCTAAGGCGGTTTAAAGAGGTCATGATTTTATATAGGATGCACTCACCTTATGTGAAACAAATTCTGAATAACTGAGCTACTCAAAATAGAATTATTTCCCAAGACTGGAAGAGATTGGTGACAGCTGTACTAGAGTCTGGTCCACAATTGAAATGGTTAACATGGTGGAGGAAAGAAGGCATGGATACTGAACAGTGAAACAGAGTGAGAGGAATGAATATAGTAAAAGATCAGTTCTTGGGCAGTTCTCTGATATACAAGAACAGATGCAATTTGATGTTACTATAGTATTTTAGATAATACTATAGCCATTTAGTGGCTTTAAGAGGTTGGGACAAAGTTGAGGAACCTGAGAAAAGGTTTACCTGATTTACAAAGATTATACAAGGCTCTGGATAAGCCTTCATTGATTTTTTTTTTTTTACAAAGATTATTCTCAGCTGTGAACAAAGCCATATCAGACCCCGACATAGGCAAGGCATGTGTTGATAGAAACCTTGGTATTTGAAAATTCAAATACCGAATGTAAAAAAGTTATCTGACCACTAAAGGCACAGGCAGCATCTATTGACATGTGCTTAAGGGATATGACTAATATTGGTTCCAATATGTACCATGTTAATATAACAGGTCAAGCTATAGCTAGAGATCTCTGATATGCCCAGGGCTTCAATTTCAGGAAATATGGTCATTTTCAAAGAGACTGTAACCCAACCAAAAGCCTCAGATACCAAAATGCTTCAACTTTGGGAAATACAGTCATTTGCAAAGAGACTATGAACAAACCAAAAGCCTCAGATCTCAAACAGCCAGTTCAGTACGAAAAATTTAGTACTTTGTGCAGGAAAAGTGAACAAGTCATTTCTAGAGGCAACAGTTTTCCTAAATCTCAAGTAGAATGCCTAGGCTTTCTGGGGAGTGTGTATGAGGCAGCACAGGCCACCACTGGGCTCAGGAATGCAGATCCAAAACGAGATATTCAAGGTAATTTCTTATCATTGGGAAACGGCCTTGGGAACCTGGTGGGAGGCCACTCAGTAAAAAGTATGAGCTTTTTGCCTCTTGTCAGCCAGGAAATAACAAGCAGGAAGAAAACCTCAACTAAGAATTGCAGATCTAATGCACGCTACCACAGCAGTGCTGCTCTAGACATGGCCTTAGATAAATAAATATCTTCCTCTATCCCCCAAAATTCAATGTCCTAAAATAACCACTGGGGTTTATGGTTTTTTGCTCTCAGGGACAATAGGGATGATCTTGGGAAGGAGAGCACTGATTTCCCAAGGATCCATTGTGCATCCAGGAATCATAGATGACGGTTTCAAAGAAGAAATTAAAATTATAGCCTATGTAAAAAGAGGGATGGGATTTGACACAGGTGATGGATTGCTCCACTGCTACTCTGTCCCCATGTCAAAGGCAAAGCTGCTCCAGTAGAAAGAACGGGGTGGGGGGTACAGGAAAAACTGGGGAATCAAATCAACGTATATACAATAAGGATATGTTAACATCAGGATGGAAACCAGCGAGAAAGTATTGAGCTGGGGACTAGCATTTGCTTAAACATCTACAGGAAATGAAAAGCTGGATACCAATCAAATCCGAGAAATATTAGAATCGAGCAGGAGAGGTCTCCTGAAAACATTGGTCACGATACTGAAAAGCAGTTATTTCATTGTAAATGTTTCTGTTTCTAATTTCCCACTATACATAGCACAATTAATGGCTTAAATCAAGGGGGGAAATATAGTGACAATTCTAGAATTGTGTGTGTGTGTATGTGTGTGTGTGTGTTTAAAAAGAAATAAAGAAGTACTATAAGAAAGTGTTTGGGCTGGAGAGATGGCTCAGTGGTTAAGAGCACTGATTGCTCTTCCAGAGGTCCTGAGTTCAATTCCCAGCAACCACATGGTGGCTTATAACCATCTGTAATGGTAACTGATGCCTGTCCTCTTCTGGTATGTCTAAAGACAGCAAGAGTGTACTCATATACATAAAATAAATAAATGTTTTTAAAAAAAAAAAAAGAAAGAAAGTGTTTTCCTTTTAATCCCAGGTGTAGGGATATGGGGGGTACTTTGGACAGACTACAGGAGCTATGATTTGCCTCACTGATCTAGCAGGGGCATGGTTTTCCAGTTGCAGTTTCTGTGACTGTGACATTTAGAATTCTGGGAACGTTTTAAAGGGTATATAAATGCTAGAGCCCTGATAGGTGTGGGGTTGGTTATTCAGGAGGGTTGGTTGAGATTTGTTGGTGGTTATGCTCAAAAAAGAAACAAAAGGAAAGAAATTAGATTCTGAGGTCTCTCTCTCTCTCTCTCTCTCTCTCTCTCTCTCTCTCCTTCCTAGCTAGTGATAAAGAGTGAAAAAGAGAGGGATAATTGGAGGGAAAAAGAAGAAACCACCAAGTAGCATAGACCAGCTACACTGTGTTCCATGAATCTTTGCCAAAAATACCCTAAAATACAAAATTAAAGTAAGTAAAGTAAATTTAAAATGACAGAATCTAGAAATGGTGGCTGGGGGGCTATGGAGGTGGCTTCTATTGTCATTTCTTCCAATCCCAGTAGTCAATCTTGTGGGGTTTTTCTGCACATTATCCTGGTTTGCCAACAGGCTATGAGTCAGGCTGCTCTAAATTCCACTCCAGACAAGGGCTCACAGCTCTCGGATGGAGAGGTAACACTACAGGGTTCTAGCAGAGCACACACTACTCACTGGGCCCAGAGTCTAGTCCAAGCTCCCCTTCCATTGAGTCGCGTGGGCCCCATGGGTACGGCTGCTCTTCCTGCTTGATCCAGGACAAAATGTCATGTGCTGAGATGAGAGATTCTGTTGTTAGGGGGAAAAGGCAGTCTTAAGACTTCATCCATTTTTACTGAGCATCCCCTATACACCGAACTCCAGAGAGACTATGTGAAGCCTACAGGGCCATGGCTGGCTGGTCCAACCCAGTGCAGTCCGACCCTCAGGCTAGTGCAGAGGCAGAGGCACTGACAAGCCAGGACAAGAGCTTAGGACTCTATGAGGAGACTATGAGGAGACTCTGCTTCCCCTCTGACTGGTCCCCTCAACCAACTCCTACAGGAAATTTCTCATCCTCTCTCCTTGATACGGAGGGTAGGATGAGCCAGTAGTGTCAGAATTTCTAGAAGAATGCCCCTGGAACTCTCAAGTTTACAAACTCATACATAAACCTGTCTCCAGCCCAGGTGGGTGAGCTTCCTTCTCTACACAGCCAGAACCTCCCCAGAATTTCCATGGGAGGTATCAGTACAAATGCTACTCCAGAAGGGCGTGAAAGGTGGCTCTGACCCTGTGAGGAAGGGTACTTGCTGCTCGGGCAAAGGACCCAAGTTCAGTTTCCAGCACCCACATCAACAGCTCATGACCTTCTGTACTCTAGCTCCAGGGACTCTGGCCTCTGTTGGCACACACACACATCATTAAAAATAAAATAAGTCTTTAAAAAGAAAGAAAAGAATTCCAGAAAATATAAATTACTTGCTCTTTGATACACAAATACACATTGCATTTTGCAGCCTTTTGGTTTTGATTCTTCAACAAGCAGTGTTAAGGTAATTTTTGTATCTATTCCATTGACACAATAAATGCTAAGTTTAAAAATTCACTCTGACCAGCTCAGAGGTTAAGAGTACTGACTGCTCTTGAAGAGGTCCTGAGTTCAATTCCCAGCAACCACATGGTGGCTCACAGCCATCTGTAATGGGATCTGATGATTCTTCTGTTGTGTCTGAAGACAGTTACAATGTACTCATATACATAAAATAAATAAATATTTTTTTAAAAAAGATACAATACCCCCCCAAAAAAATTTCACTCTGATATCTTTCTCACCTGAATTTGGGTCTGTGGGAATATCTCTCTCTGCCAAATCCTGCTGGTCCCATACACACTGCTGTTCCTCCTGCTTAATCCGGGACAAAAGGTCCTGGGCGGAGATGGGGGAGTCTCCATGGGAACAAACACAGCAAACATGTTAGAGAAGGGGAATCCCACCAGTCTGTGCATTTAGTGAATCTGATTTCTTGCAATCATTTGTTTTCCCTAAAAGTCAAGAATAAGAATAAAATATCCCAGTTATCTCACAGTTCCATCTATTCTGGCCATAATGGATGGAGCTGTAGCTGAAGGTGTGTGTCACAGGTCAGTGAATAGGATACAAAATCTCTCCAGAGAGTTAACCAACAGGATGAGGTTTCTGCTCTGGGGCTATTGCTCCACAGAAGAAGGGATCCCCATGGGGGTATGTCCCAGGAAAACAGCCCTTTCAAGGAAGCCTTTTATCAGTATCTGAATGAACTTCTGGAAGATAAAACAAAGGCTACTAAACTTGTAACCATGCACTTGGGAGGTGGAGGCAAGAGGATTGAAAGTTCAGGGTCACCGCTGACTACACAGAAAATTTGAGGCTAGTCTTGGGTCCATTAGACTCTATATCAAACATTTTTTTCTTTTCTTTTTAATCAAATCCAATTCATCCTTTATCTCTTAAAGATTTCTAGAGCCAGCAGTACTTGGTGTATTTAAGGAACCCATTTGACAACCGCTGAAGGCCTGGCTCCTATCCTTTGGCTATTATCACTTGCTTGCGTACCTCAGGCTTTCCTGGGGGAGGGACAAGGTAGGACCACTTCCTAGAATGATAGCTAGTTTTAGTGTCAACTTAGCAACAATACCAAGATATTTGATCAAACATAATTCTGGATGTTATTATGAAGGAATTTTTTATAGGTGAGATTAACATTTAAGTAAGCAGATTAAATTAAACAGATGACCCACTATAACATGGATGGGTCTCATCTAACCCAGTAAGGGTTGAAGTGAAAAAGATGGCCAACCCCAGGGAAGAAAAGATTCTGTCAGAAGAGCATCTTGTGGATAGAGCTACAACTCCAGTCCTTTCCAGGCCCCTCCCACTAGCCTACTTGCTAGCAAATTTTGGATCTGTCAGCCACTATGATCCCATTAGCCAGTTCGTTAAAACAAATCCCTGTACATATATGCATGTACATGATCACATGGTGCACACACAAACCATTGGTTCTGTCTCTCTGGAGAACTGGGCCTCATGCACACACCTGCCATAGCAGACTCTCCTCTAAACACAACCCAGCTGACAGAGCATCTCGGAGCAGCTCCCCAAGAGCATGCGTGCAAACCACGGGAGTCTGGCTTGCAAATGGTAGCTCATAAATACTTACTTATGCAGTGTATCTTTGTGGTCTGGGATCAGGTCTTACTGGTCTTGATATTCTAGTACACACAAAGTCCAATAAAGTACTTGAACTGATTAAACTGCTTTTTATTGAGGACAGACAGATAATCCAAAATTTACTGGATAAAGGAGAAAGAAATAAAGCAGAACAAGCTAAGCTGAATGTAGCCATGAGCCCTCAATGCTACACGCCATGTTTGTACCTCGGTGGAAGCCTGTCTCAGTCCAGTTCTGCATCCATCGTCCCTCCTTTGCTGGCACAGCCCTCTAGCCTAACACCCTCCAGAGATTACAGACCATATGTCACCTCACTAGTCCTTGGTCAAGTAGTTTTGGCTCACTCACCAGTGATGGATTCTGTGGGGATGGCTCTTTCTTCCAGGCCCCGCTGGCCCCGAACGCACAGGGCCTCTTCTCGCTTCACCTGAGAGGACATGTCCTGTGCAGGCACCAGAGGCTCCGTCCCTGGGGAGACAGAACCACACTTCCTAGAACTTTTTTCAGGATGCTGGTCACCAGGATGTTTTGAGGTCACAACCATGGTGGCCAGCACTTCCGGGGGACAGTACAAAATCTTGGGTTCCTACTGGAGCCATGTGGGACCCTATGGAGCAGAAAATCCTAGTAGCAGAGAAGTGACCAATATTAAGAAAAAGGGATAGCAAAAATAATATGATGGGTCATGCCTGTAATCCCAGCAGTTAAGAGGCTGAGGCAGGAGGTTCATCATGAGTTGGAAGTCAGTTTGACTGATAGTGAGTTCTAAGCTAGGTTGGGCTTAGAGTGAAACCTTATCTTGAAAGAGAAAGACGAGGCCAACAGCAATATGAAGTCTGAGAAGCCAAAGGGAGGGTTTGGAAGCAGCAGTCAGTCAGTCACCCTTGGTTTTTACCTCAGTGGCCAGACACAAATATACGAAGCAATCAGGCTGAGCAAAGGCTCAACCAAATCTTGATGTGTGAAGAAAATAGTATCCTTAAGCATAAAAGCCAACAACATATATTTTTTCACAGAATTCTGCTTTGTGACCATCAGGGCATTTTCTTCTGGAACTTTTTGGGACAATGTAATAGCTGTTGGTGGAAGACCGCTCAGGCAGCAGGAGACGGGGTCAGGACACAGAGGGTGATTCTGCTTTCCATTCCACCAGCAGTGCTCTCCACGAGCACTCTCACCTCACTGGGTTTCATTGTAAGTGTGTGGAGTGGTCCTGGTTCTATTGTGACCCATGCTGGGTTGATAACTCGGGGAAACTGTTGTGGACACAGGGCCCAAAATGTAAAAAGCAGCTCCACACTATTGGAATCTGTAACCACAGCTGCCAAAGAACATCCACAGTGCTTGATGAAGAGTGGGAGAGGCCAGTGAAATAAAACACGCATCTTGGGGAGTGCGCAGGGGCAGGGCAGGCCTATCTGGCTGGGGGTGTGTAGGGGTGTGGGGAGGGTCTGCTAATGAGTGCAGGAGAGTCTCATGATGCAGGCGTTCTGGTGATAATGTCTGTGTGACTTTGAGGACCCCTGAGTTAGTAATTTAAAGGGGGACTTTTATGACCCATAAGCTATAGTAAAACTAAAGAAGCAGTAAGCACAGTGCTGAGAGTTTCTATGAAAATATAACCCATTCAAGCACTGGTGCAATGGCTCAGCGGTTAAGAGCACTGACTGATCTTCCAGAGGTCCTGAGTTCAATTCCCAGCAACCACATGGTGGCTCACAACCATCTGCACTGGGATCCAACGCCCTCTTCTGGTGTAGACAGCAATAGCGTACTCATATACATATGAGACTTGCTAAGTCAGTCAAGCAGAGGATACAGTACAGCATCATACCAGGTTGCCCAACACCGTGCAAGAAGCAGAGGTGCCAGGGCACACCCTAGTGTCTTCCATCCTAGTAACAGCTGCCAAGTGTAATGTTCTTAGGACTAATGGTTCCTTTATGAATGTGTGCCAAAGCAAAACAGGGTGAGGGTGTGAGATGCAGATTACACCCAGGCAGTGAGGGAGCGACTGTCCAGGCAGCACCACCCACCTGCTGCAGACTTCCTTTCTGCCTCCTCAGTTTCCCTGAAATGGCCTGGGGCCATTCGTGGTTCACAAGTTACAGCCTCATGTGCCCCATCGAGTCTGGGAATTGTCTCAGCCTTCCTTACTGTCACCGTGACTGGCCTGGAATTCCCTACATAGACCAGGTTGGCCTCATACTCATGGAAATCCATTTGCCTTGCAGTCCTCTTGAGTGCTAGGATTAAAGGTGTGCACCACAGCCAGCCTCTTCCCTAGCTCACCTGTGGGTTCAGAGCTCCCGAAGGCCAATGCCTATGGTATGGTCTTAGGCCCTGGAGGCATGTCCTATAAGTCCATACAGCAGCTGTGGTCTAAGTGGTTCCTGAGTACATACAGACCTAGTTTCTCCTGACCAACAGCAGCAACTCCTTGTGTGTGTGCAGAGTGCCCAGCTCTCCTCTCCTGCCCTTCCCTGACATCAGCTATTACCTGTGTCTGCAGTCACTGGGATTTCTCTCTCTTCAGGGTGATGCTGCTCCCACACACAAGGCTCTTCCCTGGGTTCTGCCTGGGCCGGAGGGTCTGACTTGGACACTGGGCCATCCGTGTCTGTGGATAAGATGGAGAGAAGGAGGGTAAAGGGGTTATATGAAGTTGACAAGTGAATTCAAATCAAGGCGATAGAGCAGGGTTCTCAGTGACCAAGGCCCCACAGCATGGCAGCCATTATGTACAGAAGGAATCTTGAAAGCAAGCCAACAGAAACCCAGGCTTCTTTCTGAGAGTCAGGAGCAGAGTCCGTGGTTGAGCCCAAACTGTCAGGATACAGCACACGGAGGTATAAACTTTACTTTTTATAGTATTTTAGAATAATGGCAGTGCCATGCAGACTACCCCAGTGACGGCTCAGCCGCCGCCCCTAAGTTCCCTGTGACGTTCCATCAGTGCCTTACCCAGGGACATCAGTGTTTTGTAGTTCTCCTTCACCAGATTGCTGTAGAGCTCCTTCTGCCATTCATCCAAGTTCTTCCATTCGTCCTCAGAGAAGTAGACGGCAATGTCGACGAAGGTCACCGGGACCTGGATCAACGAGGGTTTTAGTCAGCAGCCTGTCACTGTTCCTCGCCCCACTCTCCTGGGGCCACAGAGCCAGCCTAGCTCAGAGCTTGGCTCTGTTCCCAGCACCCGATCTGTACACCCTAGCTGCATCCCTTCATTCCCATGGGCTCAGGGTTCCCTGTAGCTTCCCTTCCTAACATCCAAGAGCAGTGGTGCCAATACCACCCGTTTACTTTTTGTTGTCTTCTTTTCTACTGTAAACGTTGTCTAGTTGTGTATGGTGTGCATGTGAGTAGAAACATCCATGCAATGGCGCACACGTGGCGGTCCGCTGACAGGCCGCAGAGCTTGTTCTCACGTTCTACTAGGGTCCAGGTCGTCTGACCTACTGAGCCCTCGCTTCTCTTTTTTGTCCTTTGTTATTTAGAACTAGAAACTTCGAGAAAAGGGATAGTCAGTGTGCTTCTGTGGGGGCTGAAGGAAGCAGGGATATGAGTGACACCAAGTGTGGGAATCAGAGAGCCAAGTACAGTAAAATTGTGTGTGACAAAACCTGAATTTCAGGTCAGATCACCTATGTGTACACAGTTAAATTTTTTCAAGATTTAATCATTTTTATTTTATGTGTATGAATCCTTTGTATTATGTCTGTGCACCATGGGCTCTCAGTTCTGACAGAGGCCAGAAGAAGGCCTTTGGATCCTCTGCAAATGGAGCTACAGTGGATGTGAGCCTCAATTTGGGAATCAAACCTGGGCTCTGTAGAAGAGCAGTCCATTACAGAGGTGGATGCTCACAGCCAACCATTGCACTGAGCGTGGGGTCCCCAATGGAGGAGTTAGAGAAAGGACTGAAGGAGCTGAAGGGGCTTGCAGCCTCATAGGAGAAACAATATCAACCAACCAGTAACCCCAGCGCTCCCAGGGACTAAACCACCAACCAAAGAGTACACATGGAGGGACCCATGGCTCCAGCTGCATATGTAGCAGAGGATGGCCTTGTTGAACATCAATGAGAGGAGAGAGGCCCTTGACCTGTGGAGGATCGATGCCCCAGTGTAGGGGGACACCAGGGTGGGGAGGTGGGAGTGGGAGGGTGAGTTTGGGAGCACCCTCATAGAAGCAGGGGGAGCAGGGATGGGATAGGAGGGATTCTGGGGGGAAACTGGGAAAGGGGATAACATGAAATGTAAATAAAATATCCAATAAAAAAAGAAAAAGAAACAGTAACAACAAAAAAAGAAGAGCAGCCTGTGTTCTTAACCACTAAGCCATTCTCCAGCCCCCAAAGTTAAATTTTATCACTAAAATATGTTCAGCCCACATTGAACACGTGCAGCACATGCCTCAGCTCCAGGAGTCTGCGCTGTCTCTATGAGGAACTTGTGACTGCCCTCGGTCACTCTAGTCAAGGCATTGTGAGCTGTAGTACAGAGCTGCAGTTTCATTCTGACCAGGAACCTTGGGCACACTCATTTCAGCCTCTGCCGGCACCACCTGGACCAAGTTTCACTTCCATTAACTAAGCCCTGAACTTCCCTCTGACCACACAGCTTCCTTCCCAGCCCTCTCACATCCCTACTGAATCAGTGGCTCACGATTACTCTGAAATCCAGTGTCTCAGATCTCACCTGGCCCTATTCTACATGGTATATTTGGGGCCAAAGCAGGGCTCGTGTGGCACGCCCATGTGAATGATAAAGAGCCAGGACTGTCGGTCCACAAGCCAGGCACATAAAACGGCAAGGGGACCCTATGCAGGTGTGATGTGCAAGCTGTGTGCACACTACTGACTGACAGCTCCCAGTCCATCACTAGAATTAAAACTAGAATCCCTACGAGGCTTGGACAAATCCTCAATCTGAGAAAACATGCAATCCCCTTTCTTCATTTTATTTCCCCGTTGGAGACAAAAGTCTCCACTCAATATCTGCCACAAATTCATACCGGCTGTCCCAGGGCTACTCTGGAGGCCCTTTATTGACCTTTTGACCCCTTGCTATGCTCCCTGTGTTGCTTATTACAAACTCTACCCCCCCAGCCCCACCTGACCACCCTCGCCTCCTGCCCCTCTCTGACCTCAGGTGGCTGTGACTCAGCTCCTTCTTTGCCCTTTTCTTGCGGAGCCAAAGCTGCCACATGCATTCTCTTGCTCTCCTGCACCTCCCATCTGCAAACTCAATCCAACCACATTGGCTCTGTCACATCTTCAGTCGCGACCTCTCGCTGGCTGTTTCTCCTGGGTTTCAGTGGAAGGAAGACCTTTCCTCACTCAGACTGGAAAGATTGCTCAATGGGTAGGGGCACTTGCCACCAAGCATGACAACTTCTGATGCTTGCCTCTTCACTTGTGCTATGACATACTGGCTGATACACACACACACACACACACACACATACATACATACACACCACACATACATCATACATACACACACACACACACATACACCATACACCACACATACACATACACCACACATACACACATATACCACATATACACACACACCACACACATACACCATACACCACACACACACACACACACACACCACACACAAACATACACACCACACATACACCATACATACACACACCACACACAAACACACACACACACACACACGCACACGCACACGCACACGCACACGCACACGCACACGTACACACAAATAAAAAACGTAAAACAGGCCTGGTGAGATGGCTCAGCGGTTAAGAGCACTGACTGTTCTTCTGAAGGTCCTGAGTTCAAATCCCAGCAACCACATAGTACCTCACAACCATTCATTATCAGATATGATGCCCTCTTCTGGGGTGTCTGAAAACAGCTACAGTGTACTCACATATAATAAATAAATCTTAAGAAATGTAAAACAAGCCAGGCAGTGGTGGCGCAAGCCTGTAATCCCAGCACTCTGGGAAGCAGAGGCAGGCGGATTTCTGAGTTCGAGGCCAGACTGGTCTACAGAGTGAGTTTCAGGACAGGGCTATACAGAGAACCCTGTCTCGAAAAAACCAAATCCAAAAAAACAAAAAACAAAAAAACAAAAAAAAAAAAAAAAAAAAAGAAGAAGAAAAAAGAAAAAAGAAAGAAATGTAAAACAAAACCCTTCACTCAATTCTTAGTTCACTTGGGACATCCAAAGAAAAGTCTGTTTTTCCTTTTTCAAAATTTATGTACATTTTAGTTCCCTAAAATCTAACATCTAGCTGGTGGTTCATGGTGCACACCTTTAATCTCAGCACTTGAGAGGCAGGGGCAGGCGGATCTTTGAGTTTGAGGCCAGCCTGGTCTACAGAACTCAAGCCAAACCATATCCTGGAAAATCACCAATGACTTGCTGCTAAAATCTCTCTGATAGGCAGACCACCTTTCTAGAATTTTCTTGTCTGGTTCCTGTGACTATATTGCCTGTTATACAGTTGGCTCACGTGGGAATTGCTGAACTGGCTACTACCCTTCCCTTGCTGTTTAGGTTGGCAGTTTTATTGTTTTTATTGTAACTGTTACCTCTTTGGGGATGACTTAAACTTTCCTTGCTCCCTTCAAAGTTCCACAGACTTCTTAGCCATTCCTTTCAATCAGCTATGAGTGGCTAAAACTAAGCATCTCTGAGGTGTGCTCCCCATCTTCTGCAGGACAGCAGCTTCGTCATCTTATTCTACCATTTCTTAGGAGAGCCAATTCTTTCTCCTCGTCCTCGTCTCCTCTTTTTAGTTTTTTGAGACAGGGTTTCTCTGTGTAGCCCTGGCTGTCCTGGAACTCACTCTGTAGACTAGGTTGGCCTCAAACTCAAAAATCCGCCTGCCTCTGCCTCCCAAGTGCTGGGATTAAAGGCGTGCACTACCACCACCAGGCTGTAATTTCTATATAGTTGGAAACAGAATCACTTTTTAAAAGTGTCATGGTGACATGGTCTGAGATAGACTAGCTGAAGGCAGGAAAGCCTACCCATGAATCAGTTAGGAATCCATTAGACACAATAGGCCTAAAGGATCGGAGAGAATATCCTTCTTAGACTTAATAGAAAAAGAGACTGCATCTTGGACACCCAAGGACATACAATGAGCCATTAACTATGGTGAACTTCATTCAAGAACATTCTCTTGGCACTTGTGTTGTAGTTATAGAACACACCCAGGAGTTGCTTTTGTGCATATATGTGTTCATGTTTGTGTGTGCAGGTTCACATATATGTATGGGTATGTGTGTACTTGTGTACACACCTCCTTTGAGACAGACTCAATGGCTTGGAGCGCCTTAAATAGGCCAGACTGGCTGGCTGGCCATGAAGCCCAAGGGATCCTTTTGGTTCTTCATACCTAGTATGCGATTATGAGCACACAGTGACACATTAGGCTATTTTTCATAAGTTCTGGGAATCAAACTCAGGTTCTTCTACTTGCACAGCAAGCATATTACAGACTGAGCTCTCTCCCTAACCCGTAAATAGTTTTACAGTCCCTTCAAGTAGAAGAGCCTAATTCTCCAGCTCTTGACTGCAGGCAGGATTTGGTAACTTACATCTAGCAAATGAAATGATATTGTATGGCACGGAATATATAAGACCCATCCCATTCTCTCTCTTTGAATCCCTCAGTCTAGGAAACACACAGGTAGCTTCCATGTTAGAAGTAAGTCTTGGGGAGCTGTAGTCAATGTTCAAATGAAAGCATCACCAATCAAAAGCCACACTGGAACCTCACAGGACTGACTGAACAGAACCATCCACGTTGTTTCTGATCACTCACAGAAGCTACCAGATGATATATTTACTAGGCTACCATTTTGGGGTCATTTACTGCCCAGCAACAAATAACAATGACTACATAGTGTTTTCCCATAAGCAAAAATCAATGATTTCTCACAACCCCACAAAGCAATTACAATGTCATCTGCATGTTATAAATGACAACACTGAAGCTCAAAGGGACCAGCTAGAAATTTGCTAAACTACTTTAAGGAGACACTGATGAGGCTCGGAGACAGCAAAAAAAAATATACTTGCCCGATAGCAGGAAAGTCAGAGGTGACACAGTCAAGATACAAGTCTTGGGACCTGGAGAGGTGGCTCAGCAGCTAAGAGGACTGACTGCTCTTCCAGAGGACCTGGGTTCAAGTCCCAGTACCCACAGGGCAGCTCACAACTATAGTTCCAAGATCTAACAGTCTCAGATATACATGAAGGCCACTGCACATCAAAAAAATAATAAAGTCTTTAAAAAACACACAAACCCAAGTCTCCTGATCCCATGACCTATGACAATTCCATTATCATGCAATGGCACGTGGGGACTTGAGACTCCTACCACTTTAGCCAACATACAGAACAAGTGGCAGAGCTAGGTAAGGATATACACTGAGTTAAAGCACGTGGTACAGACAAGAGCAAGGGGAAGTAGGAGAGTCAAGGGAAATCCTCCTGCCTCTGCCTCCCAGAGTGCCGGGACTACAGGCGTGCGCCACCACCGCCTGGCTACAACTCAAGGTCTTAGATACACAGATGTCTGGTGGCTCTTCTGGTACTGTCAATAGACTGGGTTCCAGAGGACACAAAGACCCACTAAAACATGGTCCCTCCTAGGAGTTCAGAGCTCTTCAGTCAGAGACTAAGCCCATTGCTGTTATAAACACAAGGCACAGCCATGAACCAATTTACACTTTGGTTAGGGAAAGCCAACCAAAAGAAAAGGAAAAGTAAATATTCAAGATTCAGGAGGAACTTGGTACTGTTCCTTGTCTGTTCATTTGGATAGGATATTGCTGTGTAGCCCGGCCTGGCTTTGAACTCAAGATATAACCCATGCTGGCTGCAAATACAAAATCGTCCTGCTTTGCAAGTGTTGGTATCACAGGAGTGTGCTGCCACACAGAGCTTGGTTGGGGCTTGACTCCTTAGTGTAAGGTGGTCATGGGAGGGCACACTGATTAAGTAACAGTTAAGCGAACCCCATGGAAGTAGGGGATTGACAGAGAAGCAGGCAGATAACCAGAGAAGGAGCTTCCTGGGGAGTGTCCCTGTGGTAGGAGCACCTGGTGATGCTGGAGAACAGCGGGAGGCCAGACAGCTGGCAGGTACCCAGCAAAGGGGAGTATGATGGGGATGGGGTTAAGAATGTGGCAGACTTGGACGTTTATTCAGAACGGGCCGGGGGCGGGGCGGGGGGGGGGGGGGGAGTCCCGCAGAGGGCTGGTGCAATGGTTTAGTCACCTGCCACCAACACTGACAGCCTTAGTTCCAGCCCTGGGACCCCCATGAAAGAAGGTCAGAATCAATTCCCACAGGCTGTCCTCTGACCTCCACAGGCTGACCTCTGACCTCCACAGGCTGTCCTCTGACCTCCACAGGCTGTCCTCTGACCTCCACAGACATGCCTTGGCACATATACCTCCTCCCTCTAAATAAAATCTAATTTTAAAAGTTAACACGCGATTGCATGAAAATAAGAAGAAAAAGAAGAGAAGCCATTTGGGAGATTTAGATGGTATGGTATGATACTTTTTTTTTTTTTATCTCTGGGGTCGCCTTGAATTTACTATGTAGCCTAGGATAACCTTCAAATTCAGATTCTCCACCTCCCCTTCCAAGTGCTGTGATTAAAGGCATGTGCTGCCACGCCAAATTTTATGAGGTGCTAGGGATCAGTTTGTGCATGTTAGCGAGCACTCTCCTAACTGAGCCCCATCCTGAGGCCATAAACGAGGTATTTGCATCCATGTCACAGTGGCTATTATTTTAGGAATACACTGTAATGTGGGGCCCACCCAAGGGTGAGAACAGGAGACCAGTTGAGTGACTGAAACTATAATCAGGTAAGATGAGACTGGCTGGAAGCGAGCGATGGAGCTGGTCAGACCGCGGAGGTGCGCCAGAGGTGGGATGTGAGGAAGGCGGTAGCTGGGTGGCGCCCAGGACTTTGGTCTGAGTGACTGAAAGGATGGAATTGTCATCAGCAGAACAAGCTTCAGACAAAAGACCCAGTGTAGTGACAATTTTGGAATTTCTATTTCTTTAGAAAACACAAAAAATATTTATATAAGAATACGTTGTTTTCATTTTAATCCTGGGTATGGGAAGGTGGGGCCGCTGACTGTAATTTGTCTCATGCTCTAGCAGAGAGTTTCTGTGATTGTGTTTAGAATTTTGGGGACATAGGGTATATGGATGCTAGGGCCCCGAGAAGTGGTGGGTTGTTGGTTGTGGATTAATTGTTGTTTTTGTTTGCAGGTTGTTAAGTAGTCATGCCCAAGAAGAAATTCAATATCCTGATGGCAAAGATCAAACTTGCTCAGGAAACTCGATGCCTCTAATCAGCAGTAAATAGTCTAACAATAATATCACCCCCTGTCTATGCCTTGACTTTATTCAGGGATCTCTTTCCTTTCTTCTCTATCCTTTTTTTCTCTCTTATCTAGTTGGGGGGCGGTTAAAAGAGTGGAAGAAATGGGGTGAAAGAAAGAAAAACCCAGCAAGTGGCAAAAGAGCAGCTACAAGCCAGTGTTCAGGCTGGTCACGTTAAGTTCAGGGAGCTGCGTTAGCAGGAAGAACTGTGACTCTGACATCCAAGATGAAAACTGTGTGGGACATAGGACAGGGTGCATTTGGGAAGAGACTGCAGCGGCAGCCGTGGGTCTGGAGGACTCAGGAGTGAAGGGGTGCAGATGAGCACAGACTCTCAGGCTGGGCCAGGACCTCTCTGCAGAGACTCAGAGAATAAAAGGAGGAGGCAAAGCCAGCCAAGCAGACCGAGGAACTGCGGCTACCAGGAGAGGGAAAGAAGCGAGAGTGGGGTCTGGAAGCCACACGCAAGGTCTCCAGGGAAGGAGTGGTCCCCGCTGCCGGTGACGGAATGAAGAGGTGGCAGGCGACTAACAGCCACACACTGTGGACATAATGAGGACCAACAGGACCAACAGGGGAGAAGAATGGGGAGAAAAAGTCTGAGGGAGTTCGCTCCAGAGAGTTTTTCAGTTACCAATTTACTGGACTCCTAAGGATAGATGAGCCTGCTTACTGGGAACAGACGGTCGGGAGAGCCCAGTTTCTCCACCACACGAAGTACACAGAAGAATGAGACGTGAAGGGAGAGCCTACAGATTTCAAAAAGTTCCAGGCTGGCAAGATGGCTTAGCAGGTAAAAATGTAGTTTAACCCAGAACCTACAGTACAAGGAGAGACCCAAGTCCTGAAAACTGTTATCCAACCGTGTATGACTTTTAAAATTTTGATTCAAACAAACAAAAATGGAAAAAAGGAATCGATTGAAAAATCTGAACATTGGGGCTGGAGAGATGGCTCAGCAGTTAAGAGCTTAGAAGTCCTGAATTCAATTCCCAGCAACCACATGGTGGCTCACAACCATCTGTAATGGGATCCTTCTGGTATGTCAGTGTACTCAAATACATAAAATAAATAAATCTAAAAAGAAAGTTTGTTTTTTTTTTAAAGATAATCTGAATATCATGGTGGAGGAGACAGAGACAGGGTAATGTGGTACTTGTCATACTTTAAAATATATCCTTACATTTTTAGAGTGAAAACTGAAATATTTATGAGAAAGATGATGATGATATACTAAAATATTTACGGGTAAGATGCTGTGGGGATGGGGATGGGGATGATGATGATGATGATGATGAGGTCTCACTTGGTAGCTGTGGATGACCTGAACTCACTATGGAGACCAGACTGATCTCAAACTCAGAGATTTGCCTTTCTCTGCCCCATAAAGGCTGGAATAAATTGCATGCACCACCACATCCAGAATGAATAAAAATTACTGATGCCTAGGATTCAAAATAAAAACAAAAATTGAGAAATGAGTAGAAAAAACAGGATCAGGCAGGCATCTGATTGTTGAAGGTCATGATGGGCACTCAGGGATATATTACAATAGCCTATCTACTTGGGTGTGTATTGAAGAGCCTATATTGAAAAGACAGGGAGGGGGCTGGAGAGATGGCTCAGTGGTTAAGAGCACTGACTGCTCTTCCAGAGGTCCTAAGTTCAATTCCCAGCTCACAACCATCTACAATGGGATCTGTTTGTCTCTTCTGGTGTGTCCAAAGATAGCTTATTGGATCCAACAAATATATATAACTCTTTCAAGGCATTTTTTCCATGTTATGATGGTGAGAATGAGAATGAGGTGGAAGGAGGTGTGAGGTCCAGTACAGTGTTCATAGGATGGCGGTGGAGGAGACAGCTAAGGAAGAGGAAGGGCTAGCACAGACACTCTTGTGGGGGCAGACTCTTTGTACACCAAGACTGCAGACCAAGGAACACATTTCTACACTTCTGTTTATGGAAGCATCTTTCTGTTTGCTACATTTATTTGTGTACATATGCATATTAGAGGACAACTTGTGAGAGTCAGTTCTGGATGCTAGAAATACAACCCAGGTCCTCTAGGAGACTAGTGCTCCTAACCATTCAACCATTTCTCCAGGCTGCTTTCTGCTTTATTGAAACAATGCCTCATTCTGCAGACCTGGGCTGGCCATGAACTCATTGTGTAGCTCAGACTGCTGTTGAACACTACAGCCTCTGCTGCTGTGGTGTTTAGATTCCAGGTGTGAGCCACCACACCCAACTCCCAAAGCCTCCATTCTCTTATAGACTCAGGGCCATCAACTTGAGAATGCTGCATTGATGAACCAGGAAAAGGGTGGAAGTAGGAATAGATCTAAATCCTAGAAGCACCAGACTGAAATCGGTGATCAGAACTTGAAAATTCTTCTAGGTAGCTTGGTTCAGACAAGCACATGCATTGTCAAGTGAATAAAACCAAGCATTAAGAACCACAGTTGTTAAGAGCACTGACTGCTCTTCCAGAGGTCCTGAGTTCAAATCCCAGTGTAGCTCACATTTGTAATGGGATCTGGTGCCCTCTTCTGGTGAGTCTGAAGACAATGACTGTACTCATACAGCAAGTAAATCTTAAAACCACAGACAGACACTTAGGGAAGCTAGAGGGCAGCAAGATCAAAGACTCCAAGACAAGACAGGCACACGGGCCAGCTCTGCTGGGTTAAACGGGCAGGACCAAGTTAAGGGTCTAAGACAGGTTTGACGAAGCCACCGAGACAACGTGGAACTGGTGAAGTCTGCAGTGCTCCACAAGATGAAATTAAGGATTTGTTCGCCTGTGTCAGTCCTCACCTAGCTCTGCCTCCTATCTCACCACATACCTTGGGGGCCTCGCCCTTGCTGCCAGGGGGCAGCCGCAGGACCCAGAAGTTCCGGTTGCGTAGCAGGTTTTCCAGGTTCTCCAGGCGCCGCTGCAGCAGCCCGTACTCCTGCAGCAGGGTCCCCAGCACGGCCCACTTGCTCTCCATGTGGTTACCGAACTCCACGGCCGTCTTCTCGCAGTCAGCCAGCTTCTTCTCCGCGGTGCCTGTGCGTCCCTCCAGGTTCAGCAGCTGGCTAGCCTGGGCATCCACCTTCCTCTCTACAGCCTGGATGGCAGCCACCACGGTCCAGAGTGAGATCTCTGCTGTGGGCAACTGGGGCTCACGCATCATGCGGTCAGGAAACACAGGGGCCCTGTCTGGAAAGGGCGGGAACTGAAAAGGCATCGGCCTCCTGGTGTCCATGTCCCATTCCTGAGCCTGTGTGCAGGTGAAGAGAGTGACAGCTCAGGGTAAGAATACGTGTGCGAGAGAAGGCAACCTAACAATGGGACAACCAGGCAAGTACTATGCAGTATCTTTCTTCTACCAAGCCTCTGCCTCTGGCTAGGCTCATTAAAGACTCAGTGATAGCTGGAGCAGTCACCCACCCATCCGACTAACCACTCTTCCATTTCCTTCCTAGGAGCGTCCGGCCGGTGACTAGTTCACCGCTATCAAGTCTCGGTCACGCCCCCCACCAACATGGCACAGACCCCGTCTCTGAACAGAACAGCTGCTTTCTTCATAGACTACACTGGATGGCAAACTTCCCATTTGGCTCTCATTCTTTGTTTCAAGGTAGGAATTTCCGTGTAAGCTGACTGAAGTTAATCTTCTGAGCAATCTCTCTTGCAGGTTGGGGCAAGAATGATTATCTCTGCTTT
Organism: Apodemus sylvaticus; assembly: GCF_947179515.1. Classification (NCBI taxonomy): domain Eukaryota; kingdom Metazoa; phylum Chordata; class Mammalia; order Rodentia; family Muridae; genus Apodemus; species Apodemus sylvaticus. Next base: position 72,923,793 of record NC_067473.1, on the reverse strand, counting down.
AAAGATGATGAAATTGGGGAACAAAGCAGCAGCTGGTCATTCTGTGCCACCGCCCTGCCCTGCCGACTGGCAGGGTTCTAAGTGCCACAGGTAACACAAACACTTCACAAACATGCAATCACTGCCATTTCTAGTAGGCCTACCGGAGCACCTCGGCTGGACGGTGCACCAGGAATTGTTAAAATCCACACACAGCTACTTTTTCATAACTGTGCAAACTGAAAATAGGTTTACTAGACAATATCATTTTTTAGACAGGAAGAGGGACATTCTTCACCCCTGTGAGGGCTACAACAAAAAGCTCACGGCTCCCTTCCCTGCTTCCTGATGAGCACCCCTCCCCCCCATGGCCCAGAGCCTCCCTCTTCCTCTTCCTCTTCCTCTTCCATTAGGTATAGGCTGGGTGCTGAGCTCTAAAAAAGTGGAGGGTGGCCAGGGTGTGCTGGATGACAGCATGGGCCGGAAGACATGTCCCTTTCTTTTGGTTCTCTCTGCCTCTGCCGAAGGGGCCCTCCAGTTGGGAAAAGTGCAATCCTATTGCTTTGAAGTGAACTGGACTGGCCTTTGAACTATTCTCTCAAACTTGGAGAAGCTGTGACAGCCAGAAGACTACGACAGCGTCTAAGAATTCCTCTCCACGCGGGAGTGAGAACAGCAGGGCCCTAGGAATGCCAGCCCTTGCTGGGCCCTGGTGGCTGGATGGCTGTCAGTGCCATCCGTTGGGCTGACTGGGCTTACGGAGGCTTCACTGGGCCTTGTCCAGAGAAGGGGATAAAACTGACAATGGAAGTTTAGGAAGTCTGAGGCTGGTTGCATTTCCGCAGGTTTGAAGACCCACAGTTGGTCATTTTGCTCAAAAACAACCAACCATCTCCATGTTGACTTATCAAGTCTTAAGTCCTGATTGAGAATCAGGTGGCAACACAGGGGTGCCTTCTTTAGAACCCGGTCCCCGGGCAGCTCAGTGTCCCTTCCGAGACAGTGATGTTAAGCCACTCTAACCATTCCCCTTGTGTTTTATACCCAAGGCCGTGCCAGTTAAGTCCTAGGCACCCTGATATCGTGTACGGAGCCTAAGGAAACAACTGGAGCCTTCTCTCTCACCCCCAGGACCCCAAGACAACGCTCGGGGATGCGGTTTGGGCGTAGTCAGTTGTCTTAGGCTGCTCTGGCGATTCCAATATGCAGGCAAGTTTGCCAACCCAAGATGACAAAGTCCCCTCCCAGTCCCTTCCCTGGCTCATCCGTTCTACAGAGGAAAAGTGGGCTGCTCTTTATAGTCGGAGGAAGACAGCAATAAAACAGCTTTAAACCCTTTTATTAAACTGGCTACAGTGTAAACACGGTTAAACTGTTCCCTCTGTGGGCCAGGAATAGGCCTGCCGCAAACCCAGGCGGGTCTGACGCCAGGAGGAACCGGAGTCCCCGCTCAGTGAAGCGGCCGCCACCGCGCTAGGTCCCGGGCAACAGCCCTGGCTTCCGCATCCTGCGGGCCCTGGGACCCGGCGGCACCGGCCCGGACAGCTGCACCGTGGCAGCGCGGCAGGGCCTGGCACTCGGGGCCTGCAGCAGGCCCGCTCCGCGGTCCGCCCGGGGCCCCGGCAGCCGCGAGGCTCCCCGAGGCCCGGCCCCGCCCCGCCCCCACGGCAGCGGCGCGGCCATGGCGCCCGCGGGCGCTGCACCCACCTGCATGGGCGGCATTCCCTCGGCCATTTCCGCGCGCAGCGCCGGTTCCTGGTGGCAGACCTCCTCCGGGGGCAGAGCCTGGGCCCAGCTCCAGCTCCCGCTGTCCAGCCCCAAACCCTGGATGCCCAGCTGCTGAGGCTGCGGCCGTGTTGACACAAACTGCATCCTGGGAGTGCTGTTCCCCGCTCGGGCCGGCCAGGGAGAAGAAGAACGTTTTCCAGGCGCCTTCCCCCTTGCCGGGGCCGGACAGCTCCATCTACAGCCCGTAGGAGCAAACAGTCCCCTTCGGTGGCGCTCCCCGCCCTTCGCAGCCGGCGCGCCAGCCAATGGCCTCGGAGCTCCTGCCCGCCTGCAGGGCTGGCCGGGGCCACTCCAGGCTGGGGGCCACCGCCTCCCCCAAAGAACTGTGACGGCCACCGCAGGCCTCTAGGTCTGGCTGGGGGTGTCGATCTGCACGTCCCAAGCCATGCTGCGGCCTGGGCTGTGGGTTTGCTTTCAGTTACTTCTATGAATGCATTGGACATCCCAGGAGAAAATGGTGCCTCTCCCTTGCAAAAATTTTACCGAAATGTTTACTGAACACCTACTATGTGTCAGATTTTGATTAGGCAGAAGGTGGTTTTTTGTGGTTGCATACTCTTGGGTTTAAACTGCAACATCACCACTGGCTGTGTGTGTGTGTTTTTTTAATCATTTACTGTCTCTGAACCTATGTTCTATGTAAACAGGAGTGGGGGTGTTATGTTTGCTAGTCTTATTTTAATGTTGAAAATTAGGAACTAATGCCTGGCACATAGTAGGCTCCCAGATACTACTAACCTTTTTGCCACATGTGGTGTTGCACACTTTTTATTCCTAGCACTTGAAAGGTAGAGGTAGGTGGAATTTAGGGCCAGCCTGGTCTCCATAGTTAGTTCCAGGCCAGTCTTAAAAAAAAAAAAAAGGTAATTACCCACCAAAGATAAATTAGTTATCTGTAGTATATTGTCCACTTTGTCTTCCTAAATAACCTTGTCTGGGACTGAGCTCTCCATGATTTATCAGCTTGTGGAAGGAAAGTCAGACCTGGTGGAAACCATGAGTTCTACTACACTTAAAACTGAGAGCAGTATGAGGCTATGGGGAGGGGTGGGGTGCCAGGGGAGCTACCTTCAGAAGGACAGTTACCCAGTGCTTTGTTAGATATGCTGCCAGGATATATAAACGAGTATTTCATAGACTCATCCTCCAGAAGTCAGTGATTTCCTTGTTTCCTAGATGCAGGTTGTGCGTGCCTGCCAGTGCACATATCTCATTGTAAATATCATGTCCACTATTAGCAGAGGAGCTGAGTATGCCCAGCCTGGAAAACTCCAGGCAAATACTTTTCTACTAGCAATCCTCACCTGAGAAGACGGTTTCTGACCTATGGGATATCAACTCTGTTTCTTCTTTTCTAAAGATGGGAAACAGGCCTAAATGAGTCCCAGGCATTTAAGCTTTCTCCTCAGGATAAAACGAATACTATGTCCCTTCTTAGGTAGGTAGTGAGTCATAGCACTGTTCCTTTTCATACAGCAAGACACCAACACAGTGTGTCTAACACAGTTTCCTCTGCAGGCGGACGTTCATACAGCCATTCACACCTTTACTGTGCAGCAGCCTCTGCTTAGGATGGGGTTCCAGTTCAGTTTTATATGAATAAAAAACTCAACTTAAACAGGTTCACATGCACATTTTCATCATATTAGCATCATTTTATCACCACTAAGCCTACCAACTACAGGGAACAAAAAGCTATACAAGCAGAAGGGTGTGGGGTGACTAAGGTACACTTGTGGAAGAAAAACAAGGGCGTAATGGGGGAGGTGCTGGTGCTACCTTGGTTATGGATCCTAGAATAGGTGCTCCAATGACCAAGGGACTGAGGAGGCTGAGATAACCCAAGCTTCAAGATAGCCTGCACTGGAAGTGTCCAGTCATTTGATCAAACAGTCTCTAGCAACCACTGGTTAACTATGAGCTCCCTGAGGAGCAAAATGGACAACTGGTTAAAGTATCAGAGCTAATGTACACTTTTTGCAAGAGATAGATTCAGGCCTGGCCCTTGATTTGTCAGGTGGGCATTGACTCTTTTTCCATCTTCTCTCCTAAGAATTCTACAGCTAGTGCTCTGGACAGTGTATTTGAAATAATGGATGCAGGGGAGGACAAGAAAGGGGTCTCATACATTTTAGAACATTTATCTACCATTTCCCAAAGCTCTCTAAACCTCCCATATTATATATAAATAGGGGGTATGCTGCCTTCTTTAGTATTGAAAACTTATAAAATTAATGTCTGGCACACAGTAGGCACTCAGAAAAGGCAATTACTCTTACCCCTTTGCCAACATAGGAGTATATGCCTTTGATCCCAGCACGCTGCAGACAGAGATAGGTGGAGATTTATTTGATAAAATAAATGTTTAGGCTTACTCTCAGCTAAGTAAAGACGATAACATGTCTATCTTGATATCACCCTATGCATAACTTAACAAGTATGCTCTCCACATGTGATATCAAACACCTATAATCTCAGCACTCTGGAAGCCAAGGCAGGAAGATCAAGAGATCAAGCTAGCCTTGAGGCAGTGTCAAAAAACAGAAAAACCAACTAACCAACCAATCCAAAAAAGGCTATGGACTGCCAATGTAACCAGTGGGATTAAGAAACAAGGGCCACGTTCCTTCTGCTGGGATGTGCATGGCTGGAATCAAATTATGGCTTCTTACTATGGAGTCAAAGACCCTTTATTATTCTCTAATCCCCACTCTCTGCTCCAGGAAAGCAGGCTAACTTAGGCTATTTCCAGTTCAATAACTAACTTTCTTGTTCCATGATCTTCTAATTCTCATGGGCACTAGGCTTGAGACTTGAGAGAACTTGGAAAAAAAATCCATTCTCTGTTACAGAGCAATGAAACCATTCTAGAATGGGCCCTGGCTTTTAAATATCTCTTAAGGCCTCCAGATTATTCTCATGTTTGGCCAAGAACAAACTAGTGCAATAGTCATTTGGACATCTCCTTGTCCTTACCCCACAAGATCATAACCCTAAATCCTATAGGCTAATAACATAAGGATGGTTTAATTATCCTTAGTAACTGTTTATTCACTGAAGTTGGTTAGTAAATATTGCAATTCTTGTGCTATTTTTAAGTTAAAAACTAGTAGCCAGTTAAGCACTAATGGGTATATATTAGTTACTGAACATACTTAATTTTGAATTGTTTGGTTTAGTTAAACAAAACCACATCTCTAGGAATGTACCTGACACCTTTCTGACCTGTCATCCTCCATAGGTTTACTTATATTTATGAATATTAGATGAGGTATATAATGTGGTAGTGAGGGCCTATAATCCCAGCACTTAGGAGGTGAAGACAGGAAAATCAGGAGTTCAAAGTCATCCTTGGCTATATGTCAAGTTCACAACCATGCTGGGCTAATGAGACTGTCTTTAAAAAAGTTTTCTTGCTGGGTGGTGGTGGTGGAAGCAGCAGAGGCAAGAAGATCTTTGAGTTCGAGTCCAGCCTCTTCTTCTACACAGTGAGTTTCAGGACAACTAGAGCTACTCAGAGAAAAGCTGTTTTGAGAAACAAATCAAAACAACAAAAAACCAAACCAAACCAACAACTAAAATTTTGTTTGCAAAAATTGCAGTCCTGGAGCCCTTGTCACAGGCAGTTGTGAGCTCCCAACATGGGTGCTAGGCAAAACTCTGGTCCTCTACAAGAGCAACAGTGCTCTCAACTATTAAAGAAATGTCTCCAGCCCCATTTTTAGGACAATTTCAAGATTTTACTATAAATACTGCTTTGCTAATAAGCACACACCCACATAGTTCACTGAGGTTTATCAAGCCCTTTATTTGGAATGTAACCTGACTGATTTGAGAACCTAGGAATGCCCTGCTTTTGAGGCTGTACTATCTGCCCTCCTGGGTGGTCTTAGACATGATATGGAGGGACAGTTAACTTATCAAAGGTGACCAAGCCATCATATGTCTATGACTGTGGTCAATTCTTTAAAAAGGAGAGGCTTGGGGACTAAGTTGTAGAGTGTTTGCCTAACATGTACAAAGCTCAGGTTGATCCCTATCACTCCATAAAGCCAGGCAGAGGCAGGAGGATCAGAGTTCAAAGTAACCTAGGCTATATATCATGTTTGAAGTCAGCCTGGGATCCATGAAACCCTGTCTCAAAAAAGCAAAAATAAAAAAGGAGGAGGTGTCAAGTGGGGGAACTCATCTGTAATTCCATCACTAAGGAAGCAGAGACAAAAGTGTGAGTTTGAGGCAATCTTGGTTACACAAGTGAGACTCTGTTTTCAATAAACAACAAACAAAAATGGGAGGAGGGTCAGAAAAGAATATCAACTCTCCAGCCCTTGAGTTGAAGTGACAAGTGACTTCTTTTACAAGATAAGCAGAATCTTCTAGGTTCTTTGAACAAGGATACTAAGCTTTGGCCTTATGGTAATGCTTGTGAAGAAGAAACCTTGATGGACATTAAACAGAATCTGTCCTTTCTGGCAGCACTAAAACACTGTATTGTTCCCATTCCTGAACAGCAAGTCCACAGGCCCTGGTGCAGAGGCCAGAGGAATTTTACTGCTGACTGTAGCTGCCTGAACTAAGATGAGCATGGGAAGAGGAACTGGGCTAGATTTCCCATTACAGAATCTAAATTAAGAAAAACTTGGAAATATTTAAAAGAATATTTTAAGAAATTCTTTGTTTTACCCACAGAACCACAGAGACTGACAGCCAGGGAGCCTATGTGGGTCTGACCCAGGCCCTCTGCATATGTTATGGTTGTGTTCCCTGGTCTTCCTGTGGGACTCCTAAAAGTAGGAGCAGGGGCTGTCTTCTGACTCTTTTGACTGCTTTTGGGACCCTTTTCCTCCTACTGGTTTCTTCTTCCAATCTTAATACCAGGGGTGGTGTTCAGTTGCCCTATAACTTGATATGCCATGTTATCCATGGGAGGCCTGCCCTTTTTTGGAAGAGTGAATGGGAGCAGGGTGCAGGAAGGCTGCTGGCAGGGTAGGAGGGAGGGGGAACTGTGTTCAGAATGTAATATAAAAGAGAAGAATTTAAAAAAAATTCTTTAAGCTGGGCATTGTGGTACACAGCTTTAATTCCAGCAACTGGGAGGCAGGGGCATTCAGATTTCTGTGTGTTCAAGGCCAGCCTGGTCTACAGAATGAGTTCCAGGACCATTAGAGCTACTTAGTAGACTTTGTCTTGAAAAAATAAACAAGAATAACCAATTTTTTTTTTAATTCAGTGGCTTAGAGGACTTGTTCTTACAGAGGACCCAGGTTCAATTTCCAGCACCCACGTGGTGGCTCACAACTATCCATAATTCCAATTCTACAGGATCTAAAACCCTCTCAGACCTCTACAGGCTTCAGGCATGTATATGGTGCACCTACATACATGCAAGCAAAATACTGACACATGCAATCTAAAAAACTTAAAAGAGAAGTAGGAGAAGAAAGAAAAATCAGTAGAAAATCAGCGCCATAGGGAATTGTGGCATCAGAAACTTATGGGGAGGGTGTAGTAAATCAGTAAGAGATCATACTAAATATATACAAAAGAAGCTAGTGAACTGCTGGATCAGCTAGCAGTAATGTATTTCTGTGAAACAATTGTTTGTTTTTTTATAAAGATTTTGTTTTTATGTGTATGGGTGTTTGTTTTTTTATAAAGATTTTGTTTTTATGTGTTTTGCCTACAAGTATATATGTGTACCACATGCATGTCTAGTGGCTGCAGAGGCTAGAGGAGAGCATCCGATCTCTTAAATAGCCATGTGGGTGCTGGGAACTGAATACAGGTTCTCTGACAAAAGCAGCAAGTGCTCTTAGCACTGAGCCATCTCTTTAGCGCCTCCTCATCTCCTCCCACTTTTAAAAACAAGGCTTTCTTATGTAGGCTCTACTGGCCTTGAATTCTCAGCAATCCTCCTGTCCCAGCTTCTTAAGTAACAGAATAACAGGTGTGAGCCATCACACTTGGCCAAACCTTGGTTCTTAACACTTCCCACTTCCAGTTCAGCCTGGCTGTGTGACTGACTACCTTTCACATTGGCTCTTCTTTAAAATGTTATGCTGTAGGTTTTAAAGCTCTGAGAAGCCTTAATAACAAAATTTACCTTTCAGAAGGTAAAATATTATATTACTTGAGACTTGAATCTAAGTCTAGCATCAGAAGCCCTGCCTCTTTGCTACAGAGAACCAGAGTGAAGAGTCAAAAATATCAACTCAGACAGACACATATATGTACATAACAACATCAGATCATCATCTGAAAATGTTTCCTTGCTACCCAGGCAACTCCAGAGGCTGCTTTGTTGTCTAAGAAGCTAAAGCATAAAAGGAGGGAAGGAATGCCCCGTCTCTCTCAAGAATTATGACATAAACTTAGGTCTTTCATTCCATTGAAATAGATAAAGGAACTTAGGTACTTTTTTTTTTTCAGTGAGACTTTTTTGGGACTGAGATAGAATTTGTTATTGTTTCATAAGCCACAGGGCCTGGCTGAGATAAGTATCATCTCAAGAGAAGCCTGGGGGAGTCCCTACCAGAAACTTTATGGAGTTTACTAATGAGGAAGTAATGGAGAGCATGGCTCTCTAGAGTTCATGCCTAAGGTGTTTCCATTATCCAATTTGCAGTAGAAAGGGATCAATCATGTTTCACTTTCTAAACAATTAACCAATTTACATTTATTTTCATATCTGTGGCTGAACTTCAGGCTCATTCAATGTCCACAATCAAAAAGAATCTAGCAAGCAGTAAATTTGGTTGGTGCCAACTCCTGCATACACTCTGAGCAAGTCTTTATGCCACCACATAGGGGGCAGGTGAACAGGACTCTTCTCTACAGGGCTCCTTCTTCTCTACAGGGACTGGTCATGAGCACTACGCCCCAGGTGCCGCTTTAATTACAGGACTAAATGTATAGTTTCTCTCAAGGCACCAGGTGGCAAAGAGATTCTATTTGCTGAAAACTTTTGTTAGATGGTAGAGTTTCCAATGAGCCACTTCTGAATCTTTGACAACAAATGGGTTCTACCTGATAGAAGATTGGCTAATGGAAAAAAATAACTATACAATAGCTGAAGTCCCTGCTTTCAGTCAGACTAGTGATTAGGATCCCACATGTTTATGGGTTTTTTTGTTTGTTTTGGGGATGGCCCAGCACATTCCTTTTCACTTGGTTTTATGGCTTTTGTTTCTGCTTTTCAAGATAGGTTTCTCTGTGTAGCCCTGGCTGTCTGTCCTGGAGCTCCCTCTACACACCAGGCTGAGCTTGGATTCAGAGATCCTCCTGTTTCTGCCTCCTGTGAGCACTGGCATTAAAGGTGTGCAGCACCAACACCCAGCTGGCTGTGTGGCTCTTGTTCAGTTGTTATTTGAACTATAATCCACTTTGGCCAGTTTAGATCCCTGCTGGCTATGTCCCCTTACAGATCAGACATTAGGCTACATCTGCAGCACTCTTGCACACAGGTCTCCAACTATTAACTGTGTATATTTGGTAAATCTGTTGGGTTCAGATGAATTTTAGATGTTATCTAGTTCTCCATCACAGGTTCAGTAGGTAACACTTCCTCAGCTCTAGCAAATGCTTTCCTCATCTGTGGATGATGCTTTGACTTTTTCCGGTCCCTAAGGGTCATTAATGAACCTGGAAACCTGATTTGGGGGATTTGGTTCTTCATCCCAATTTAGTATGGCTCTACTATCAGCTGGCACCATCCATGGGGCTTTCATTGCCTACATGCTGAAAGTCATGACAGCAGACCAGGTCTCACACTGACTTCTTGTGTCTCTCAGGATCCTTGCTGCTATTAATGTCACAAAACAGAGTTTTATGTGTGTAATTATTCTGAAGACCAACATCTTCAGACAGAACTTTGCCAGGAGCACATTAATTAGGCAAACACCATTTCATACAACTGTGATTGTATTCGCTATGCAGATTGAAGGTTGGGTCTAGTGATAAGGGGAAGCACTCCTCACATCCAGAAAGTATCACGGCTAAGCAATTCCACATCTCATTCTAGACATTATACAAGACTCTGAGGTAAAGGGGGGCGTGGGAACAAAAGCTTTCTGCCCCATGTGTAGGCTTCTACATTCTCTGTCTACTTCTGGACCTAGTAAGGGAAGAACAACAAGGCAGGCTAATTCCCACCAAGTTTCTACATAAGTTCCTGCTTTGGTTTTTCTGTCTCATTTAGATTCGTCTGGTCAGAAGCAGCCCCCCTCCCCCAAAAAAAGGACAGGATTTTGGCAGAGAATTGTATCACAAGATTTTTCTTTCTTTTTAAGATTTCTAGAGGCTTACCTTTTAACAGCCTCATCTTGGGGATAAAAATGTGAGAGTTGAAAAAAGAAGACAGACACCTGGCTGCCCAGACACTTAGGGATGGAACTAGGTTCAGATGCTCTCAAATGACTAAGAAAGCCTAAGAAAAGAACATAAGGTATCCATGACCCTTCAGTGTACAACAGGTGGCTGGGCATGACAGCATGCTTTTAATCCTAGCACTCTAGATGCAAGAGACAGGTAGATCTCTGAGTTCCGAGACAGCCAGGACCCCACAGTGAAACCCTGTCTGAAAAAAATAGCACAACAAGTAAGACAGATATGATACTTAGCTCTTGGTGACTGAGAGAGGTCTCTTGTCTCCTCAACTGCCAATGAAGCAGGAGCAGACAAGGTAGAAATCCTATCCTTAAGAACATCACACTACCAATGGAACAAAAGCCCTGACCTCAGCCGCACTTTCTGAAGTGCTTGATGCCTTGAAAAAGTGCTGTGATCTTTGCTGCTGAGGACTGTAAAGAAAATTGGTTGGGAATTGTGGTACACCCAGAACAGGAGGCAGAGTCAGGCAGATTTCTGTAAGTTCAAGGCCAGCCTGGTCTACAAAGCAAAAGTTCCAGGCCAGTATACACAATGAGACCCAGTCTCAAAAGACAGAAAAAGAGAATCAAACACCAGAAATGGAAAAACAAGATTACTGGCTTGGAAAAGAGAAGGGATGAGTTGATAAAACTTTTTAGGCCATGCGATCACTGTTGTGCGTAGGATCTCTGGGATCTTTAGCTCCTAAATAAACCTGGAGAGAAAACTCTCCTAATTTCCTAACCAGGGCTGTGGTGAAGTTCTCTACTCTTTTAACAGCTGCCACAAGACTCCGAACATTTCAAATTAAGCTAGTAAAGCTAAGCTGTTCCCTTAAATAAGCTATCAAAGTCAGAGTTCTTGTTCACCAACATTAAACAAAAATGTATTAGCAGACAGAATCTGGGCCTAGGAATGCAGCCTCAGTCATCACGTTTCGGGAAAGGTGACTTCACTGGTATGAACAGAGCTTAGCTGGCTTCAGACACATGGCAACACAACAAGTGGCTAAAGCACATCCTCCAACACTCATCTCACCACTGAGCAATTAGAGAAAGGCTCTGCGCATTCTCATGCCTCTTGATGGCTTCAAGGTTTGGAGCTTTTGCCATGCACCTGTCTTTACCTAGAGGCAGTCTACTTTCACTCTGCAACTCTGACAGGATGATCAGAAGCCATATCTTCTTTTGTAACTCTGCTTTTGTGGTATCTGACAAGACAGGGGTGCTGGATTCTCTTCCAGTTTTCAAAAGATGGTATTCTTGTACTGCTGTGGATTTCCAAAGCACAAGCATGTCTTTAGGTAAGTGTAGATCTCAAATTCCTTTATGTAACAGATATAATTACTATATGTTTCTGAACTTGTGGGCTTTCTCCTGGACTTTCTACTCTGCTGTGAACATAAATAACCAAAAGGCCTCAGATCTACAAAACCACCCCTCCACTCCCTTCCCCATACCACTGACTAGATTCTAGACCTTCAGTGCTAACACCTAGGCCAGAGGTTTCCAGGGCAGTTAAGAGTGGACCAGGTGGGTCTGGTGGCTGTACAGAAGGGTCCCTATCACCCGCACAGCCTCCACTGTGACCGGTCCGTAGGTGGTCCTTGAGCGTCTGCTTGTAGCGGAAGCTCCTTCCGCACACTGCACAGGGGTATGGCCGCTCGCCTGTGTGGATGCGCTGGTGCTTCATGAGGTGGTGTTTGCGGATGAAGCTCTTGCCACAGTGCGGACACTGGAAAGGCCGCTCACCTGTGTGCAGCCTCCGGTGGTTTAACAAGTGTTCCTTACGCATGAAGCTCTTACTACAGTCTGTGCACGGGTAGGGACGCTCGCCTGTGTGGATCATCTGGTGACGAATCAACGCAGAGTGGCCATTGAAGTCAATCCCACACTGAGGACAGGAGAAGGGGCGCTCTTGTGCGTGTCCCCGCTGATGAAGCAGGAGACTGATCTTAAGACTGAAGCTACGACCACACTGTGGGCAACGGAAGGGCCTCTCAGTAGCATGAGCTCGCCGATGGCTGGTGAGTCGAGCCTGGTCTGCGAAGCGCTTGGGACAATCAGGACAGAGGAAAGGGCGCTCAGTGCTGTTGTGGACACGAAGGTGGTATGTGAGTCGTGAGGGGTGCGTGAATGTCCGCGCACAGTGAGGGCAGGTGGGTGGTGTTTCATTGGCATGATCCTGGGAGGTGCTACCGATATCTGCTTGTGGGGCGAAGTGCTTAGGACACTGGGCACAGGTTAAGGGGTGATCAGCAGTGTGGCTACACTGATGTGTCATTAACATGTCTTGACTGAGGCTCTTGCCACAATGGTGGCATGAGAACAGCTGCTCTCCACCTGGAGGTGGGAGTGGGTAGCTTCCTAACTGAGTAAAGGTCACTTGTCCCTCTGAAGCTTCAGGCAGGTCAGTGGCTGTTCGTCCAAAAGGTGCCATGGGTGTACACTGCTGGCTTTTGAAAGCTATATCTGAAAATGCATCCTTGGCTGCTGCTGGTGGTGGCACAGAGAAGGCTACTGGAACTTCAGGACACAAGGAAGCTCTAGCAAGGTCTTCAGCTTTGATGACAAGTTCTTCATCTGAAAGAAGGGGCTCAGAGTTACATCTCAACAGCCATCTCACCAGTACCTCTCACATTCCTGCCCAGCTCTTCCAGGTTGTTCTAAGCATTTAACTGGTCAGATAGGCCTGGGGAAGGGCTCTCATTACTAATAAGGCACACGTAGGCTGTGTGGTAAATCATTACAAATAAAGAGTGTACTTTGATGTTCTATTTTGAAAAGGGATAGCTTTGGCAACAATCTTCCCCACATTATTTTCTTTGCTTCACCTCTACTCAGCAGCTTTCTCTGTTGCTTGTGTGTCAGGGCCTAACATCAACTGTTCACTCCTAGTCTGCATCTTATGAGATACACCCTTCCTTGAAGTAGCTTGACTTCAAGGAAGTTTTCCCAAAAATACGACCACATTGCCATCTCTGCATCTTTGGTCATTCTGTTCTACTTTTCCAGGGAGTTCCTCATCTCCCTCCCTAAATCATAGTCAAAGCAAACTAGTCAATATTTTAGGCCCGTTCTGTCCTCACACTCTTTTAGGGGGTGGGATCAGGGAACGGGTGAGAGGGGGTTTTACAACTCAGTGTAGCCTAGAACTTACTGTAGAGCTCAGTCTAACCTTGAACTCAAGTACTAGAACTACAGGTTAGACATCCATGGTTATACATTATCTAAATACTTAAACTAAAACTGACACTTTTTTCCAAACCTCAAATGTTTTAAGTCATCCATCTAACGCACTGTGGCACCTAAAAATAGACATGCCTAGATTGGTATGTATGTCTGTGGTGTAAATTTTCTAAAGAGCAGAAACTGTGGTATTTCTCAGGTGCACTTCCCAGAATCTAAAGAAACAGAGGCACAGAAAGAACATACTAAAAACAAACAAACACCCCCAAGAATCTATTAAGCTATATAAACAACTGAATTCCTTCTGATCTTCATATTCTCTTTTGTAAAAGGAATTATTTTGAAGATAAATGTAAGCAGTGAATTAATCTGGCAGCTAAATTTCTTAACCATCTAATTCTCCAATAACCACAGAGAGGCTAAGATTTATTAAAATTGCCTTGAGCCAAATCCTAAACAATTGTTATCCATTCTAAACCTCCAGGCCGGCCAGGCTTCCTCCCAGATTATATTCCTATCTTACTTGAAAGAGTTCGTCCTTACTTGATTCCACTCTTTCTTCTGATGCTTTTCTCCACTTTCCTCCTGGCTCCTTCCCTTTTCTCTTTCTACACCCCTCCTAGAACCGGAAGTCCCACCTATTCTCTCTCTACAGCTCTGTATTGGCTTGGTGGCTTTTATTGGCAAGGCAGAGAATGAATGAGGAGCAATGTTTATACAACTTGAGACAGGTGCTTCTAAGAATAAATATAACAAAGCTAGGTTCAGATTGAAACTACTTAAGAGGGCAGAGAAATCAGCATTTGAATAACACAAGGGTAAACTTTACTTATAAATCACAGTTTTTACCTTGTGGGAGGGGACATGCGCATCCCATATGACAACCTGTAGGAGTTGGTTCTCTCTTTTCCACCACGAGAGTCTTGGGAAATCAGATTAGATGGTCATGCTTGACAACAGGTGCCTTTATCACTAGCGTCATCTCATTGGCCAAGATTCTCTTTTATAATTCAAGAGGTAAATCACAGTTGACCCCAAATCTCATTTATAGAAGGAAACATTTGTTTCTTTGCCTGCTGCCTGCTGTTACTTTATCCTTTTTTTTTTTGAGGGGCTCTTAATATTTCCATTTGCATGCTTTTAAATGGGCAATTTATTTCTGTTGCCTGTCTCTATGTCACTCCATTCTAAATAGTTGATGACTAAGGCATAGAGAGCCTTGCTGAATAACCCTGAATGGCCTAAAACTTACTAGGTAGACCAGACAATCCTCTTGCCTAAGGCAATCCTCTAGTTTAGGGTAATCCTACTTCTTCCCCCATGAGTACTGGGATTTCATGCCATCATCACACCTGGCTCTGTGATCTTCAAATGCTTTGTTTTTCTAATTCCCATATTTTTTATTCATTTATACACACTTATTTTTTTCCCTGACAATCTTATTTTTCTTTTTTAAATATGGTACTAGAGGTTGATGGGGCTTTGTGAATGTAACCACCCTTTTCTCACTGATATACCCAGTCCCAACAGTCCTAATTTAGAGTACGCTTTCTAGGCTGGTGCGATGACTCAGTGGGTAGATGCACTTGCTGTCAAGCCTGACAACCTGTGTTTAACTTCTAGGACCCACATAGTAGAAGAAGAGAACCAACTCCTACCAGCTATTCTCGGACCTGTGTATGTGCCTCCACACACACTAATAAATTAATATATTTTTAAAAATGTGTTTCCCACTTAAAATTTATCTTGGTGGCCTTTTGGTTTCATTTCTAATTTGGCTAACTGTATCTTTCTTTTCTTCCAGTCTGTTCCTCATCTTTCTAGCACCTTTTAGCTGCTAAAAAGCTGAAGCTGCTCTTCAGTCTCCCCTTGTATGATCTGGATCTGAGTATCTCTGTTTTCTCTGCTACTCACCAGCATAGGTACCTTTGTACAGATCACTCTCTTTAGACTCCTGGGGGACTCCAACCTGAGGCTCTTCCTCTTGTTTAATCCAAGACAGAATATCTGAAGTTGAAAGGCCAGGCTCTATTTGTGGAGAAAAAGAGAGAGTAGTCTTCAGGGACTTGAATTAGATGGTGAGACTGTGGAGAGCTGGCTCAATGGTTAAGACACTTATTGCACGTGCAGAGAACCTGGGTTTGATTCCTCGTACACAACCATCTGTAATTGCAGTTCCAACAGTCTCTTCTGACCTTCTTGGGCATGCAGTGCACATACATGCAGGCAAAACATTCATACACAGTCTGGAGAGATGGCTCAGCGGTTAAGAGCACTGACTGCTCTTCCAAAGGTCCTGAGTTCAATTCCCAGAAACCACATGGTGGCTCACAACCATATGTAATAAGATCTAATGCCCTCTTCTGGTGTGTCTGAAGACAGCTAAGGTGTACTCATATACATAAAATAAATCTTTAAAAAAATTCACACACATAAAATAATAAATACATCTTTTTAAAAGGTAATATAACTATGCTCATTTATTGAACATAAGATTATTGATTTTTTAAATTTTTCTTCTTTTTCTTTTTTGTTTTTGTTTTTGCTAAGTACCTCTAGCTGGCTCTGAATTCACAGAGATCCACCTGCCTTTGCTTCTGAAGTGCTAGGATTAAAGGCATGCACCACCACATCTATTTACTGCTACTTCTTTATTTTTTTTCCTTTAGAGATATGATCTCATGTAACCCAGATTGGCCTCAAACTTGTGTGGCGAACACTGAATTCCTAATTTTCCTGTCCCTGCATTACCTGTATTGCTGAGAAGAGAAGCTTGTGCCATCATGCCTGAGAAACATGATAATAAAAATCATATTTCTGATGAATAAAATTTCATTCATTTGTGACCTCTTTACAACCATCAGCCCCAATACAATTTTATTTATCTGTGTGTGCATGTGGACCTTAGAGCAAAACCTGTAGGGGCTGAATCTCTGATCTCACTGTTTAGAGGAGGAGGAAGAAGAGAGGAAGAAAAAAGAAAGGAGAGAGAAAGAGAGAGAGAAGATAGAGATTGAGATTATATGATGAAACCCTTTTGGTGGGCAGAGTACTTTCAAAAAGAATCCTTAAGTCCTAAAGAGGATTTACATCTCTCCCAAGGTTCTGAAAACAGTGACCTGTGTCATTCAACAAGAAAATGTAAGGATCAAAATAATGGTACCTTCAAAATAATTGGCCCTTAGGAAGGCTGCTAATTGCTCATCAGTTATTATTGCTTTTAGATCTTTTCAGTGGACAAGGCTACAAAAATACACCATTTAGAAAAAGAAAAGCATTTTGATTTCATTTTAATATTTTGGATTCATATTTGTTTTTGTTTTTTGGATTTGTTTTTTTTTGTTTTTGTTTTTCCCAAGACAGGGTTTCTCTGTATAGCCCTGGCTGTCCTGGAACTCACTCTGTAGACCAGGCTGGCCTCAAACTCAGAAATCCGCCTGCCTCTGCCTCCCAGAGTGCTGGGATTACAGGAGTGCGCCACCACCGCCCAGCTTGGATTCATATTTAAGATTACCAGGTGTGATAATTAGCCTTGTCAATTTGACAAAACCTAGGAAAAGTATTTTTCCTTTATTTTTTATTATTATATTCAACACAATATATATTTTTCTACCAAGTATAAAAATGATGGACATGTTATTAAATGAACAGAAAAAGATAAAGTCTTTTTGTTTGTTTTATTTTTAGTAAAAATAAAAATCTTGGCTCTTACTGAGGTACAAACCAAAAGTAAGAACAATTTTTAGACATTGGAGTTCACTGTAATAAGGCTGTACTTCAATGTCCCTCACATCACCAAAGGATTTTTACCTCTATAGTAGCTAAGAGCTGACAATTCTGCTTTGTCAAGGAATGAATTGTAGGCACAATTATTTGGATACAGATTTCCTGCTATGGTCAAAGCTATTTGACTTGAGTGATTGTCATCATTCTCAGCCCACAGGGAACAGGTTACATTCATTTAAGAAATGGTGTATGTATTAAGATAGTCTATCCATGAAGTCATTCATCAACTGTTTTAATGAACAATGGTTCTGCTTGGAGGATAGCACAGACATTAGATGGAGGTAAGATTCTAGTTTATTGGCTGTGATGATTTTGAAAAGCATTCATCTCAGGAAAAGAGTAAGGTCATCTTCTCAAAGGTCATCTTCTTCAAAGTTGATATAATAATTATAAATATGAAGCAAAACATTCAGTCTCACTCTTTGTTGTTTTCTTACAAGCCACCTCCCAAATTAACTGTCTATGTTTCTTTTGGCTGTATAAATAATTTTGAAACATGTAACTGTTCTGAAAACCATAGTATAGTTTGATATAAAAATATCAAATAAACAATCCTACTAATAGAGAGGCTGAGATAGGAGAAGCATGATTTCAAGACCATTATGTGGTACACAGCAAGACATTGTCACATACAAACAGGAAAGTCTTAATGAGGGAATGTCTACATTGAATTAGCCTGTGGTCATGCTGAACTGTGTGAAGTGAATTAGCCAAGCTGAGCATATGAAAGCAATCCTGTGCGCCTGCATGCATTCCTTCCTTTCTCTCCGCTCTTGACTCTGGATGTCATGACCAGCCAGTTTAAGCTCCACTCAGCAGCCTCTCCACAGTGATGAACTACTGCCCGAAACTGAAGCTAAAATAAACACTTTCTCCCCTAACTTGTATTTTGACAGGACATCTTATCATAGCAGTAGAAATGAAACTAGAACAAGTGGTGAGTAGTATTCCCCACTGAAAGGAACCAGGGCTCCTTCCCATTGTCAGGAGAAGGAAAATTCAGTACAAGCCAAAACCACTCACCCTAAGAGGAGCTGCTGGCAGGAATAAAGATCTGGAAAACTCTTCTTTATATACACAACAGTTTCCCTAATGACAAAAGTATCTTACTATGCCTTAACTGCTAAAAGTATGTTTTATTCTGGCTACCTGTTTTCCTTTTGGGAATCTGGAATTTGAGTATCTGTGTGATAACTCCAAGAAAACCCTAGGCACTGGGTGTCTAATGAGGTTCTATAATAGCATTTGGTATGTGTTGTCACATTCAGTGCTGGGGAATTAACAGTGCCTTGTAAGATTCCACAGTGAAGGGACTCTGGGAAACTTGTCTCTGCCTTCCTCCATGTATCTTTTGATGATGTCCATTTGCTTTAATAAATCTTAGCTGTGGGCTGGAGAGATGGCTCAGTTGTTAAGAGCACTGACTACTTTTCTTGAGGTCCTGAGTTCAATTCCCAGCAACCACATGGTGGCTCACAACCCTCTGTGGTGGGATCTATTGTTCTTCTGGTGTGTCTGAAGACAGCTACAGTGTATTCATATGAATAAATCTTTCTTAAAAGTATACAAAACCCCTTCTCTTATTTACCTTCACTGGGGTCTGCAGGGATTTCACTTGCTTCTGGTCTTGGCTGGTCATCTGTACTGTGCTCTCCTTCTGGTTGAATCTGAGATAAAACATCAGGTTGATTCATGGCATAATCTAGAAGAGGAAAATGGAAAGCAGGCATGACAAAGAGATAAATAATATGACAACTGCCATCTCGGCAGCTGAATGTTTGAGGCCCACAGTCAGGGAGTTCTTTTAGATCCTGTATCACTTCTTCCCATCTACCCAGCTCCAACTATTTACAACAGTCACTCAAGAAAGCAGGTGAAAGAAACGTAATGCATAGGAAATGCACATAGTAGGTTAGCTCTGTCCTTCTTCAGCTTGAAATCAGATTCTGCAGTGTATGAGAACAGCGAGAATGAGGACACCAAAACCGAAGTGTCTGAGCCCTCTTGGGACTGTGGCACCTCATTCAAAAGGTGCTCACTCGGCCTCACCCATGGAGATGAGAGACTCGTAGTTGCCCTTCATGATATTCTTGTAAAGCTCCTTTTGCCATTCTTCTAATTTTTCCCACTCTGGGGTGGAGAAGTAGATGGAGACATCATCAAATGCCACAGGCACCTACAATTATAATCACACGGGTTAGTTAGTCCCTCCCAGGCATTCGGTCACCCAGTAAATCCTCTCCTCCACTCACTAGCTATTTTACTTAGTTTTTACAACCTAAAGGAAGGTCAGTAAACATTCTCGGGCCAGTGAGATGACCCAGTGAGTAAAGGCACTTGCCATCCGGCCTTGTAACCCGAGTTCAACTGCCACAACCCATGGTAAAGGGAGAAGTAAGTGCCTTCTCCTAGGTATCCCTGTGCCTTTACACATGTGCTGTGGTGTATTAGCACCAGATATGCACACACAAAAAACATATAAAATTTAAAAAATACCTAAAAAAATATTCTAAGCTAGGCATAGTAACATCTACTTTTAATCCCAGAATTTGGGAAGCAGAGACAGGAGGATCTCTGAGTTCAAGGCCATCTTGGTCTACAGAGTGAGTTCCAGGACAGTCAGGGCTACAGAGAAAACCTGTCTTGAACAAACAAAACACAAAAATTTAAAATAGTTCATATTGCTTTTCTTTGAGTTTTTAAATACTATTTTTATTGAGAATTTCATACAATGTATTTTAATCACATTTCTCCCCCCTCCTCAGAGACCCATCCCTACCTTCCTACACACACAGCTTGTGTTTGCTCTCCTCATCTTCCTCTCAAAGCATCTAATTTGTGTTGCTCAAATATTCTTGGGGATGGAGCCTACCTTGGAAGCATAGTTGACCTACCAAGAGTCATTCTCTTTCTTTTAATATTCTACTTGTCAATAACAAAACCCTAAAACCCTGATACAAACACAAAATAATATGAACCAGAACCCTTCCTGAAGCCCTTTTGGCTGTCTTGTAAACAGTGTAAAAGCATTTCAGTGCTACACATTAAAACTTCAAGCTATACTATCATGTCACCTGTTTTGATCTTCCGTTTCTCAAAAACACCATTCCTTAGAATATCTGATTTCTCTAGTTTTGTGTTTGTCTCCAATTCTTCTAATCTTTTGCCAAGGAGATTTTCCCTTGATGCAGTTTCTCCTGCATATGGAAAACAGGTACATTCCATGCCTCATGACTAAAAGCCAATTAAGACTATTTTAGAATAGTATAAGTTGAACTAAAATTAAATTATAATCTATGTATCTTAAGTCTCTTTGAAGGTTTGCATATTCTTTCTTGCTGTTGCTTTTACAAACATCAATTTTATTCCATATTTGTCTTGTTTTTAGTAACTATGTAAAATCTTTCTTTTCCTTTTCCTAAGTGTTACGTGGTTCAAAATGCCAAGTCTTGATCATAATCTTCACCTTTTTGATGTCTTATCTGAATTAGCTTATATAAACACATGTTTATCCAGTAACTGTACTTTACTTGTATATTCTTGGACTAGGGTGTAGGCTCAGTTGGCAGAGTATTTACCTAGCATGTATAAAACACTGGTTTCACTCCCAGAACTACATAAAACAGTTATGGTAATATACTCTTGTAATCCCAGCACTAAGGACGGAGAAGCAGAAAATTCAAGACCCTCCTATCTAATAATTTGGAGGTCAGTCTGTTGCATGTGAATATCTCAAAAAAGAATACACATATCTTTTTTAGGTGGGTGGGTGGGGACAGGACTTCTGTTTAGCCCTTGTGTCCTAGAATTCACTCTGTAGACCAGGCTAGCCTTGAACTTAGAGATCCACCTGCCTCTGCCTCCTGAATGCTGGGATTAAAGGCGAGCGCCACCACTGCCAGGCTTCACATTTTCTTTTATACAGCTCACCCCTGGATAATACAACTCTATCTTTTACATAATTGTTGTACTTGGTTGACTCATTTGCAAAATCAAGTTTCTTCAGTGGGTGAAGGAGCTGTGGTAGGATTCCCATTAGGTTTTTGCTTCTGTTCTTATATACTAGATCTAGAAATAGAGAAGCTTTGATGTCAGCACCAGTCCCCACAACCACAGAAATTCTTGCCATTTTCAAGAGCTTGGAGAAGGAGCTCAGAAAGTCCCCTTCTCAAGACTATCTGGAATTATGTCTGTAACAGTGTCTAGCTACATAGTTTAGGCTGGCTTCTAATTCTCCATCCTCATTCATTAGCCTTTCAAATACTAGGATCACAGGCATTTGCTTTTCACTTGCCTAGGATTTTGATTTCTGAATATGTTCACCTAATCTTTTCCTTTGCATGTCTTCCAAAGACAACCACTTTATCTTACTTTCTGTTCTCCACTCAGAATTCTCATATGGGAAAGAAGATCCAGGATATGCCACTTGCTAACTTTATAGTCTTAAATGAAATGTTTCATCTATTTTTTGTTTTCCAAAACAGAGTAGCTCTGGTTGTTGTGGAACTCACTCTGTAGACCAGGCTGACCTTGAACTCATAGAGATCTTCCTGCCTCTGCCTCGAGTGCTGGGATTATAAGAGTGCACTACCACACATGGCTCTGAATTCGTTTTTAAGATTTATATTTTTATTTATGTGTATGTGCACATGAACACAGGTGCCGTTGGAGGCCAGGAGAGGGTGTGAGATCCAGAAGCAGAAGTCACAGGTGATTGTGAGTCACATTGTGTGGGTGCTGGGAACTGATTTCACCTTGGGTCCTCTGAGAGGCAGCAAGTGCTCTTGAGCTAGAGGTCTCTCCAGGCCTCTAGCTCTTTTTTTATGACTCTTTCACTTTCTCCTTCAGGCTCTTCAGTTCATGAACAGATTGTCTCTTCTAGCCACTGCAGCTCACCACACCTTGTCTTCAGCTTGACTACACACTTCTCTGATGCATTTTCTTTGAACCACTGTAGCTGTTTTTCTTTGGTGTTTTTACAACTTCTGATTACATGTTTTCAGTTTGGCTTCTTAGATTTTAGTATCCCTGTTTCACCCTCCTCCACTGTTTCCTTCAATATTTGAGTTTAGCAATTCATTCTCTAACTAAAAAAAAAAAGATGTCATGTAAATCTACAAACTATTTGCTGTTTTGGATCAGAATTTTCATTTTTTTCCATTATCAATGTGTTTTCCATTTTCTGTATTTCAATGTTTGCAATGTGTTGATGTCTAACTAACACTCTGAAGTTCCTCTCTGGCTAACTCCTATGCCACCTGAAAAAATCAACAATTGTCTTCACACTGATCTTTCTCAGATTGCTTCCAGACATCATGCTCCATTTTCATTTTCTCTAAATCGACTAAGTCGACAAATTAAAGTTTTTATTTCTTTTGGGGGTGGGGTGGAGAGAGAGTCATGGGTGATGGTAACCAAACTCTTAACAGTTTAGTTGCAGTCCTAGCCTTTAACACCTGAATCATCTCCCCAGCACTCAAATTTGTTCTCATTTGTAAATTTGCCACAATTTCTGATGAATGTCTTTTGTAGCACTTGCTTTGCATACTAATTCATAATCTGTTTTTCTTTTCAGAAATGAGGGTTTTATTATACTTCTAAGGCTTCTCTCAGACTTCTGAACTGAGGTGCTCAGAACTGCCCTAAGAATGCTGTATAGTACTCATTAGCTGATTTGAGAACTTCATTATCTGACTGTCCACTTCATCCCAAATCTTACTCCTCTCTTTCCAGTTCATGTTGAGATCTCATTACCTCCATTTTTTTGTATCTAGTTTGAATTTTTTTTTAATTTGGTTTTTTTCGAGGCAGGGTTTCTCTGTGTAGCCCTGGCTGTCCTGGAACTCACTCTTGACCAGGCTTGAACTCAGAATCCGCCTGGCAGAAATCTGCCTCCCAGAGTGCTGGGATTATAGGCATGCGCCACCACTGCCTGGCTCTAGTTTGAATTTTTTAAAAGTTCATTGAACTTTTAGTCAATGGAATTCTTGTCCAATTTTATGTGATTTACTGACTTAAAAGATATTTTGTCTGACATTCCTAACTTTTGTTTCTTGTGATACCTGGTGTTAACCCCTAGGGTACATGCTACACAATTGCTGTACCACTGAGCTACATTCCAATACTGTTTTGTAGCCTTTTTTCTCCCAAGCCTTTAATTTAGATGAGATTTTTAGTCATTAGCGAACACACTCATTATTCTCACAGTCTTTGAAGGACTGTTTGGATTGTTTTTTATAGATGGAATATTTGTAGCCTAGTCTGATCTAGAATTTGCTTTGTAGCCAAGGACGGGCTTATGTTGATGTCCCTGCCTCTACCTTCTGAGGGTTAGACTGTAGGCTCGCTCCACCAAGCCCAGCCTCTTTGGACATTTTCTACTTGAGCAGCAGAATTCTTTTTCAGCTCTTAATTCTGACACTTCCACCTCTGGACATTCTAGTTTCTAGAAGACTTAACAAGTTATTCCATTCTATTTTATTATCTATTTACTTTGCAATTGAGACAGACTCTCATATAGCGCAGACTGGCCTTAAACGCGTGGTCCCCCACCTTCAGCTCTCAAGTGCTAGAATGACAGGTATATGTCACCATGCCCAGATGACTGGAATTTTCACTGTCTTTGGGTTTTGTTTTGCTGCATTACAAGCCCACTGCTGACCTCAGGCTCTTATATGTGCTAGCTAAGGTACTCTACCTCTGAGCTACATCTAGTCACTGGTGTCAAGATTCTAATATAAGAAACATAAGCGTGAGCTGAGAAGATGGCTCAGTGGTTGAGAGCACTGACTGCTCTTCCAGAAGTCCTGAGTTCAGTTCCCAGAAACCGCATGGTGGCTCACAGCCATCTGTAATGGGACCTGATGCCCTCTTCTGATGTGTCTGAAGGCAGCTACAGTGTACTTATATAAGTAAAAATAAATCTTAAAAAGAAAGAAAGAGAGAGAGAGAGAAGGGAGGGAAGGAGGGAGGGAGGAAGGGACGAAGGGAAGGAGCAAGGGAGGGAGGGAGGGAGGAAGGGAAGGAGCAAGGGAGGGAGGGAGGGAGGAAGGGAAGGAGCAAGGGAGGGAGGGTGAGAGGGAGGGTGGGAGGGAGGGAGGCTCATAAGTGCTCAGAGAACTCATCATATTTAGTTCTGTGCTCTCTTTTGCATTTCTACACCCAGATTCCAAAACTACAGACTCTCACTAGAGCTTCTAATTCTTGTGGTTTGGGGTTTATAACAACTTCAGTTTTTATGGAGTAAGTATCTTGCAGCATCATTTCTTCTAAGACTTTAGTTTTACACTAATTCCCCGAGCTCTTCAAGCAAAACTGAGTATTTTCTTGGTGACTTTGCTTTCACCAGTAGGCATTTGAGTTCATTTTATAGAGCTGTGTGTATACTCATCCTATATCCACTTTCGGAATCTGATAGTAGTTTTTTTTTTTTTTTTTGGATTTGGTTTTTCCGAACAGGGTTTCTCTGTGTAGCCCTGGCTGTCTGGAACTCACTCTGTAGACCAGGCTGGCCTAGAACTCAGAAATCCACCTGCCTCTGCCTCCCAGAGTACTGGGATTACAGGTGTGTGCCACCACTGCCTGGCCTGATAGTAGTTTTATTTTACTCTTTGACAGATGATTACATTTCATTTCATTTCTTTTTTTTATTTTTATTTTTATTTTATTTTTGAGAACAGGTCTCATTATGTAACCCTGCCTGGCCTGGAACTTGCTATGAACTCATTGAGAGTACTGGGATTAAATGCCTGCACCAGCCACTTGATACCATTAGAACTCTTAAGAATTTGTCAACACACTCTCTCTTCCAGGAGGAAAATTATAAGGAAAGTGAGGTGACAGTCATGAAAAAAAAATTCTGGTTTTCTTATTTTTCAGGTTTTTTTCCCCAGAAGTTTTTCCCATTTCCTTCTTACTAAGACAGAACCCACAGCAGGCCAAATTGTGCCAGATTCACACAGGCTTGCCACAAGGTAGGGAAGGACACTCACATCCACTCAACCCATCTCACCAATCAGTGGGGGCTCAGCAAGGAGGCACGAGGTTAAATGATATGGTCCTATCCTGGGAAAACTGGTTCAGCCCACCATACCTGCCAGGACTCCCAACAAATAGGAGATAAAGCAAGCAAGCAAGGAGCAGAGTAGGGAGGAAGCAGAGCAGCACTATGGAGAAAGGTAGAAGAGGTAGAATAGAAAAACAAACACACAAAAACAAAAAACAAAAAAAAAAAAAACAAACAAAAAAAACTGAAGTACCAGGCTGGAGAGTGGTTCAGCGGTTAAGAGCACTGACTGCTCTTCTGAAGGTCCTGAGTTCAATTCCCAGCAACCACATAGTGGCTCACAACAATCTGTAATGGGATCTGATGCCCTCTTCTGGGGTGTCTGAAGACAGCTACAGTACTTACATAGTAAGTAAATAAATCTTTAAAAACAACAAAACCAACTATCAAAGGAACCAGAGAGGTGAGGAGGAGCAGCAAAGGGAGCCTCACAGCAACAGGAGGCAGAATTCTGAGAGCCAGGCTGCTGCCCCAGGTGGGATCCCTAGGGAGTTCTGAAGGAAGAGAAGACGCCCTTGAAGAAAAGCCCCTTCCTTCTTAGTAGACCAGCTCCCACAGGAAGCACTACCTCAGACTACTGTTCTTCCCCCCTCAACTTCCTTATTCAATAATGTTTTATTTGTTTTATTTATTATTTCAAATACAGACTGATTATATAACCTGGCTGGCCTGGAACTCACTGCACATCTTAAGTTGGCCTGGAATTCGTTATCCTCCTGTCCCGGCCTCCAGAGTATTGGGATTACAGGTCTATGTCACCACTCTTGACATCATTAAGTAAATATTAGTATCTATTTAACTGCCAAGTATTATCTGACATAATAGAAAAGATACCGGAAGATGGTTTTAGGGAACAAGGAATTAACCTGTGGAGCTCTGCGCTTTGGGACCATTGCTTATAGTCACCCAGAGTAGAAACAATTACAAAGCAGTTCTGAATATCCATACATACAAAGTTCCCCCTAAGTACCAAAATTAAAGTATGATTTTTGTTCAAAAAAGCATATGATCATAGGAAGTGGTAATAGAGACAGGAGATTTTACAAACAGATTTCTAATAGAGGTGGGATGACCCTAAAAGAGATGGAATTTGGGTTTAGTCTCTGAGTTTGAGGCTGGCCTATAGAGCGAATTGCAGGCCAGCCAATGATACATAATGATATCCTGTGTCAATAAACCAAAGACAGAGAGAATGAAGCAATGTCTCAAAAATCTCTTAAGGAAGAAGTATTTTCACAAAAATCACAGAACTAGCCAGGCAGTGGTGGCACACGCCTTTAATCCCAGCACTTGGGAGGCAGAGGCAGGTGGATTTCTGAGTCTGAGGCCAGCCTGGTCTACAGAGCGAGTTCCATGACAGCCAGGGCTACACAGAAAAACCCTGTCTTGAAAAACCAAAAAAAAAAAAAAATTTTTTTCATAGAACTAGCTAAAAAAAACCAATCTCATATTAAATTACTGTTACTCCGCATTTTTGTTGTTTCATTGTATTTTGGTATTTTTTTAGATATGGTTTTACCATGTAGCTCAGGCTAGTCTTATACTCACAGCAATCCTTCTGCCTCAGTCTCCTAAGCACTGAGATTACATGTATATAATGCTGTGTTTGACACTCCCACATTAAATTAAAGAGATTTCCTATATGAAGTATATGAAGTATGCTTCCTATGAATCTTACGCTACCACTGCCTGGCTGCATCTTTTCTTAGTAAGTTTGAGGATGTACCCAGGAAACAAATGAGTAAAACAGTGCACTGGTGCTAGAACACACTGCGTGCCATAGAGGAATGAGTAGAGGTAGTACTAGCACAAGACACGCACAGTAGACTAAGAAAGCAATGAATCCGGATTAGATTTAAGATCTGAAAAGAATCCAGAATATGAATCCAGTTCAGAAAAGGACCCCAAGAAAGAAGTCTTGGAGAAAACAGAGCCAGCCGGTGGTGGCACACGCCTTTAATTCCGTCTCTTGGGAGGCAGAGGCAGGCGGATTTCTGAGTTTGAGGCCAGCCTGGTCTACAGAGTGAGTTCCAGGACAGCCAGGGCTACACAGAGAAACCCTGTCTCAAAAACAAACAAACAAACAAACAAACAAACAGAATATGAAGTAACAAAATACACCACACTTTCAGACTTGAGAATACAGTAAAAGTATTTAGCAAAAAAGGAACATCTCTACTAAAGACACAAGAACTATGACTTTGAGCCCTTAGAGAAATGGTTGCAAGGGGAAGAGGTAGCCCAGTGGTTAGAGCACTGGCTGCTCTTCCAGAGGACCTAAGTTTGATTCCCAGCACCTATACAGCAGCTTGCAATTATTTATAACTCCAGTCCCTGGGGATCTAATACCCTCTTCTGGTCCCCTTCTGGTCCCCAACAGTCACCAAGCACAGTGTACAAACATATATACAGGCAAAACAACTGTACACAAAATAATAATAATAATAGAAACAATCTTCACACAGATGTTCTCAAACCTTTTAGTCTCAGCATCTTTAACCTCTTAAAAAGTTTACAGACTTAAGATTAAGAGAATGGAGCTGGATTCCTGGAACAAAATGATAGCGCAGTGAGAGAAATAATGAGTCTCTGCCTTAAAAACAAGGTGGAAAGAGAGAACTGACACCTGAAAAGTTGTCTTCTGACCTCTACACATGGGCTGTGGCAAATGTGTGCCCCATGCGACAAAATGTAATTAAAAAAAAACACTCATTAAAAATAAATAAATAAATAAATAAATAAGACCTTCATTAAGAGCAGGGCCTAGTACATATGAGGCAAGCACTTTACCAACAGAACCATATCTCCCAATCCAAATTTTCACTATGTTTTGATTAGAACTAAACACATTTTAATTTCATAATGAAATATCTAAAAGAAATTACATTATTTTATATATACTTTTGGAATTTAAGACAGTTTAAATGTTACGTATTTCTCTAGGCATTACACTAACTTAACTTCTAAATTAAAACTAAATTAACTGCTGTCCTATTAACAAAAACTAAATTTTAGTGATTACCAAAGACATTCGAAGGGCCCAACATATGCAAATAAAATACAAGTAGGGAATACTGTATCAAGATCCAGTTCTGCCTGTTTCAGCCTCCCAAGTGCTAGGATTAAAAGGCACACCATCATGTCCAGCCTTTTCACTTTTTTTTTCCTGAGGTAGTCTCACATAGCCCAGGCTAGCATCACACTTGCTGTATACATAAGGATGACCTGATCTTCTCTCCGTCTTTTGAATGTTGGAATTGCATGTATGTGTTGTCATATTCAGTTTTATATAGTGCCACAGCTTCATGCATGTTAGGCAACCTGTGGCAACTGAGCTATGTTTTTGTCCAGTTTGTGTGTGTGTATGTGTGTGTCTGTGTGTTGGTATTTCTGTGTAGCTATGCTATGATTGGCCTGTTATTTATTAGTAGATCAGGCTGTCCCTGATCATGTATAAAATCTCTCACCTGAGCCTACTGAATGCTGGGATTACAGATATGCGCTACCATGCCTGACTTTGGTTAAACTTCAAGCCTTCATTTCTTTGTAAAATAGTGAATCGTTATCAGATCTCACCTTAAAGGATTATTATACTAAGTGAAAATATAAAAACTCCATCAGAGCATTTAATACTTAATGAGATTCTAGCTAATACTCATGAAGAAAAGTATTTGAAGTTCCCTTTGCTCTGACACCTCGGATAGCCTTGTATGGTTTACTAAAGTCAGTAATGGTCACATCCCCATCTCAGACACCAGGATGTTAGGATTTTTTTTAATTTTTTTATTTTTTGGTTTTTCAAGACAGGGTTTCTTTGTGTAGCCCTGGCTGTCCTGGAACTCACTCTGTAGACTAGGCTGGCCTTAAACTTAGAAATCCACCTGCCTTTGCCTCCCAAGTGCTGGGATTAAAGGCGTGCGCCACCACTGCCCCGCAGTTTTTTAATTTGTTTATTTATTTATTTTATACATATGAGTACACCACCATTGCTATCTTCAGAGACAACAGAAGAGGGCACCAGACCCCATTACAGATGGTTGTGAGCCACCATGTGATTGCTGGGAATTGAACTCACGACCTCTGAAAGAGCAGTGCTCTTAATGGCTGAGCCATTTCTCCAGCAGGATTTTATAAAAATAAAACATCATACTCTAAGTAAAAACAACATGAATAATATATATTATATAAAATTAATCATGTAAAGTTATATATCTCTCTATATAATGCCATTTATGCTTATAATATACACATCTGTTACAGTATTAATAAATTCTCCCGAGAAAGATAAGGAGAAAACCAATGCGTGCTCCTGAGTAGTCTGAGAGTGTACTCTAAGCGTCTACCCTCATCTTAAACAACTGTTTCTATATGTATATAGTTACTTCACCTGCATGTACCATAGTCATGCCTTGTACCTGTGGGGACCACAGCGGATCCCCTGTAACTGTAGGGAGCTTCCATGTAAACGCTGGGAACAGAACCTGGGTCCTTGGAAACGCAGCCAGTGCTCTCCAGCCCCTTACTTTTAATAGTTCTATACTTACACCTAAGGAAGAAAGAAAAAACAAAGAAACTCTACTCCTATTATTCCTTTTCTCAGTTTCTATTTACTCTGTCTTCTGTCTTCTATCTCTATCTTGCCAGTCAAACAAATCAGGTCAAGATCTCCTCTGACAGCCATGTTGCCAATCATGTTCACTGTTATCTTTCTAGACCTCCCTGGTGTGGTAACTGGCAAATCACAACTCTACTTGAAATGCTGTTTTCCACCTTAGCCCTGTGGCACCTCCGACTTTCCAGTCTGTATTCCTGCTACCTCAGCAGGATACCCTGCTGAGGGTCCTCCGCTCACTCCTCCTCCTTCCTCTGAAGCGTGATCTCATTCTCCACGCTCACTGAGCCATCTCCATCTCATAGCCAACAATACAATTCCCATGCCAGTGCCTCGTACCCTTCCTTCATCTTCTTGAACCTCATACTGCTGAGGGTAACTACTCATTCCTTCTACCGCCCGACGTACCATGACTAAGAAAGATGCTGCAGAGGCTCCTCCATTTTATATTCTTGCTGAAGCCATTCTAAGTTTAACTAGCATCTGGTCTCCTTGATGAAGAATCCCATAGAAAACAACCCAACTTTATTCTAGGAACCAAAGGTCAAAATGTCCTAGCTAACTTATTTTCACTTTCCTAACACTGCCTGTCTGCCAGGAGCCCCTCCACTTATTTCAGCATCTGTTAAAACTGCTTGCTACAAACTGGGTACTTCTGCAGAGCTCTCTTGCAGCTGCAGAGCCAAGATGCCAGGATATAGTTTCTGCCTCTAAAAACGCCCTGTGTTCTGGACAGGGGAGGGGGGCATGGGGTTCTTAGGGAGACCTTCTCAGGCATCCATTTGGAAACAAGAACACTACAAAGCACCCAACTTTACCTTTATTTAAGTATTTAAATTTGTTTTTATGTGTTACAATTTTTTTTCTTCAGGAAAATATGTAAAACAAACAAAAATTTATTCAAGAAATACTTGATTCCAGGTATGGTGCCCTATGCCTGTAATCCCATTACTTGAGAGGCTGAGGAAAGATTCTA
The DNA here is from genome assembly GCF_947179515.1 of Apodemus sylvaticus. Taxonomy (NCBI): domain Eukaryota; kingdom Metazoa; phylum Chordata; class Mammalia; order Rodentia; family Muridae; genus Apodemus; species Apodemus sylvaticus. The sequence continues at coordinate 72,893,032 of NC_067473.1, read as the reverse complement.
AGTTGTGGACAGATGTAGGCTACATATCAAAATTCTATGCCCCCTATGTAGATGGATGGATGGATAGATGGATAGATAGACAGACAGACAGACAGACAGATAGATAGATAGATAGATAGATAGATAGAGAAGAGAGAGAGAGAGCTTTGGTTTTTTTGAGACTGAGTCTCTCTCTATATTTCTGGCTATCCCAGAATTACTACATAGACCAGGCTGTCCTTTAACTCACAAAGATGCTTCTTTGCTTCCAGAGTGCTAGGAATAAAGGCATGCCTACCCCTACACACAAATAATTTTTAAAAGAATTTTTAAAAGTCTGTGTCTATGAAAAAAAATATGAGTGAACAAGTATGTTTGGAAACTAGACATATTACTGCCAACAGTGATCATCGAAACTTCCTGTTCTCTATACTAGTTCCTTCAGAAGACAGAGCACTAGCATCTCAGCATGCTTGTTCTATGACAGCCTAGGCTCACAGATGACCCTGGCCCAACATAGGCTTCCCTCTAACTTTCCACCAAAATTGTCAACGAAATTCAAATTAAGTGACTTAAATGATATTGAACTCAGTTTTTTTTCACCGAGATTGTAGCAGTTTGACAAAGAAAGAAGTGACTCCTACACATGTAAAAGAGAAAGAAATCAAGAGAAAAAAATTCATTTGCCAGAGAGCCAACTATGGATTAGCGAGAGTTTTCTCACTGGATGCTTGACACTGTAAATGTGTACTGAGCCACTGGTATCCCATGCCTGTAATCCCATGCTTGGGAGGTAGAGGCAGAAAATCAGCAGTTCAAGGCCAGCCTGGGTTACATTACTATCTCAAAAAAAAAAAAAAAAAAAAAGGAAAGAAAGGTATCATTAACACCGTATAGTTCTCAAGAGACAAACACAAAACACCTTCACAGTTCCACTAATCTAAGAAATTTTAAGAGGAAATAAAAATATCTAAGTAACTGACGGCCTCTTACTGCACGTGTCTGAGCTAGTGGTACTGCTGCAACCTCAAGTAGGGGTATTACCTTTGGGATATCTCCTTTAATACCCGGGGGCAGCCGCAGGATCCAGAAGTTCCTGTTTCTCAACAAGTTCTCCAGGTTGTCCAGCCGCCGCTGCAGCAGCCCGTACTCCTGCAGCAGGGTCCCCAGCACGGCCCACTTGCCATCCAGCTGGCTCCCAAGCTCTGTCACTGTCTTTTCACAGCCTGCTAGTTTCTTCTCTGCTGTCCCTGTCCTGCCTTCTAGGTGGAGGAGTCGACGGCTGTGGACCTCCACCTTCCTCTCTATGGCCTGCACAGCAGCCACCACTGTCCACAGGGAAATGGCTGCAGTCTGCAGATGTGCCTCATTTGCTGCTGGAGGTGTAGGAAGAGGAAGGGGCTGCAGGGATGTAAGGCATTCCGAGTCCCATTCAGAAGTCTACGTGCAATGGAGAGATGGGGCAAGACATTGCGAATTAGAAGGAATCCAGACTCTAAACTACAACCAAATAAGAACTACATAACTCCCAGGCAGTGGTGGCACAAGTTCTAATTCCAGTATTTTGTGAGGCAGAGGCAGGTAGAACTCAGTGAGTTCCAGGTCATCTGCTCTATAGAGCAAGAGCCCAGGCTACTGGAAGAAACTGTTGGGGACATGCACACGCACACACAGAACTACCTAACTGTCCAGCTGATACTAACCAAAATAGCTTTAGTACATTTACAGTGCCTATGTCCACCCTTGTGGCTCTAAAGCCTATTGCCTTCAAAAGCCAAGGAACTGTTTTGATGGTTCAAGGATGGATTGGGAAAGATAATGACTAATAAATTGTCTTTTTAAGGCTAATCTGGCCCATTTCTTCTAATATAAGGCCCAGAAGTTAAGGTTGCTTATTGCCTTCTCTATCTCTGGAAAAGGCAAATGTACACAAGAATTCTCTTTTCGCTGATCTCAGGGCTCTCTGACAAATCTCCTATAAATGGATACACTAGCCCTGTCTATCATTCAGTTTATACACTACAACTGAACCACAATTTAACAAGTCCTGTCTGGAGAAAATATGACAACTATTTTCAAGTATTTAAGGGTTATGAAACGGAAGATAGAGCAGGTTTGTTTAATCTTATACTCCAAGGACAGACTAGAAAAATACATGGAAAATTTCAGACTGGTAACAATGTTTGAATTAGATTCTTTCCAAGAAAGTCACAGGCTGTTTGTTCCTTACTGAATGTTCTTTGAAACAAAGAGTATCATAAAAGGAAGAAATCTGTACAACAAATGGGAGGTTGGACTAAGCCTCATTCTCTGAACCTGATAAACCACTCTGGCAGAGCCTTCTATGTCCACCTCATGCACTGTCTTAGTCTCGCTTCATCCGGTCTCCAACCATTTATTATTCCATTTGCTCCTGGCCTACCACCTGCACATGGCTTTGCTTTCTTCCCTGCTTGTCCACTTCAGCACTTTCAACCCCATTTCACTCCTGTCTCTAAGCCTCGCTTGCTCAGCTGACTTCCTAATTTGAATGAGCTGAACCTTTCACATTTTGTTTGCTTTTACAAACAGTAAGGCAAACCTAAAAAGAAACTCACACAACCATGTGAGATGTTGTCATCATACACCAATGGTCAGTGCTCAGTAGGGGCACTTGACACTACCTAGTACCCTCCAGGATTCTACAAACTCCCAAACTAATGTACAACAATAACTAGAAAAGACTGGGCAATCAGCCAGTGAGATGGCTTAGCAGATAAAGGCACTTGCAGCAAATAAAGCCTGATTTCTGAACTCAGTCTCTGGGAACCAAATGGCAGAAGAAGAGAATCAACTCCCCCAAGTTGTCCTCTGCATTGAGGAAACTGAGTCAAGAGAATTGCTATGTTTCAGTACAGTTTGGCTTTAGAGTAAGTACCAAGCCAGCAAGGGCTACCATAGCAAGACCTTAACCCCAAGTCCTGATCCACATCCCACCCCCCAGTCTAGTTAAAATACATATTTTCATTTAGTAGGTGTGAAACAGACGGTGTACTTTAAGCGAGCTCTTAGGTCATGGTTGCTGCATCTACTGACTTGTGGAGCACACAAACTAATCCAGACAGCATCCTTACGCTGCAGAGATGACTTGATATCTTACTGTAAGTAAGCTGAAGAAAGCCAAGTGGTAGTGGCACACACTGTTATTCCCAGCACCAGGAGGGCAGAGACAGAGGAATCTCTGTAAGTTCAAGGTCAGTCTGGTCTACAGAGAGAGTTCCAGGACAATCAGGGATACACAGAAAAACCCTGTCTCCAGAAGAAATAAAAAAAAGAAATTTGAAGTAATTAGACCTAAACTCTTTTTCTTCATACTTCTTTCCACATCAAACTTATCAGTAATAATACATGCTTTCTTTCTCAGAGAAAGACGTTTCATCTTATTTAAAGCCAGTCTTTCCACTTGAACTCTGAATACCAATCCCCTAACTTATAAGGTACATTAAAAAGCAAAACAAAAGCAAAACAAAAAGCAGCTGGTGTGGTGGCACATGCCTTTGAATCTAGCACTTGCAGAGACAGAAATACTTCTGTGAGTTCAAGCCAGCCTGATCTACATATTGGTCAGTTAGGGGTACATAGATGAGACTCTGTCTCAAAAAGACCAGTAGAAGTAGTGGTAGTAGTGGTGGTAGTGGTGGTAGGTAGGTAGGTAGTAGTGGTAGTAGCAGTAGTAGTAGTTAGTAGTAGTTGTTAGTAGTAGTAGTAGTTAGTAGTAGCAGCAGCAGCAAAAAATTGTCAACAGTAGTAAAAAATTGTCAATGAAGTACTCAACAGAAATTAGGCACCCACACCACCAGCCAAATCCCAAGGCTCAGTGAACACTGAAGAAGGGCAGGAAGATTCTGAGATCCAGGGTTGAACTGGATCACAATAGTTTCTTCTGGACATGACAGGACTACTACACTCATGAACTCATATCAGCTTTGGCTGCCTGCACGAAATCAAGCTAGTCAACACTATAGCGTTGAAATGGAGGGTCATGAGCTCCTACTCATAACTGCAGAGTTACGGACAACTGATAGCTTCCAGGGAAGGGAAAGTCCAATTTTTATGAGTGTGGCCCCTGGTAATTCAACCCCACTCCAGTGGTTGGCCTACACCAGGGAGTAGATGAGAAGCACAAATTGGACCTCATGGGTCATTTTTAAAAAAGGAAACAAAACTGGGGGGCACTATGAGGGAGGAGGGAGAGAATCTGGGAGGAGTTAGGAACGGTAGGGTGAAATGATCAAAATACATTCTACCAAATTTTCAAAGAATGAAAATATTTTAAAATCATTTAGATTTATTTATGTATATCGGTATCTTGCCTTCATGTACATATGTGACAACATGTACATGCCTGGCGCCCTCAAGGGTCAAAAGATACTTTGGAACTGAAGTTATGGATTGTTGTTAGCCACCCTGTGAATGTTAGGAACCAACCCAGGGCCCTCTGCAAGAGCAACTGGTACTTTTAACTGCTGAGCCATCTCTCCATCCCCTAAAAATATTTCTTAAAATTAAAAATATCAGAATTTCCAAATTCTTCTTCATAAAACAGACTTGCCCTGGTCAGTACCACAGCCACTGATTCCATGAGATTATTGAGGGCTTTAAATGTGGTCAGTTCAATTGAAATGTGCTGTGTATAAAATCTCATCAATAGTTTTATAATATTACTATTAAAATATTTTCATATATTAGGCTAAATAATATTTCACTGAATTCACTCTAATTTCCTCTTTCTTTTTACCTTTTTTCTTTCTCTCTCTCTTTTCTTTCTTTTTTTTTTTAAGACACAGACTCTGGCTATTTGGCCAATCATATACTAAAATTTCTGATCCTCCTCTCTCAAACTCCTGTGTGAAGCACCATGCCACCATCACAGTTTAACCTAAACACGGCTACTAGAGAACTAAAAGTATGTGCATAGTTTTCAGCACATACCTACAGCATACACGATGGGCTCTATCTTTTTTAAGGGTTGGGGGGGCGGGCTTGGGAAATTAAACTTCAAGGGTAATGGTGGTATTCCCCTACTCTATGCCCACCGCTCCCTTGGTTTCTTCTTTCTTTCTCACTTCCTATCTCCTCCTCAGCAGACCCGCCTGACTTCTGACTTATTAAAAAGTCTCTTTGAGCTGACCAGAGGCTTCTTAGGTGGCAAACAAAAGCAATACTTTCCAGTCGGAACGCTCTGTTAAACGGCCATGCCCACTTCGTTAATGGCTGTGTGCAGGGACGGTGCCGGCTGCCCCGGTTGTCCCGGCGGCCCTGGCATCTGTCTGGTGCATGCACGGCTGGGCCCACTGCAGGCCTGCAGCACACAAGCACACGCACGAGTGGCCAAGCCCACGCTCCGCCGGCCTGGCAAGGTCCCCGCAGGGCGCGCGACGCTCCCCGTCCTCCCGCGGTCCGTAAGGACTCCCCTTGGCTTCCCCCTGCGCCGCCTCGCAGGCGACGGTCCCACCGCACCTAGCAACGCCAGCTCTTGCAGCCGGGCGGAATGGCTGGCGGGCTTCTAAAACGCCTGGAGCCCGCTTCCCCGATCTGCGGGCTGACACGACGCACCGCGGCGCGGGTAGGTTAGAAACACCAGACCCGGTCCCCCGGCGTCGCCCGGCGCTGCGGTCCGCGGCGGCCCTTCAGGGCAAGCGACAGCCGCGGACCCACGCGGGCGACAAGGCCCGCGGCCGTCCCCAGCCCCCGCGCCTCCCCCGAGGCCCGGGTGACAGAGACGCCCGTGCATCCGCGTCCTTACCGGAGCGGCGGTCGCCTCAGCCATGGCCCTCCGCTGCCCGGTCCCGTCGCGGGAGTCGCCACCACACGCAGGCCCGGCTGCTCAATGCTCTCCGCAGACGGCGAAAAGCGGTCTCGCGTTGCTCGCTCTGACAGGACTCGCGCGGCAATCCGGCTTCCGGGGGCGCTGGGACGCGGCGGAGCGGAGGAACTGGCAGCCGACGCCGAACCGGCTGCAGCCGCCCCTCAGCTGGCGCTTTGTGGGCAGTGAGTACTGCAGGCGCTCTGCCGGCCTAGACGCGCCCCCCTCCGGTAGGTCCTCCCGGGCCAGCGCGCCCCCTGGCGGCCCCCGCGTCCGGAGCGCCTTCCCGGAGGTCAGCGTCTGGGAGAGAGTTTCGGGGAATGCAGACCCAACCTACTCGGTTTTCCCATCCTTCTGAGGTCTTCTCAGAGGCTAGGCAGTTTAAGGCTGGGCAGGTTAAGGCCCAGGGAGCGGTGTCTAGGCGGGACGATAGTGCAATCTACCACCAAAGGAGAAATGAGTGAGCTAGGTGGCAGTGATGGAGTTGTATCATTCGTAGAAATTACAAATATGGCTTGTATTGGCACCAGAGATTCGGATTATTTGGGTTATTGCCTCTCTTGGGCTTGGATGAGAAGTGGAATTTTTATTAAGATTTGTTTCTTTTAATTTTATATTTATAAGTGTTTGCCTATGATTGGATGTCTAGTGCCTATAGAGGCCAGAATAGGATGAAGGATAGCCTAGAACTGGAGCTACAGACAGTCGTGAGGCAAACCCAGATCCTCTGCCGAGCTCGCTCACCAGCTCTGAGAAGTGGACTATTCGATCCAACAAAAAAAAGCTTGTGGTTAGATCTACTGGATCTGGACTGAGGACCAAGGGAAGACAGAGGTGTGTGTTTAACAGCCTGTGTGGCAGAAAGATAATTACACGACCATAACTTTCCATCATTTCTCTTCTTTCAAACATGAACCAAAGTTCATACTTTATTTCAGTAAATGAATCCATATGCAATGTCCTCAACAGTAGAGTGTCTATAGTTCCCCAAAGAATAGGGATCATCCTGTTGGGCCACTACCTGTTGAGTGTACTGTGATGTTTTATAGTACACACAAAGCAATACCTTATGTGTACTTTGACTCTACCAGAGCATGAGCTGTGGTCAGATGGTGCCTAGTTGGGAGTTAAAATTAGCCTTCTCTAAACTAGAACACCACTATAATAGAATGAACTTGGAAAAGAAGAAATGAGGAAAGAGAGAGAGATACTGACCTCAGGAAAATAATAAATGATTTTATTAGTAAAAGACATAATTTTAACATGTGATCTTCTGCCTGGCAGTGGTGGCGCCCATCTTCAGTCCCAGCACTTGGGAGGCAGATGCAGGTGGATCACTATAAGTTTGAGGCCAGCCTGGTCTACAGAGTAAGTTTCTGGACAGCCAAGGCTACACAGAGAAACCCTGTCTCAAAAAAAAAAAAAAAAAAAAAGAAAAAAAAGAAAAAAATAAAAGAAAGAAAGAAAGAAAAGAAAGGAAGAAAAGAAAAGAAAAAAGAAAAAGAAAAGAAAAGAACAAAGCCTGATATGATGGCACTTGCCTTTAATCCATGCACTAAGAAGCAGAGGCAGGAAGATTTCCGTAAGTTTAAGGCTGTCCTAGATGACATAGCAAGTTCCAGGCCATTTAGAGCAGTGGAAGAGTAACTTCCAACCTCACTGTTTCCCTGTTAATTGTTATATGCTTCTATGGCCACTAAATGTGAGCATTTGTATTGCTAAGCAATCCTTGACTTATTTTAATTTTTTGAGGCATGTAGCCCAGACGTAGTGGAGGATGTTGGAAAACTCCTGATCCTCCAGCCTCTACCTCCCAAAGGTTGGATAAGTAAGACACATTCGCTCTTTCTTTCATTTTTGTTTGTTTGTTTGTTTGTTTGTTTTTGTTTTTCCAGACAGGGTTTCTCTGTGTAGCCCTGGCTGTCCTGGAACTCACTCTGTAAACCAGGCTGGCCTCAAACCCAGAAATCTGCCTGCCTCTGCCTCCCAGAGTGCTGGGATTAAAGGCATGAGCCACCATGCCCAGCAAGTAAGACACTTTCAACTGAGTTTCAACAAGTATCAGGACTAGTTCTGTGTGTTCAAAATAATGATACTATCCTGGAGCTGTTAAATGTTTCTTCCTCTAAAACAGTGATGTAGAGAGAATGTCTTGTGTGTTGTATGGATACATCACCTGTCAATTAAAAAGCCTATGGTCTTAAATAGGAGGGAGAACATCCAGGAGGCAGGAAGGACTCTGGGCATGATTTTCCCAGGAAGATGTGATAAGGGATGGATGGTACCCAAGCACAGGTAACCAGGTAACCAGCCCCATAGCAACTGCCAGTCATCCGTAACTTCGGGACTGGAATATTCAGTGGCCTCTTCTGGCCTCCACCTCCTGCACTCACATGATTCACATAAACTTAGAAAACCACACACACACACACACACACACACACACACACACAAGTAAAAAGTAAATCTGAAAAGAGACAAATGAGGTGGCTCAGTGGTTAACAGCACTCGTTGCTTTCATAGAGGCCTTGGGTTCTGTCTCCAGCATCTACAGGATCGTAACAGCCATCTGTACCTCCAGTTCCAGGGGATCTGACGACCTCTTCCGGCCTCCAGGGACACTTCATTGCACATGTATACAGACATATAGGCAGGCAAAACCAAGACACATGAAACAAAACTGAGTAAATCTTTTTAAAGGAACCTTAAATATAGCCTCGTGTCACAACACATAATTGTAGTGCAGGGTTGTCATCTCAGAGAAGTGAAAGCACGTGCTCCCCCTGTCCCCCACCCCCACCCCACCCCCGGTGGTTTGCATTGGTTTTTGTGCCAGCTAGAAACCTGAAACAACAGAATGACCCACAGAGGAGGATGGTTGCTTAAACTGGTAAACTTAATATCAGCTTTTCTCTTTACTGAAATAAAGGTCTGAGATGATTTTGGTTCATGCAGGTTTGAAAAAAGAGAAATGCTGGAAAATGGTAATGTTGCTTACCAACATAAAGGAAATAAAATATTGATAAATACCATTCTAGTATCAGTTCCTTGGTTCTGTTATTACTACATAAATACAGTGTAACCTCTGGAGGAAACTTGGTTCAGTGTACCATCTTTGTAACTCCTGTGAATCTGTCCTTATTCCAAAAGAAATAGGATTTTAAAAATTAACACACAAGGTAAGTACTGAGCCCTGTCTTGCAGGCAATGATTATTTCCCTGAATAAGGTATCTCCCTTCAGATGGAACAGATGTTCCAAGACGAGCAGTCAATTACTCTCCTTGCTTTATATGTGTCATTCTTTTATTATGTTGTTTGTTGTGTGGGACATGTTTTCTTCACACCTTTTACCTAGTTGTTCTAATTTTATGTATGTAGATGTTTTGGCTGCATGCATGTATGCACTTCCTGGGCACGCCTGGTACCTTTGGAGGCCAGAAGAGGGCCCTCAGAACTGAAGTTACAGACAGTTGCTAGACGCCATATGGGTCGTGGGAACCAGGCCCAGATCCTCTGCAAAAGCAATGCCGAAGTTACTTTTCTATTGCTGTAATAAAACTCAATGACCAAGGCAGTTTATAGAAAAAAGTGTTTATTTGCGGCTTATGATTTCAGAGGGTAGAGTCTATACCACCATGGCAGAGAGCATGGCAGCAGGTGGGCAGCGGGCAAGCATGGTGCTGGAGCAGGCGGGCAGGGGGCAAGCATGGCGCTGGAGCAGGCGGGCAGGGGGCAAGCATGGCGCTGGAGCAGGCGGGCAGGGGGCAAGCATGGCGCTGGAGCAGGCGGGCAGGGGGCAAGCATGGCGCTGGAGCAGGCGGGCAGGGGGCAAGCATGGCGCTGGAGCAGGCGGGCAGGGGGCAAGCATGGCGCTGGAGCAGGCGGGCAGGGGGCAAGCATGGCGCTGGAGCAGGCGGGCAGGGGGCAAGCATGGCGCTGGAGCAGGCGGGCGGGGGCAAGCATGGCGCTGGAGCAGGCGGGCAGGGGGCAAGCATGGCGCTGGAGCAGGCGGGCAGGGGGCAAGCATGGCGCTGGAGCAGGCGGGCAGGGGGCAAGCATGGCGCTGGAGCAGGCGGGCAGCGGGCAAGCATGGCGCTGGAGCAGGCGGGCAGCGGGCAAGCATGGCGCTGGAGCAGAGGCTGAGAACCTATATCTAGGTCTACAGAGAATGGCCAGCATCTTTTGAAACCTCAAAGCCTGCTTTTAGTGGCAGGCTTTCTTCAACGAGTCTACACCTCCGAATCCTTCCCAAATCGTTCCATTATCCGGGTTCAAACATTCAAACAAATGTACTTAGGAGGGCCATTCTCATCCAAACCACCACAAGCCACAAGTGCTCTTACCCACTCTCCATCTCTCCATCTCCCAATACTCCATTTTTTTGTTGTTGATTTGTTTTTATATTTTTGAAACGGGGTCTCTCTGTATAGCCTTGGCTGGCCTGGAACTCACTATGTAGACCAGGCTAGCTTCAAACTCATAGGGACCCATCCTTCTCTGCCTCCCACGTGCTGGGATCAGGGTGTGCACCACCACCCCCAGCTTTTACCTAGCAATTCTCCCCCCCCCCCTTACCTAGCAATTCTTCCCCCCACCCCTTACCTAGCAATTCTCCCCCCTCCTTACCTAGCAATTCTTCCCCCCCTTACCTAGCAATTCTCCCCCCCCCTTACCTAGCAATTCTTCCTCCCACCCCTTACCTAGCAATTCTCCCCCCCTTACCTAGCAATTCTTCCCCCCACCCCTTACCTAGCAATTCTTCCCCCCCCCTTACCTAGCAATTCTAACTATGAGAAAAGCGAAGTGGGATGAGGTGAGTGATAACGAATTCAGTGCTGAGCCAGGTGTGGTGGCCACGCCTTTAAGCCCAGCACCCAGAATGCAGAGGCAGGTGAATCTCTATGAGTTTAAGACCATCCTGGTCTTAATAGTGAGTTCCAGGCCAGCCAAAGCTGTATCAAGTGACTTGTCTTGGGGTGGGGGCAGGAGAGAGTTGCAGCATGATCTAATTGTCCCTTTAAGTGTGTTCTTTTTATTTCTTCAACTAATACTTTGATGCCTGCCCATGTTGCCAGAATAAGACTAATTTTCTACTTGAGGAGTAGATTAAAGAGAAATTTGGGGAAATTATACCTCGCTGCCTCTCAAACTCATTACTTCATTCTTGTACTATTAAGGCCACTTTTGCCAGGCGGTGGTGGCACACGCCTGTAATCCCAGCACTCTGGGAGGCAGAGGCAGACGGATTTCTGAGTTCGAGGCCATCCTGGTCTACAGCGTGAGTGAGTTCCAGGACAGCCAGGGCTACACAGAGAAACCCTGTCTGGAAAAACCAAATCCCCCCCCCCCACCAAAAGCCACTTTGAATGGTAAAAATTTAATAAGTAATCTTAGTCTAGCCTGAAGGTTTTATTCCTGTTTGTGGATTTATACTTCATTTTCTCAGAATTATGAATAATAATCAACAACTTGAAATCAGAAAGAAAGGAATTCTCGACAAAGAGAAGGAACAATATAAGGTCAATTGTGAAAACAGTTTTTAGGGACTGGAGACATGGCTCAGTGGTTAAGAGCACAAACTCCTCTTGCAAACTGAGTTCAATTCCCAGCACGATATCATCGGGAAACTTGCCTGTAACTTCAGGTGATCTGATATCCCTCTGACCTCCCTAGAATAGCTGTAGCCATTTGTTCCCTGCCTGCCAGCTACTTCATATTGTTGCTGTAACCTGCCTGCCAGTCATTGGCACAGAGAAGTCCACATACCCTGTTTTGTTCTCTTTGAATGTTCTGTGTGAAGTTTTCTAATCTTAAGAAACTCCACAAAGCTTTATATAGAACTCATCAAATAAGCCAGAGGCCAATATGAACTGTTAGGTCTGAACTATCTTGAGTCAGAGCTGACCATCGGGCAGCACTTCCTGCACCTGCCTATGAACTCATTGTGGGTTTTGTGGCTGACACTGAAGAATGCTACTAATAAGCCAAAAAGTTATGGCTGTAATACTCATGCTGTTATCCCAATGTTCTGAAATTCACCACCCGCCCCCACCCCCTTACCTCACTCGGGACCACTCAGCGTAAAGTTTAGCTGTTAGTGCTTTGCCTAGTGAGCCACCTGCTCCCCTCCCTGCTCTTTAAACTTTTGAACCTGGTTTTCCCTATAAGAAGCCCACCCTGAGAGCAGACTAGGACGGCAATTAGTTTCTCCTTCTCGTGGTCCTGGACGTCCAGTGTTATGGTGTGTGTTCAATAAACTATTCTTGCTTAACTGAAATTGGTGTAAAATTGGTTTATGTGACAATTTCCTGAATCCCAACAGTATGTAGACATACAGGTAGTAAACAACTCTATACATAAAATCCTTAAAAATAAAAAATAAAATTAAAAAACAAGAACATAGTAGCACATGCCTTTAATCACTAAGGAAGAATTTAAGGCTAGCCTGCGATACATCGTTAAGAACAGCCAGAGCTGTATAGTGAGACCCTGTCTTAAGAAGGAAAAAAGAAATCAGTTTTACTATACATTTAAATTCATTTTAACGGTGGGTTTTAGGTGGGGTGGGTGCTGGAGGGTGATGACCTGTGGGAGTCAGAGAACACACTGTAGAATGGTTTTTCTTTTTCATCTCTACACGAATCCCTGGAATCAAACTGAAGTTGTCGGGCAATAACAGCAAGTGTTTTTCCACAGAGCTAACTCACTGGTCCCCAGTATATTTTCTAAAAGAAACTGTTAAATTAGGAATACATAAGTGTTCATGTGCCAATTAGGTACGTGTACACTCTGACATAACTACTCAGGGACTATTTTAATTTCTCTATTTACTCTCTGCCCATGCCTTTTCTTTATGATACTTGAGTCAGACCCATAACACACCCGGAAACAATTTGAAGTTAACTGTCTGGGGATACTAGCTGTCTTCCATTTTTGCTTCTTTCTTTCTTACTCTCTTCCTGGGTTTCTCCCGCGTCCCTTCTTTATCTTTTTCTAACCCCTGTGTATTTCCCTTAGAGTCTACGGCTGAGATGCTCTGGGTACTCTGTCCGCACACCTCGGGTCCACGTGTGACCTGCGGAGGAAGCCCGGGGCATGAGCGGTCACCTTTATTTCCTAGGGCTTCTCCAGTCACGGGAGGGAACTCCACGCATGCTCAGGTCAGTGGAGTGCTCTCAACGTGGATGGACAGGATTTGTGGAAAAATACACGCCTCTGGCCCTGACCATCTGGTCCCTTGGTGGCAACCTGTTCCAAGGGGAGCCCTTTTTCTGGTCATTTTCTTGCCAGTCTTAGTCCCCACCTCCCCGTCTTGACTCCAGAGCCCACTGCAAAGATGGACACTGTGCACCCAGTGCTTGTCTCGGCCGTTCTGCAGGTCTCGGCCTTCTCTCCACTCTTGTGTTCTTTGTCACAGTAGAGAAAAGTGGGCTGTGGCCACGCGAGGCTCCGCGGCTGAGCCGTGCTGCTCCTCCTGACGGCAGGGGGCGCTGTGGGGCGGGACGACGGCCGCGTTCCCGGGCGACGGGGCCCAGCGGTGGCTTTGGGGCGATTGGGAGCGGCGACCCGGGGTCGGTGCGGAGCGAGTGCCCGCTTTGTCGCCCAGGAACGCGGGCGTCGCCGGAGCCAAGGCTCAGGCTAGGCGCGTCCGCGCTGGCCATGGCCGGACCCGCTCGGGTAAGGGCCCCGCGCAGACAGGGCTCAGGCGGGGCTGCAGCCGGACCGCGGGCGGCGGGGGCGGCGGGACCCCAACAAAGCCGCGTCCCCCGGTCGCCTGCGCCGCCGGCAGCAGCGGCCTCGTAGCCCTTTCGGGCCCGCAGGGCAAACGCCCTCGGGGGTGGCGCTCATCAGGTTTGCAGCGATGTCACGCGGGTTTACGGTGTCATAATTTAGCCGCACGCAGACCGACGCTCATTGCGTCCCCGTTGAGTGTGTGTTTACGCTAGGAGGGTAAAAACGGAGAGTAAAATCTGCTCCGAGCACCCGCTGTTTGAATATTTCTTGTTTTGTTGAAATCAGGGAGGGCGTAAAGGTTTTTTATTATGCTGGCCTTATTGCTCTACTAAACATTCTTGATTATTAAATAAGACTGAGATAAAACAGCTTGTACTTTCTCAACAAATGTACAGGTTTTTCAGGATTAAGTATGTAGAAGACAGCACATTACTCATTTATAAGCAGAATTTTGAGTGGAAGATGACCTTGCCTATAGATGGAAAAATAAGCATAAAATATTCTTTCAGTTGATATATAAAATCCTTCTCAGTTTCACGAAATGACAGATATGTGTGAATGTATTCAAGGTAGGTAATAGGGCTCATTTGCAATAGTTCTTCGTAATCCAGAGGTTATGGTATGAATCCACCCTCAGTGGATGCCTAAAATGGAGTGTAGGAGGAATTCTAACGTAATTCTTTACCATCTTACTCAAGCTCGTCCCAGTCCACTATTGCTGTGGGGCCCTTGCAGTTCAAATTATGATGGCAAAACTCGCATGAATTTGTTGTTGTTGCCGTTATCATCCTTGCAGTTTCAGAGGTTGAAGGTTTATTCTTACTACAAATTTTTATGCTAAAAAATCCTTAGCATAGGATTTTTTTTTTTAAGGTAGGAAAGTGGGAAAGTTTTACTTTACTCCTAAGGGAGACCTTTGGCAGCTGGACCCAGCACCCGGGATGCAGAAGCAGCAGGATTGGGCCAATCAGTCCTGGCGAGCAAGACATTGTTTCAAAAACCAAAACCAATTACAACCTTACAGTTTCTCTTTGATATCTTTATCTGAATCGCCCGGATTCATACTCTTGCATTTTGGTGGCATAATTAAGAAAAGTAAGTGTGTGCTCACACACACTTGATAGAGTAGGTACTTCTGTGTGGGGACGAGGGTGTGCTTTCTTAGCTGATGACCACTAGATGCCAGTAACACACCTCCTGAAATTGTTACAGTCCCGGGCTTTGTCTAATGTCCTAGGGAGTGCTCATTGTCCTGAATGAGAACCTTTAACCTAGTGTTAGAAGAAACTGCATGTAAGCAGATATAACATTTTATTTTGTCTTTCCTTAATACATCAGTAATTCGTGGGTTTTGTTTTGTTTTCTGTCTTTTGAGACAGGATTTCTCTACATAGCCCTGGCTGTCCTGGAACTCATTTTGTAGACCAGGCTGGCCTCGACTCCAGACATCAGCCTGCTGCTGCCTCCTGAGTGCTGGGAACAGAGAGAGGCATTTGTTATTACACCCGGGACAAGATTGTTTTAAAATAAATGTTATAACACAAACTTGCATTAACTTAAAATATTGGCTTTCTGATGTAAATATCAGCGAATCAATAGACTTTTAAAAATTCAATTCTAAGTACCATCTTGACTTTAACAAAAAACATGAGTATAAACTTAAAAATTGAAATAATACATATTTTCATAGCCATAGAAAACAAAGCCATACCAATATCAAATGAAGCTAAACTCATTAAAAGATCAGTATGATGTGTGATTATAGTCATATAAAGAGAGTAGTTTCAATTAACGGATATTAATTTGCATAATTGTAATTTTGAGCATCAGGAAGTATCTGTTTTTCTAGTCAGCCATGATAAGCACAAATACTTAACAGTTTTGAGCTAGGGATGTCACTCAAGGGTAGAGAAGTTGCCTAGTGTGCACAAAGTACAAGGTCCTGGGCTCAGGCTCACATAGAGAATCAATCTCTCTCTCTCTCTCTCTCTCTCTCTCTCTCTCTCTCTCTCTCTCTCTCTCCACTCATTTAGACTCTATTCTACAGCAATAAAAGTGCTAATACATAAACACAGCAGAGCATTGTTTGTAATGAAGGTAGCCAAGCACGACAGCACTGGAGAGACAGGGGGGTAGATCTCTGGGAGACCTAGGCCAGTCCCGGTCTACATAGCCTGTGAGAACCTGCCTTACAATAAATAACATTTACTGAGAGAAAAAGAAGCAGTGTACATGTGGCCCACTAGAGGGCTCTGTCTCTGTGGAATATAATGTAATAATGCAGTTTGCCACATTGTATGTTTACTCCCTTGTATTGATCTGAATAAATGACCATGACATACTAAGTGAATGAAGGTTCGCACTGATTTGGTTTTATTTTTGTAGTGAATATTCCACCCATACATACAGATATTCAGTTTGAGACGAATAGAAGATGGGTGTGATGGGGATAGCTGGGCCTCAGCTTAGATTTAGGGGAAACAAATTACCTTATTATTGAATTAAAATTTTTTTCTTCATTTTTACTTTATGCATGTAGATGTTTGTCTGCATGTGTGTCTGTATATCACATGTGTACAGAGCCTCTGGAAAGCAGAAAAGGGGACTAGATTCTCTAGGACTAGAGTCACTGGTAGTCGTGATTCCCGTGTGAGCCCTGGGCATGCTGAGCCATCTCTCCAGCCCACAGACTACTTTTGCAGAAGACTCTGCTGAGTTAAAAACAGCTGTCCACTGTGTGAGTCTCAAATTGCTGCTGAGAATGAACTGCGGTCTTTTGCTGCCTCCATGACGGTGTGTGTCTAATGTCTTTTACTTCAGTTCCCGCTGACTTTTGAGGATGTAGCCATTTTCTTCTCTGAGCAGGAGTGGCAGCACTTAGAGGTGTGGCAGAAGGAACTTTACAAGCAAGTCATGAGAACCAATTATGAGACTCTTGTCTCTCTAGGTAAGGAGCTTTCCACGTCTGTGCCGATGCTTGCAACGGGATCTTCTGAGAGGCCCGCCCCCAGGCACTTGATACTCCTGTTAGGTAGCAAGATTGCTTAGATACTAACCCAGAAGGGTCCTTTCCTCTCTTTGTTGTTAATTCTGATGTATACATTACCGGTTTTTACTTAGAGGTAGACCTCACAGCAAAGTATTTAAGACAATGTGTAATATCAGGCAGAGGTAGCTAAGATGAATGTTAAAACGTTTCCCATCACAGCTTACTCTGAGATGGCCTGATTTTCCACTGTGGAGCACACCTGCCTTGTGCCCATGAGCACCTGTGTGCCTCATCCTAGAGGTTGGCCTCCTTGCAGCTTCTCAGTGGGGTTAAAGGTCACAAGGAACGGATGGTCTCCCGCAGGGTGATTCTGGAAGAGCGCACATGGAGGTGGTAGAACGCCTGGCTCCGGTTAGGATAATGGATTTTCCCCTTCTTTACTTCTTTCTCCTCCTCCCTCTCTCTTTTCCCTCCCTCCCACCCTCCCCTTCTTGTGTGTGATTCCAGAGATGACACCCAGGTCTCTGTACGTGCCCCAAGAGCTGCACCGCTGACATACACACACAGCTCCGCCTCAGTTCCTGTTTATTGGATTTCCGTTGCTGATTTATAGTTTGTTTTTGTTTGTTTGTTTGTTTGTTTTTTGAGACAAGGTTTCATTGTATAGCTGAAGCTGCCCTGGAACTCACTATATAGACCACCCTGGCCTTGATCTCACAAAGATCTGCTTGTCTTGAGTGCAGAGGTTAAAGGTATGTACCAACCAGCCAGTTGTGGTGGTGGTGTACCCTGGTAGAATATACTGACGAGGCAGAGGCAGGAGGATTATGAGTTTGAGAGTAGCCTGTGCTATACATTTGTGGGCCACAGTGGTACACACTTTTTAATCCTAGAACTTAGGAGCCAGAGGCAAGTGGATCCCTGTGAGTTTTTAGGCCAGCCTGGTCTACATAGAGAAGTCCAGGACATGCAAGGCTACAAAGAGACCCTGCTTCAAAGGGGGTGTTCACCCTTATACCTGCTTAGTTTTTCTTATCAAATGAATTTTTAAAATGAATCTGGAGCTAGAGAGATGACTCAGTAGGTGAGAGGTAAAGCACTTGTCTTGTCAGCATGAAAGCCTGAGTTTGCACACCCAGAGTACACATGAAAAGATTAGGGCAGTGCTCACATCTGTTGTCTCAATGGGCAGGGTCAAAGGTCCAGACAGGTGGGCCCCTGGAAGAGCCTGACCTGCATGGCAAAGACTCAGGCCAATGACAGATCCTGTCACAAAATTTAAAAGATGGACGATGTCCTGAGAACCAATATCCCAGGCTGTTCGTTGACCTCCATAGCATGACATGCACCCCCCCCCCCCCCCCCGCAAGTGTTCACATGAAAATGTGTGCATAAAAATGTTTGGAGAAGCATAAAATGAACAGCTCCTGATTGATTCTGGGTTTTGTTTTTTTAGTTTACGTATATAAGTGGTTTGGTGTATGTGTGTCTGTGCAACACATGTGTGCCTGGAACCCAAGGAGGCAAGAAGAGAGTGTTATATCCCCTGCAACTGTAGTTACAGGTGATTGTGATCCAGGGTATGGATACTAGGAATTAAACTGTCATCCTCTGGAAAAATTTAAAAATGATATGCTTTAGAACACTCAAGCCAAATTACCCCCTCTGGCTTTTCTGTACAGATAATGGATTGCCCAAACCAGAACTGATATCCTGGATTGAACTTGGCAGAGAGCTCTTCTGCAGCTGGGGAGACAACCAGACACTAGACAAAGGAATTCGCTGCGCTAAGGACGGTGTGCAGGTTCATCCAGTTACTGAGGAACAGTCCCTGCAGAGTGAGTATTAGGAATGCACTTGGATGCACACCTGCAACCTCTGCACTTGGGAGGGGGTGCAGGAGGACGGTGGGAAGCTCACAGTCACCCTCACTGGCACAGTGAGTTCCAGGCCAGCCTGAACTGTATGAGACCTGTCTCAGAGGGAGGGGGGAGGGGGGAGAGAAGGAGAGAGGAGAAAAAGAGAGAAAAGAATTCACTGGCTTAACCTAAACACATCACATTTGGATTTCTTTCTTTGTTCTCCCTTCTCTGATCTTTCCTGATTGGCTGACCTGAGGCTTGGTGTTGCATATATTTAAGAGAGGGGCTGTAAAGTGTAGTAGTTAGGTGTGAGAACTCTGAAGCCTAAGTCTGAGTTCCTAAGGAGAGATCATTTTGTAGGGGACGGCCATAGTTTCTTTTCTACTGTTGTGTTAAAAACCCCATGACCAAGACAGGCATGGGGGGCGTGGCTTATGGCTGCAGGGGTTAAGAGGTTAGAGTCCATGCCCATCGTCAGGGAGTGTGGTAACAGGCAGGCAAGCACATCGCTAGAGCAGTAGCGGAGAACTCACCTCTCAGTCCACAAGCAGAGGCAGAGAGAGCCGACTGGGAATTGCATACACTTTTGAAATCTCAAGGTTCATCCCCAGTGACACACATCTTCCAGTAAAGCCACACTTTCTAATCCTTGCCAAACAGTTCTACCAACTGGCGACCAAGTATTTAAACACATGAGTCTATGGGGCCAGTCTCATTCAAAGCACCACAGTGACTTTGGGCAGAATATTTAGACTCTTGGTGTATAAAATGCAGCAAATACAAGAACCTACAACATCGTGTTAGGAAGGAATAATGTGTATAGTGCTGAAGTGGACATTGATGGAAGCTGGTCTCTGTAATGAAGGAGAAAGAACACGGCCAGGCTTGGCTTTCCCTGTCTTTGTAACTGTCTTACTCAGGGTTCCTATTCCTCCACAGACATCATGGCCAAGAGGCAAGTTGGGGAGGAAAGGGTTTATTGAGCTTACACTTCCACACAGCTGTTCGTTACCAAAGGAAGTCAGGACTGGAACTCAAGCAGGTCTTCAAGGAAGTAGAAGCTGATGCAGAAGCCATGGAGGGATGTTTCTTACTGGTTTGCTTCCCCTGGCTTGCTCAGCCTGCTCTCTTATCGAACCTAAGAGCACCAGCCCAAAGGTGGTACCACCCACAGTGGGCCCTCCCACCCTTGATCACTAATTGAGAAAATATCTTACAGCTGGATCTCATGGAGGCACTTCCTCAACTGAAACTCTTTTATGTGATAATTCCATCCTATGTCAAGTTGACACCCAAAACCAGCCAGTACAATTGACCCCTTGTCAACTTGACACACAAACACATCACTATTAAGCCTCAACGCTTACTTTCTTATTCATCCCCAAGATCTAAATAACTTTAAAAATTCCACAGTCTTTGCAAATTCTTACATATTAAAATTTCAATCCTTTTAAAATATCCAATCTCTTCTAAAATCCAAAGTCTTTTTACAATTAAAAGTCTCTTAACTGTGGGCTCCACTAAAATACTTTCTTCCTTCAAGAGGGAAAAATATCAAGTCACATTCACAATCAGAATCAAAATCAAACTCCAACTGTCCAATGTCTGGGATCCACTCAAGAATTCTGGATTCTTCTAAGGGCTTGGGTCACTGCTCCAGCTCTGCCCTTATGTAGCACACACCTAGGCTCCAGATGCCTGTACTCCACTGCTGCTGCTGTTATTGGTGGTCATCTCATGGTACTGGCATCTTTAAAACACTGTTGTCTTCCACTGTAACTAGGCTTCAATAGCCTCTCCTAGGCTCTCTTCATGGTGCCCAGCCTCAGCTCCTTTGCATGACCCCTTCAGTCCTGCACCTTCACCAATGGCCTTCCATGGCCTCTCACAGCTGCTCTTCAGGACCCCTTCAGGCCTTCAAAACCAGTACCATCTGGGTGACTCTTACACGTTATCAAGTTCTGCTGCAGCAGAGGTACACTCTGGAACACAGCTTTTTTGTGCTCTCAGAAAACACTTCCCAGAAGATGTCACCTCAATGATGTTGGTCTCTTCTTTCTTTCTTTATTATATGTGAATACACTGTAGCTGTCTTCAGACACTCTAGAGGAGGGAGACAGATCTCATTACGAATGGTCATGAGCCACCATGTGATTGCTGGGATTATGAACTCAGGACCTTCGGAAGAGCAGTCAGTGCTCTTAACCACTGAGCCAGCTCTCCAGCCCATGCTGATCTCTTCTTAATCACCACTGATTCTTAGCTCCAGCTAAGCAGCATTAATAGTCCCAGAAATGCAAAAGTTTTGCTGGAGTAGTTTTGGTATCTTATTAATTATAGCTGATTCTTCAGCTCCAGCTAACCAAAACCACAGAATCTTCACAATCAAAACAACATGGCCCTGATAAGAGTCTTTAATCTTCCATCTGAAATTTCAGAAGCCAGGCCTCCATCTTCTGCATTGTTCTCAACGTTATCTCCCAAGCTCCTTTAGAACATCCCACAGAGCTCTTAACACTGAATAGATCTTCTAGCTCAAAGTTCCAAGGTCCTCCCCAAAACATGGTCAGGTTGTCACAGGAATACCCCACTATGATGGTATCAAATTGTCTTAGTCAGGGTTTCTATTCCTGTACAAACATGACCAAGAAGCAAGTTGGGGAGGAAAGGGTTTATTCTGCTTACACTTCCACACAGCTGTTCATCACCAAAGGAAGTCAGGACTGGAACTCAAGCAGGTCTTCCAGGAAGTAGAAGCTGATGCAGAGGCCATGGAGGGATGTTTCTTACTGGTTTGCTTCCTCTGCCTTGCTCAGTTTGCTTTCTTATAGAACCCAAGACTACCAGCCCAGAGATGGTACCACCCACAATGCCCCCCAACACTAGTTGAGAAAATGCCCCACAGTTGGATTTCATGGAGGCACTTCCCCAACTGAAGCTCTTTTCTCTGTGATAACTCCATCCTGAGTCAAGTTGACACACAAAACCAGCCAGTACAGTGACCAAAGCAGTCTTTGAGTTGTGAGCCCCTATGTCAAAAGAGAAGTCACATACTACCAATATACATGGTACAATATAGCCATTCCTATTCCAGAAATGAGGGGTCTAGCAAGAAAATAGATTACCAAAGGAAGATCCATATCCAGCAGGGCAAACAGTTGACCTACACATCCAGGTCTGTCCTCTAGGGCTGTGATAGAATCATCTGGTTCCTCTGGCCTTGGGCAGCCCCGCCCCTTACAGTACACATGAACTCCCTCTCTCCTGGACCCGCTCCAGTTTGTTTCTGTGGCTTTCCTGAGTCCTGTCATCTCTAACACTCAGGGGTCTGCACTACAACCTAGGCTTACCTCCCCGGCTTCATACCATGACCTCTGAGAGTCTCTTCGCAGGAAATCAGGCCCTGCCACACACTGCCTGACCTCAGTCGCTGTCTAGAACGGTGGTGCCAGCCTTCATTACTCCTCCACTCTTGTATCATCCATGCTTGTAAACCCAGTACCACATGAAGAACACTGCCAACCTGAGATGTAGCCTGTCTCCTCTAGATCACGTTTACCACGGTGTCTGTGCTGACCGCATTTCCGGTGGCATTCGCAGTAGGATGGCCTGCTATGTCATTCTGTGGTTTCACTTGTCTGAAATGCCATACTCTTACACATTCCTTCCACAAACCAGATGCAATGGCCTAAGAACCACGTGGTCAGGTTTACTCCAGCCATGATCCCAGTCCTCTGTTCCAGTTTTCTGTGTTAGTTACTTTTCTCATTGTGACCAAATACATGACAAGAAGCAATTAAGAAATGGAGGGTTGGGGCTGGAGAGGTGGCTCAGCGATTAAAAGCACTGAGTGCTCTTCCAGAGGTCCTGAGTTCAATTCCCAGCAACCACATGGTGGCTCACAACCATCTCTTAACGGGATTCGATACCCTCTTCTGTTGTGTCTGAAGACAGCTACAGTGTACTCATAAACATAAAATAAATAAATCTTAAAAAAAAAAAAAGAAAAAAAAGAAAAGAAATGGAGGGTTTATTTGACTCATTGTTTGCAGAGATACAGTCCATCATGTGGGGAAGGCCATGGCGGCAGGAGTGATAGGTAGATAATCACATTGTTCTTCCAGTCAGGAAACAGAAACCAACAAAGGCTTGTGCTCAGTGCTCTTTGCACCCCTCCCCCACTTTCCTTTTTATTCATTCTGGGACCCCATCTGATAAAATCATGACATCCACATTCAGGGTGAGTCTTCCTTGGTTAAATCATAGAATTTGCTATATTTCTAGATTATGGCATTTGTTAGGGCTCTGTTAGGGTACTTTTGCTACCATCACATTATGGCTCCAAGGAGAATGTTTTCATAAAATGGGATGTTTGATATTCCTGCAGCTGTAATACTGTTCAACAGTTATGGAGGATACAGTAAGGCCGGTACCTTATTAACTTATTCACAATCCTCTTTATGCATTTTCGTTTTTCCATTTTTATTTAGTTTTTTAATTTATTTTGTTAGACCGAGTATGGTAGTGTATGCTTTTAATTCCAACCCTTGGGAAGCAGAGACAAGCAGATCTCTCGAATTTGAATGTAGCCTGGCCTACATAGCAAGTGCCAGGACAGCCTGGACTACATAGAGAAACTCTGTCTCAAAAAACAAAGAACCACTAATAATTTATTTTAGTATTTATGTGCATTGTGTATATGCCTGTGTGAATTTATGTGCTCCGCGTGGCTTCAGTGCCCATAAAGATCAGAAGATGGAGTTGAATCCCCTGGAATTAGGGCCATCATGTGGGTGCTAAAAACAGGACCTGGGTCCTCTACAAGAGCAGTCAGTACTCTTTGTGTGTGTGTGTGTGTGTGTGTGTGTGTGTGTGTGTGTTTGGATTTGGTTTTTTCGAGACAGGGTTTCTCTGTGTAGCCCTGGCTGTCCTGGAGCTCACTCTGTAGACCGGGCTGGCCTCA
The DNA here is from genome assembly GCF_947179515.1 of Apodemus sylvaticus. Classification (NCBI taxonomy): domain Eukaryota; kingdom Metazoa; phylum Chordata; class Mammalia; order Rodentia; family Muridae; genus Apodemus; species Apodemus sylvaticus. The sequence continues at coordinate 72,869,659 of NC_067473.1, read as the reverse complement.
AACTCAGAAATCTGCCTGCCTCTGCCTCCCTCGCAGAGTGCTGGGATTAAAGGCGTGCGCCACCACCGCCTGGCTCAGCAGTCAGTACTCTTAAACCACCTATCTGTCTCTTCTGCCCCATTTCCCTGTTTTTATAGGATAAAGAGTCCTAAACCAGAAGCAATTAGCATGGCAAGGTTTCCATGGTGGGCAGGTGGGACTCATACCTGCGAAGTCTGTTTCCCGCCCTTAGACCTGGCCTTCGAGACTGACATTTTCATCTTTTCACTTTCATTGTAACATAGGCCTGCTCAGTTTAGTTTGTATCAGTGGTTCCTGAATGGTTCTCATTTGTCAGAAGGCAGAAGCACACACTGCGGTTTTGTAGTTGTTGGGAGCAGGGCTGCTCTGGCCAGCACAGGCTCACTGGTTTAGGACTCACGTTGTTACTGATGCTTTGCAGTCATGCCATAGATAAAAGATGTGCTGAATTTTTGTTTTCATTTTCAGGTAGCCAGCAAGCTGTGACATCAAGAGCAATCACATGCCGTTCCCAAGCAGATCCTCTTCAGGGTCAGCATTCCTTTGGACTTGCTTTAGGAGAAAGGGAAGATGTTTCCCTCAGCCGTGATCGAGGCATCAGTCTGGTAAACTCACAAATGCACTGTGGCGAGGCTTTGGTTTCAGTGGCACGTAGCTCCAGTGAGGCTGCTCAAGGAAAAGGACTCTCAAGTCACAGAGCTCTGAGTCTCCCTGGCTTGCAGAACGTTTCCTCTCGGCAGAGTACCCAGCACTCTTGTCCAGTCTGTGGGGAAAACTCTTGGGAGAAGAATCACTTAGTGAAGCAACCGAAGGGCCACTCCAAGGGCCTGTCATGTAGGGTCTGGAAGAGGTTCAGCAGACAGGCTGATGCTAAACAGCAGCGGAGCATCTCATGTCCCGAACGTGGGAAGACCTCTCTGAAGCAGTACTTGGCAAGACATTTAGGTATCCATACAAGGAAGACACCACCCCAGTGCCCTAAATGCAAAATGTGCTTCCATCAGGAGCATACCCTTTCCAGCAACGACCTCAAGCACAGTTCTTCCCAGCCCCCCAAATGTGACACGAGCTTCCTGACAGATAGCAGTGTTCACCCGGGCCAGCAGATTCAAGAGAGGCCAGCCTCCTGGAGAGAAGACACCATTGCACCCTCAAGACAGAAGCCAGGCCCCAGTCTGGACTCTGAGGACTGCTGCCACATGGGTAGCAAGCTGAAGGGCCTGCAGCGCGGCTGCATCCTAGGCCAGGACAGACCCTGCTCATGCACAGAGTGTGGCAATTGCTTCCTCTCACGGTCTAAGCAGGCAGGTCTCTGCAGGGCACACGCGGGTGAAAAATCCTTCCAGTGTCCAGAAAGCAACAAGCGCCTCTGCCTGAGAGGCCTGCAGAACGGCCATCGACATGTGTGGAGTGGAGAAAGACCATTCTTCTGTAGAAAGTGTGGTCAGGGATTCACCAAACATTGCAGACTCACAGAACACACACGAATCCTCAGCGGGGAGAAATCTTTCTGGTGTGCCCAGTGTGGAAGGAACTTCAGCCAACAGGGACAGCTGAGGCACCAGCGGCTTCACCTGGAGGAAAAACCCTTTCAATGCACAATGTGTGAGTTGCGCTTCCATCTGAAGAGCAGGCTGAGGGCCCACCAACTTCAACACGGTGGAGAAAGGCCATTCTCCTGCGGTGAGTGTGGCCGAGGCTTCACCCATCAGTGCAAGCTCAGGGAGCACTTGAGAGTGCACAGCGGAGAGAGGCCCTTCCAGTGTCCCGAGTGCCACAAGAGCTTCCGCCTAAAAGGCGTCCTGAAGGCCCATCAGCGCACCCACAGTAAGGAGAGGCCATTCTCTTGCGGGGAATGTGGCAAGGGCTTTACTAGACAGTCAAAGCTCACAGAGCACTTCCGTGTCCACAGTGGAGAGAGGCCCTTCCAGTGTCCCGAGTGTGACAGGAGCTTCCGCCTAAAGGGGCAGCTGCTTAGCCATCGGCGCCTACACACAGGAGAGAGACCCTTCCAGTGCCCGGAGTGTGGCAAGAGCTATCGTGTGAAGGCCGACATGAAGGCGCACCAGCTGCTGCACGGCGGGAGGATGCCCTTCTCTTGCCAGTGTGGGAAGGGCTTTGCCAAACAGTGTAAACTCGTGGAGCATATGAGGACACATACAGGAGAGAAGCCATTTCAGTGTCCCAAGTGTGACAAGCGCTTCCGATTGAAGGCTCAGCTGCTCAGCCACCAGGGCCTGCACACAGGCGAGAGACCTTTCCGCTGCCCGGAATGTGATAAAAACTTCCGGGAAAGGGGTCACATGCTCCGACACCAGCGCATCCACAGGCCTGAGAGGCCCTTTGCCTGCGGCGACTGTGGGAAGGGCTTCATTTACAAATCCAAACTAGCTGAGCACATCCGAGTACACACAAAATCCTGTCCGGTTCCACGTGAGCCCGACATGAAGAAGAGGCTTAGCCAACTGTTTGCAATGATAGAGGCTGACTGGAGTTGAGGTAGGCGCATGTCAGCTCGAAGAGCAAAGCTTGATTGCAGGGCAGCCTGAGGAGCCGTGGCTAAGCCTGCTGGGAAGCAGGTTTTAGGAACAGGGGTTCTACTCATCCAAAATATAAATTCAAAATGGGAAACTATGAAGGATTTTCTCTTCTGGAATCCCACCAATTATATCCTCTCCCTTGGTAAAAAGAGGTATTTGTTCTTCCTACCACGTTAGGTGCATTTCACCCAAAAGCAGTTAGTTCAAAAGCCCCATCTTAAACCAGAAGGAAATTCCTCCAGTATCACTGTCAAAGCTACAAAGGGGTGTGTGTGTGTGTGTCTATTTAATATCAGCTCTTCTCTTTTGTTCTTTCCAAAGTATAATTTGGCTAAATACAGTGAATTTTATTTCTGTTGCGATGTGCCTTTGATTCATTTATTTTGAAACCAGTAAGATGAATTCTCTGAATTTCATGTGAGTGATGAAATTTCTCCTTGGGGCTCTTGATGATTAATGTGTAGCATGGTCTTAAGAAAATGCTGATAATCTGAGTTGAGGAACCAAAAAACCAAAGTTGAGAAGTCTGGGTCCAGATCAGGGGCTGAGTCAGTGGATAGAGATTTGGGAGTTCTGGTGTTATTCAAAGCAGAAGTAAGATTCTCAAGAATGAATGAATATTTACTCGAAGCAGAAGTAAGAGTCTCAAGAATGAATGAATATTTAAGCAGCTGACTAAAGAATAGACAGAGCATAAAACAGAGGTGTCACAATATGCAAATTACGTATATTCTCACATCTTGAAGAACTGTAGAGATCAGAAAGGATTTTTTTTTAATTTATATTTTAAACTGTAATGGTATATAAAGTGTCCCCACAGCCTCAGACCCAGTTGGTGACTGTGTTGAGGTTCCACCCCCCCTCACCTGCCCCCAGAATCTCACTATATAGTCCTGATTGGCTTGGAATTCACTATATAGACCAGGCTGGCTCACCTTACAGATATCCACTGTCTCTGTCCCCAAGTACTGGAACTAAAGGTATGGCCAGGACACACAACTCACTGAAACTTTCTATAGGTCTCCTTCCAGGGCAGGGACTCTTACACTGCACTTAACTGGAAATCTAGAAACCATGTCATGCTCTGTGGATAGGAAATACCTCAAACCAAACCTAACTCCACTTGACAGAGTCAAATCCCAACCTCTTAGGATTACACTCCTTAAGTTTCTTTGTCATTAAATGCCAGAGTATTCTAAGTATTTGGTATTGTTACTAAAAAGCAAATGCTATTGGAATTTGTAGAAATGAAACATTGAAACATAAAGTACAACATATTTTTATATTAAAAACAGAAAAAAAAGTTTATGAAATCTGCTCTGGAGTCAGACTGCATGATACTGACTTTAGCAATTAGGTGCCTACAGAGGCCAGAGGAGTGTGTGTCGTACGCTCTGGATCTGGAGCTATGGACTGTTGCAAGCTGTCCTGTGGGTCCTAGAACTCAAACCCAGGTCTTCTACAAGAGCAGCAAGTATTCTTGACTGGTGAACCATTTCTCCAGCCTCCTTTATTGGTTTAATATTTACTAATTTTTCTGTGTGTGTTTGTGTATGGGACCAGTGCATGTGCCACAGTGCTTGTGTAGTTAGGGGACAACCACTGGTGCTCTCTTTCTGCCTTGTTTAGGCAGAGTCTCCCTTTATTGTCTCAGGCTGTGCACTCCAAATGAGTAGGCCCGTGAGCTTTAGGGGGATTGACCTGTCTCTGCCTCACACCTCACGGTGGGAATGCTGGGGTTGCAGACATGTACTCCGGTGTCCAGCTTTTAATTTTAAATTATTTATTTAATTATATGTACGTGTGTGGATCCACTCCACTGAGAGCCTTGCACTGGGAGGCCAGAGTCATGGGCTTCCTCTACATGCAGTAGGAGCCACCGGCTGTGAGTGCTAGGACTGGAATCCAGCTCCTCCCCAAGAGCATCGCACACTGGGCAAGAAGAGCTCTTCCTCTGAGCTAAATCCTCAGTTCGCATTGCGTACCCTTAACCATTAGCCAGCTCTCCAAATTTACATGCAGATTTTACGTGAGTTTTGAGGATCCAAACAGAGTTTGTCATGTTGAGAGCCTTAATCTGCAGAGCCATCTCCCCAGTCTAAGAATCTGACTTTAAAATGCTTCCTCAAATAGCATAAAGTATTATTAAAAATATATAATATTATACCCTGAAAACTACTTGGTTTTTAACACACAGGTTTTTAATAGATACCAAAAGCAAAATGAAGTGGTAGAGTCTAAACTAAGTTATTCAGTCCAACTCTAGAGCAGACTTAAAATTTCATGATTTTTTTGTTTTTAATATGAAAGTATGCTAGGATTTATTTATATTTCAAAGCTTCATTTCTACAAATTCCAACAGTGCTTGTCTTTTTAATAATAATGCCAAATACTTAGAATACTCTGGCATATAATAACAAAGAAACTTAAGGAGTGTAATCTTCTTAAGAGGTTGGGATTTGGCTCAGTGCACATGCAGGAGGACCTGATCTGTCCTCAGCACTGTTAAAAACAAAACAAATCTCAAGGATTAATTCATCTGGTGAGATGAAAAACATTAGTGACTACTACCTTTGGCATAAAAAAGACATTACTGAGCCAACTATTTATTTCTATGAACTTAGAAATAGCTCATCAAGAGCTATCCTCTAAAAAACAATCAGGTTGCCAGCCCTGTGTGACAGTAAGTAGCTGGGCAGACCTAAATGTGAATCTTGCCCTGTAATATCAAAGGCAGTCAGTATTTAGTGATAGGGAAATGCAATTACAATGGCATACTGAAATATTATATTGTAAAACATGAACATAGAATCTGAGTATGAAGAAAAAGAATACAGTAGGCAGGTGCAGACAGCTTCTCAGCAGCTAGTTCTGAAGGTATGAATGTCCAGAGCACATTTCAGTCTGTAATTACAATTCCAAGAGGTCAAGAGAAAGCTAGCTTCCATGATATGTTACAAGTGTAGGATTTAAAAAAAAAAAAAAGTGGGGACGGGCCTAGCAGCCCATCTCTTAATCCCAATTCTCTGAGGGCAGAAGCTTGCTGATTTCTAGGAGTTCCAGGCCAGCCTGGTCTACATAGCAAGTTCAAGGCCAGCCAGAGTTATGTTGTGAGACCTTGTCTACAAACAAACAAAAACAAAAAACCCAAAAAACAAACAAACAACCTGGGGCTGGGGAGATGGCTCAATGGTTAATACCATTTACTACTCTTGCAAAGAAATTTGAATTCTGAATTCTGTTTATAACACCCATGTTTATAATCATGTTTCACAAGACCTATAACTCCAGCCAAAGGGGGCCCAATGTCTTCTTCTGACCTTTGTGACACCTGTACTCACACGCACATACCCAACACACACATAACACATAATTTAAAAATAAAAGTGAAGAGTTAAGAGAGATCAGTCAGCTATTCTTCCAGGAGACCTCAGTTCGATTTGCAGCACCCACATAATGGGACACCTGTAACTCCAGTTCTGGGAGTTCCAGCACTTCCTTCTGACCTCCTCAGGCACCAGGCATGTAAGATGTAAGCAGTACATAGATATACATGCAAGCAAAACACATAAAATACAATAAAAATAAAAACGAAGGGCTAAGGCTGGGCCTGGTGGTACATACTTCCCAGCACTTGGAGGCAGAAGCAGGTAGATCTCTGAGTTTGAGGCCAGCCTGGTCTACAGAGTGAGTTTCAGGACAGCCAAGGCTACATTGAGACATCCTGCCTTGAAAAGCAAAACCAAACCAAAAACAACAATAACAAAACCAAAAAGGAAAAACAAACAAAACCCCACAAAACAAACAACAAACAAAACAAACGCACAAGGGGCTAGAGAGATGGCTCAAGCTTTATTCAGAAGCACCCACATTTTAGCTCCAGAAGACCTGATGCCCTCTTCTGACCTCTGAATATATCAGGCATGCATATCTACATGGGACACATGCAATGCATTCAGGCAAAACACTCTTACACATAAAATAATAAACGTTAAAAAAAATGAAATCTTAAAGAAATGAAGATATTTTTGTTTTGTGTTGAATGAGAGGTCATATGTTTATGTGTTTCTGGCTTTGTTTGTTTTGAGACAAGGCATTTCTCTCTTGTCCAGGTTGGCTTTGAATTTCTGGGCTAAATTGATCTCCTGCTTCAATCTCCAAAGTAGCTGAAGAATATAATAATAATAATAATAATAATAATAATAATAATAATAATAATGGTAGAACCATCACTGAGTTATACAGAAAAATACAAGAAACTGTAGTCATGCAGTTTAACCTAGATAGGCTCGATCATAGAAACCTCATGAGTGCAGAGCATGTAGGTTGTGTGCCTGTCTGGTCTTCTGGCTGTGGACGTGCATGCTGGAACTGTCACAGATACACCAGTAGATAGACAATATAAATGGTAAGGAACTCTCTCCCAATAGACTACTTCTCTAGAGAGCGATCTGCAGGAGTAAAGGAAAACACACATCCAAAATGGCCTAGGAACACAGCCTAATAGTGCTGAAACGACAACCCAGGGGAAAGTATAAATATAGCTCATCTTCTCCTCCCGTATACATAAGAAAATACTGCAGGACTCTCTGAGTTTATTTATTTAGCCTCATTTGTCTTCTATGTCTTATCAGATGCTAATCCACAGGTGTTAACCCTAATACCAGCACAGCCTTCTTTCCTGACATGCAAACCTAGTTTCTTCTCCAAAACACTCATGGTTAGATCTATATCTAAACCACTAGACTGGTTATCTCTCTCTCTTTTTCCCCCCCAGAAAATCATAATATAAGGCAACGTTCAGATAAGAATCTAACTTAGTCATAGACTTAGTCATGGAGTCCAAGTTTTAATTTTTCTTTTCTTTTTTCTTCTTCTTCTTCCTTTTTCCCCCCTAACAGGATATCACTAAAAGTCACAGACGTGGAGTCAGCACACCCAGTCTGAATCAATTAATCTATTTCATAGTCCTCGCCCAACCTAATATACAAGAAAGAAACTCAAACTTTTATATGCTCAACAGAAAAACCAAGAAGCCAAAGAACATGAGAACAGGTCTCTGATCTCTCTTTTTTCCAAGAGAGTAGTTGTGTCCACTTGTTCCCCTACCAGGGCAGACTCAGAAGGAAGCGCCTACACCTGCACCCCACCTTCCCCCTGAGTTTCTTACACGTGTTCTTCCTGCCAAGCTCGGCCAAAGGGAGCAGGCCAAACCCAACCCTCCGCGCGGGTGCTCAAGCCCGCCCCGGGGCCGCGCTGGGTGCCTTTGTTCTCCCGCACTCTTTCACTCTTTCCGGACCCGGACCTGGGCGCTCCGGGCAAACCGAGTGGCAGCCGGTGATTGGTGGTCGCGGTTCAGCCAATCAGAAGGGGGCACCTCACGCTAAGGCTCGGAGTTTTAAACGCCGTGCAGAGGGGCGCGCCCGAGCGCAAGGCTCGGGCAGCGGGGAGGTGCCGGCGTGGGCGGGGCGCCACGGCTCTCGCCCTGATTCGCGCGGGGATTGGACGGCCCGCGGCTTCCTTGCCTCTAGCCAATCACCGGGCTGAACTTCCTGGAGGTTTTGGTGCGCTCCGGCGTCGCTCGGGAGGTCGGCGAGTGCTGCGCGGTGGCCCGTGGCTGCAGGCCTAGCTGCACCCTATCATGAAGCTCCGGAAAGCTTGGCTGCTGCTCCTGCTCTTGGCGCTGACGCAGCTGCTGGCTGCTGCGAGCGCCGGAGATGCGCACGAAGGTGAGCGCGTGGGCGGGTCGGAGTTGGTGGGAGCAGCTCGCGTGGGTTGCAGACCTCGCTGGGGCCTGACAGGGTGCTTCGCTCACACCCCTGTGGAATTAGTGACCCTGGAGCAACGAACTTGCTGGAGTTGCAGTGTAGTGCCGAATCAAGGGGTGTGGGCCTCATTAGTTCCCACTCGAGACTAGGACATGGAGGGACATGCCGAGTGCCTGCTTCGCAACTCGTCCCTTTACCCTCACTACTGAGATTTGCCCCTTTGGTGAGTAAATTTCCTGGAGAATACTCTTGGTTTCCAAAGCCGGTTTTAGAAACGAGACATTAGCCGGATGGCCGCAAGTAGGACCTGGAAGAGGCAGTCGCAGATATTGGGCATCTACATCAAGACGTAGAAATAACCCAGGCTTTGTTTTCGTTTTTTATGGAGACTGGAGCCACCATTCCTTATACAAGCATTTTATTCAGCGCCTCTTTGCCAGTCCCTGCACTGGGTTTTGAGAGTCGAGGCTGGTGATGCTCGTATTCTAGAAGGAACAGTAGTAGGTTTAACTCCTAGACATTATGCCCACACCCTTTCTTCGAAATCTTCTCACCGAAAATATAAGAACTTTGAAATTAGGAAGTACTAGTTAAATCTCTGTTCCTAGAGATCAGGTCTGATTGACACCTCTCCTTTACCCCTCTAACCACTAACTTGTTGCCTACTAGGTTTAGTCTAATATAAACAAACCCCATTTTTAAAGTTAAGTGTGTGTGTGGGGGAATGTGAACTTTATACTCTTAGGTTGAGTAAGATTTCTGTGGATCATTGATTCATGAGTCTTTGCCCAGGTAGGAAAGAGTAGAAATGAAGAGACTCCTGAAAGGGACCAGGTCTCTGTCCTGCCTGGGAGGACATCTTGGCACTTTTATCCAAACTAGCTGATTGCTCATTTCTTATAGTGACCCAAAATACATCGAAACAGAAAGAGGGCAGACTCTGCATTTTAAGCAAAATTTTCACTTTTCATGGCAGAATAGACTGTGGGGGACACATGTAAGTTTGAGAACCAGTGTAGTTTGGTGTGTACTTTAAGAACGTGTTAAAAAGTACTTGGTTGCCGGGTGGTGGTGGTGGCGGCGGCGCATGCCTGTAATCCCAGCACTCTAGGAGGCAGAGGCAGGCAGATTTCTGAGTTCGAGGCCAGCCTGGTCTACAGAGTGAGTTCCAGGACAGCCAGGGCTAGCTACACAGAGAAACCCTGTCTGGAAAAAAACCAAATCCAAAACAAAACAAAAAAAAACAAAAAGTACTTGGTTGTGAGACAGTGGTCTGTTGTAGGGTGATGTTTGTTTGAGAAGGAGTCTCATTATATAGCTCGGAGCTCATGTAGACTTGGCTGACCCAAGAGCTCTGCCTGCCTCTATGCAGGGGTTAAAATGCCAGGTACTGTGAAAAGTGAATTCTTGAGAGGCCTTGGTGAGTGGATTTCAAAGGTTGCTTAGACTAGCCTGTGGTATATCTTTTGAGTCACTGGTGCTGTCCCTGGAGAAAAGTTTGCTCTTGGTGCACCCAGGAATCCCTGGAGTCTCTGGGCCACAGTCAGCCGTCTCAGGTTAGGTTCTCAGGTTTGGTAGGGCTGGCAGTGCGCTTTAGTGATATATCAGTTTCCTAGCATGTGCAAGGTGTTGCCCTGCAAAGGGAGGGAGATGCAGTTTCGCTCATTGTGTTTAGTCCACACTGAGTGTCATCTGTAGCGAAGGAGCAGTGGTCGGCTTTTGTTTTTTGTTGTTCACTCTATACTGTTTGAGGTTGGCTTAATGATTGTTTGTCCGGCCAATACCAGCTCCTCCTGGGCAAGGTGGAGTGTGGCCTTGCTGAAGAGGTGGGGACATCCTTACAGAAAGTAGCCACCTGTGCCTGGCCTGGCCAGGGATGCAGTGTGGTCATCAGGTTTGTTTGGTGGTTGTAGACCGGATGTGAAGATGGATGTGAAGGAGATGTTGCATTTGCTTTATGCCAAAAGAGACCGCACCCTTTCAGAAGGTACTCGGAAGTTTGGGATCTGTTTTTCTAAGCTAAAAAGTTTGACTTTAAAAGTGCAGTCCAATCAGGGGAACATAAATAGCATTAAAACACTAGTGGTTGGAGATGTCAATCAGCGGTAAAGCAGTTACCTCAGATGTGCAAGCCCCTGAATTTGATCTCTATCACAACCAGACAACCCTGAGGGCTGCAGAAATGGCTCAGTGGTTAAGAGTATGTTCTGTTCCTCCAGAGGTCCCAAGTTTGATTCCTAACAACCAACATTAGGTAACTCACAGCTCCTGTTAACTCCAGCTCCAGGACAGAGCCTGTGGGAACCTGCACTCATGCGTACGTATGTACGTACACATACTTTTAAAAATAAAACTTTAAAAACAGAAATAAACACTCAGAAGTAAAATCTCACATTAAAATTTTAAAAATTTAATCTTAGATAACCAAGCTTGCATGGTTTCAGGTTTTTGTTTTTTTTTTTTTTTTTTTTAATTCTGATTTTTTTCTTTTTATTTGTTTGTTTTTGAGATAGGAGTTCTCTGCCTTGGAAGTCACTCTGTAGACCAGGCTTGAACTTAGAGATCCCCCAGCCTCTGCCTCCTGAGTGCCAGGATTAAAGGTGTGCCCAGGCTGTGTTATTTTCACTGTACACGTAAGTCTTCCTGTAACTGGGTGGACCATCAGAATCCCCTTCCTCTCCTAGCCATGTTCCCCAGCTTGAAGAGGGGACTAAATTTCAGAATGCTTTCTCTCTAGTCCCTGACTAGAACACATAGCCTGTAGCCAGGATGAATTCCGGTGTCCATAAACCCTACCCAACTTCTCCAGCCTCCTAAATGCACAGATGCGGTGGCAAACAGGCATACGTTGCAAAGCATCCTTGCATCCAGCAGATCATTTAGGGAGAGGGAAGTACTCAGTCTTTTAGAAAGCCCCTGTGATTACGGGGCTACTCGTGTAACGTACGTGAAACTGGCCAGTAGGTGCTTCCTGTTAGGTTGTAGTAGGCAAACCTCTTGATATCCCCACAACATTGAGCTGGTGGACTTAGTGATAAATATTGAGGGTTCCAGAAGAAGGTTGCTGTGAATACCACTACAGAAGGTGTGGGTTGCCGGTCAAGGTGAGAATGGATTCAGCCCGATGAATTCAGATTGAGTGTAAGCTTAGATCACCAGCCCTCCTGGAACAGCAGCCGCGTGGCTTTGATCAATATCAACAGACTGTGTATTATGACTTAGTTCTGGTTCTTTCAAAGAAGTATGTCAGTAGACCAGGTACCATTTTCTGAGTACTACAGAGAGGAAGATTGTTGTGTTTTGTGTGGCCTGTACGTCCTCCCTGTCTCCCCAGTTCCTGAGCATCCTGGGAAGTTGTGGACAAAACCTGGTTGAGGAAGCTGTCCTCTGTTCCCTAGTGAGTTGTCCAAAAAAAAAAAAAAAAAAAAGCATGTATCATGGAAGCAGTAAATAGCTACCCTTGTACTGTCAGATGTCAAACTCAGTAGTCAGGGCCCCTCATCCTCTCTACCCTGCTCCTCCTGAGAGCCTGTCTCCTTAATTCATCTCCATCCTTAACACTTGCTTTGATGGTGCCCAGAAGGAGGTAGCAGCTGGCAAGCCGGCTTGGCTTTTACTCTGAAAGGGGGCATATTAGAGCTATTTCTCTCACCTCTAACAGAAGGAAGAATGCAGGCCTCAATTGAGGAAAGGATGTGTGAGGCTGGAAATGGTTGTGGAGTGGGGAAGTGAGTAAGATATGAGTGGTAGAGATGAGGTGGAGCCTCATTTTGTAATGATTTTGCAGATTGGTAAAGTCCATGATGATCAAAGCTAGCCAGACAATCCCAGAGCTTCAGAGCTGTGGAAGAGCAGTGCGAGGGGGTGTGGGTGAGATACAGGGGGGTCTTCATGTATCTACAGTTAGAGAGCCAGCACTGGGTTACTTCATACATTCCACAAGTCTCCCGGGTTCCCGGATCCTGGGAGCAGGTTTCAGGCCCTGCGTGCACTCGGCCCCAGACAGTAACCTAACCGGCAGTGTTCTTGACTGAGCTCCTGAAAAAAAGAACTGGCCCTTTGACACACTCTGGCTTCAGGGTGAAAGGAATAGTGTGCTTGCTCCACAAAGATCTGTTTACAGCTGGGACAGTCGGTGGAGAAACTAGTCAGGGAGACCCAGAGTTTTATGCTTTGTTGTAGCTGCAGTTTGGAAAGAACAACTTAAAAGTTAACACAATTAACACTCTCCTGCATTCTGGGGGGAAATTGCTTCCAACAAAGTATAATTTTTCATGTGTATTTGATGCACGTTAGTTCCGTAAGTCTGTAAAGTTGTCATTGTTTCAAAGTCTTTTCCTCTTGGAATATTACTCAAGGCTGGCTTTCTAAGAAAAGCATCCTTCCCATCCAGCTGTCTGCTGAAGGAGCAGCCCTGTGGGCTATTTTAAAAGAATATGAAGTGGAATGACACAGCTCTTTCAGAAGTAGGATTTATGTATGTAACAGAGAATAAATCTTGGGTATCTGTATATTTGGAGGGAATAGGCAGGTAAAGTGTCACTGGGAAAGGTTTATTGAAATTCTGGAAAACACAGGACAGTGGGCTTTGATTCCATGGCATCCCAATGCTATATCTGTGTCCCTGCTTGGAATGTAAAGTAGTCATATGGTATACAGAGGTGGAATACGATCTCTAGGGTAAGGATATACAGCCACCGTGACTTGTCGTAAGAGTTTGGTCCTCTGGCATATTGTAAAGGAGAAAGTCATGGGTTTCTTAACCAGCATGGGTCTTTTCTGGTCAGATGATGCTTCAGATACAGAAAATCCCATTGAGGATAACGAGGAGGAGGAGGAGGAGGAAGATGAAGAAGATGAAGATGACTTGGAAGTTAAAGAAGAAAACGGTGTTTGGGTCCTAAATGATGGAAACTTTGATAACTTTGTGGCTGACAAAGATACAGTGCTACTGGAGTTCTATGCACCATGGTGAGCACCGGCACCTTGGCTGGCCCCACAGCTGGACAGTTCTGTGACTGACCTCAGGCCTTCCAGGCCCCAGTGAATGAAGGGTCCGATCACAAGAGCTCCAGCTGTTCCATTTTTTTCTACTACTTTATTATTACTTTTTGTTTTTGAGATGGGGCTATTATTGTTATTAGTAGTAGTATTGCTATTATTATTATTTTGATGATTTCATTTTGTTTGTGGCATGCTTGTAGAAGTAAGGACAACTTGCCGGAGTCATTTTTCCTACCATTGTAGATCCAGAGGCTAGAACTGGGATCTTCAGTCTTGGTGGCAAGTGACTTTTACCTGCTGTGCTATCTCACCAGCTCTAGGATTTCAACTTGATGCCAGGGTGTTGGGAACCAGAGACTCGGTTCTTCCAGCTGGCATTAGGTAGCCTTAGTCAGCCCCTACCGGAGAACTGCAGTCTAGGTTTCAAGTTCTTTTCCTGTTCTACCCAGCATGCCTTTGTGCATGGGAACTGTTACACTCCTCCCACTTCTCTGTGCTGTTTTGCATTTCATAGTCCCTTCTGTTCTTTTCTCCTCCTTCTGTGCTCTCTCTGTTTCACTTCTGAGGTAGTCTCACATTATTTATCTAATGTGTGATTTAAAACTTATTTTCTACAAGTGATCCTTTTAGCAGTTTTGAGGTTTTATTTGTATTTTATATATCAGCTACTTTATATATTTTTTTAATTGCAAAAGCAATTTGTTGTCTGTATGGTATCTAAACTACAAGTCTTTCCATAAAGCTTCCTTTTTTAAAATAAGTTTTTTAAAGATTTGTTTATTTTATGTATATAATTACACTGTAGCTCTACTAGCTCTGGCCCAAAGATTTGTTTATTATTGTATGTAAGTACACTGTAGGTGTCTTCAGACACACCAGAAGAGGGCGTCAGATCTTACTATGGATGGTTGTGAGCTGGGATTTGAACTTGGGACCTTCAGGAGAGCAGTCAGTGCTCTTAACTGCTGAGCCATCTCTCTAGCTCAAAGCCTCTGGTTTTTTTCAATGCCTTGTTGTATTTCAATCTCCTTGGATACAGGTAATTCTTTCTTCTTCCTTAAACTTCTCAGGTGTGGACACTGCAAGCAGTTTGCTCCAGAATATGAGAAAATTGCCAGTACTTTGAAGGATAATGATCCTCCCATTGCTGTTGCGAAGATTGATGCAACCTCAGCATCCATGTTGGCCAGCAAATTTGATGTGAGTGGCTATCCCACCATCAAGATCCTGAAGAAGGGACAGGCTGTCGACTACGACGGCTCCAGGACCCAGGAAGGTGAGCTCTGGGACGGGAGCTGGTGGGGAATGGTACCTGAGGAACACCCTTCAAGGTTGACCTCTGGCCTCCGTACACTGGTATATATACATTTAAAAGAAAGCACACATTCTCTCACACATACAAATGGTTGTCTTTAGCCAAGGACAAGCCTTAACAACTTAAGTCCTTGGCATGCGTGTCTACCCACCCTCTTTTGAATATACGTCCATACTTGAAAAAAATATAAAGGGAGAACAAGACAATAGCCAGTTTTAATACCAGGCTTTCTGGCCTACTTTGGAACCTTTAGAGCCGCTTGTGCTAGAGTAGACTCCCCATCCCCTCTGAGTGAATTGTAATTAATGGTTGTTTCCTGGTCACCTGGCTCAGGGTCTCCGGGTGTGGGTGTGGGCAGGAGCAGGCAGTTTGTATAGTGAACCTGTGAAGATTGGTCCCCTTGACTCTTGGTGATATTTGTAGTAAAGAAGAAAGTTTACAGTTCCTTGCCCTAAGGATCACTTGTTTATTTTTTTTATTTTTATTTATTTATTGTGCTGGGGATCAAACCAGAGTAACGTACATGATAAGCAAACACTCTACCACTTGTGCTACTCCGCAGCTTGGGCCCATTTATCTATATATCTACTTATTTATATTAATTATTTTTGTTTATTTTTTATTTTTGAGACAGGGTTTCACTATGTAGCCGTGCCTGTCCTAGAACTCTCTTTGTAGACTAGGCTAGCCTTGAACTCATAGAGATCCCCGTGCCACTACCTTGGCTATTTTTATTTTTAAGGATGTATTATTTTCCCCTCCAGTTAATTTTTTTAAAAGACTTATTTATTTATTATATGTAAGTACACTGTAGCTGTCTTCAGACACCGGAAGAGGGCATGAGTGCTGGGATTTGAACTCAGGACCTTTGGAAGAGCGGCATTCGGTGCTCTTACCCACTGAGCCAGCTCTCCAACCCACTCGTTATTGACTCCATTTCTGAAATGAAGCCATAAAAACTATTACATTTTTTAATCTGCATGGGTGCTGATTATAGGCATGCTATGGTGTATATATGAAGATTAAGGACAACTTATAGGGGTTGGCTTTCCTGCCATATGTGTCCTGAGGATTGATCTCAGGTCTTGAGGTTTGGTGGCAAGTGCCTCAAGCCACTGAGCCATCCTATCAGCCCCTAGGCACATGTCCCAGGTGATTCCGCTGCAACCTTAGCTATAGGAGCTTCTACAGTTTGAAATTTTCTAGATTTTTGCCCACATTTAATGCCTGTGATCTGGTGCCAAGATGTACATGGTTGAGCATGTAAATAGTTTATACATGTTGCAGGAATGTTGCAAGATTGATTAATAAGTATCTGTCATAGTTATTGTTCTGATCCTGTGAAAAGACTCTATGACCATGGCAACTCTTAGAAAAGACATTTCGTTGGTAATTAGGGCCTTGCTTAGGGTTTCAGAGGTTTCATCCGTTATCAGCGTGGTGCAGAACAAAGGGAGAGACAGCACGCGATGGAGCGGTCGCTGAGAGGGAGACGCCCAGCCTCATCATACAATCAGTCTCATGTTTTTCTGTTATTTTATTTTTTAGAAATTGTTGCCAAAGTCAGAGAAGTTTCCCAGCCTGATTGGACACCTCCACCTGAAGTCACTCTTTCATTGACTAAAGATAACTTTGATGATGTCGTAAATAACGCAGACATCATTTTGGTGGAATTCTATGCCCCATGGTATGTTAACAGTCAGATTCATGATACTGTGATAATGAGCGTTCAGAACTCTGCTAAGCATTGGTGGAGGTTGCAGTGCCCAGCAGCGAGGTGTGCACAGAGCAAGGTCGAGGCAGCTCTGGGACTGTAAATCTTGGGAGGACCGCATATGGACGGAAGCGGGTCCTCGCCTTAAACTTCGTGTGTGTCTGTGTGTGTGTGCGCTCTCTCTCTCTCTCTCTCTCTCTCTCTCTCTCTCTCTCTCTCTCTCTCTCTCTCTCTCTCGTACATATGCAGGTATATGTATCACAGCATGTGCCCGGTGGTAAGAGCTTTGTGAAATGCTTGCTCTCTTTCCATTTTTCCTGGGGAGTTGAACTCAGGTTGTCAAGCCCTTGCATGACAAGCACTTTTACCTGCTGGACCATCTTGCCGGCCTGTTTTTTTTTGGTTTCTTAAGATGGCCCTGCTCTGTTGCCTAGATTGGCCTACAAACTTGGAGCAGTCCTCCTGCTTCAACCTCCTGAGTCCTGGAATTCAGGCATGCGTTACCACACCTGGATGAAAAAGGACTTGTAGGGAGATGAATACAGCACTGGGAGCCCCTGCACTTCCCAGGAAATAATCTGTGGCAGCATCTTGGTGAATTCTTCATTCCTTGGCCAGGGGCTTTGATTTTTGAGCAGACTTAGCATTTGTCTGGATGGGTCACTTAGACTGGAATAAAGGCTAAATTATGAACTGTGTATGTGAGCACTGGGCAAAAGAGTGATGGGGCACGCTTGTAATCCCTGGGAGGCAGAGGCAGGTGGGTCTCTGGGAATTTGAGGCCAGCATGCTCTACACAAGTTGTGTGGCCTTACGGTTCCAGAGAGAGTTCCAGAGGCTGTGGCTGATGCAGGGAGCTAGTCTACCCTGGCTGAGGCAGGGCCTGTGTGACCCAAACCTGTGGCGTTCTTGATTCTGCAGCAAAAACCGCCTTATCCGTTCATTGTTGGGTGTAAGATGAATTGACAACACAAAGGGATGCCCAAAAGGAAAACGAACTGGGGGAGAAGGAAGGAAATATCGTAGTATACTGGGAGAGCAGATAAGCCAGTGGCCCTTTGTAACCCACCTTCAGTGCTGAAGAGATGACAGTCTTTACACTACTAAAGAGGAGGCCTGACATGGTAGGTGGGACATGACATTGTACTGGTGGGTCACCTACCCACTCGGTTCTATGACTTTTACTACTATTTGCTGTGTGGAAAGATCGTGACAGAGACAGCTTATAAAAGAAGGAGTTTGTGTGGCCTTATGGTTCCAGAGAGAAAACAGACCATATTATGGCAGAGTGCAGGCCTGGCAGCAGGGGCCACCTGCTGCCCACCAGAATGAAGCAGAGAGGACAAACTAGAAAATGGTGGGAATCGTTTAACTCTGAAAGCCTACTTCTAGTGACATACCTCCTCCAACAAGGCTGCAACTTCTAAGCTTCTCCAAACAGTGTCACCAAATAGGGACCAAGCATTCAAATGGGAGACAGGGGACAGACATTTCATTCCAACCTCCACAGTGACCACTCAGGAGCTGTGTGTAGCAAACTGTGAGCATAGAAAGCTCATTAAGCACCTCATGAGCTCATGGTGCCTCAGAAGAGAGTTGTCCTTTACTCGCTGATAGTTCACGTGCACCCTCTAATTCACTGAGTTTCCCAAGGACCTGAAGAAGACAGTGTTTACATTAACTGGGATGACCTGAGAACCTGAGAGCAGATAAAAGTCATCAGGGTCTCATGGTATAGAGTATGTATGTATGTAATATTTTGTTTAGTGGTTTGTGTGCTGCCAAAGGTTAAATAAACCTGGGTGCCAGTCAGATAGGCATGTGCCCCTACACAGTCTTTGTTGATCATAATCTTAATTGCAAGTGCTTCTTGCTCCTGCTCTGGTCTGTAGGCCAAGACTCTGTTACACTCTAATCCTGTCTTTGTTCACATTGTTACCTCTCTCAGCCCCTGGATCCAGCTAATCTGTTGCCATGTCTGTACTTGATGTTAGATAAAGGCCAAAACAGCATTAGCTGTCACCTTGTCAATGAAGCCATTCCTGATTTATGTTGTTGACAGTCCCCAGATCCTAAGAAACTCTCCCTTCTTAGGATGTTGGCTCTCTTGCTTTTTTCCTTGTCTTATGTTCTACCTGTTTGCTGTGCCCCTGTCTACACACACAGGCCTCTAGGACGTGTATGCCGATGACAGGAATCTCATGTTCTAGCAGTTTAGCGTGTCTGTAGAGCCTTCTTGGCATTCTCACCTAGGAGACATTCCACGATTCGGTGGATGTGACTGAGGTCCTTGTGCCCATGGGACTGGTCTCTGCACTTCACTTAGATAATAATGAATCCGTGCTGGGACGGATTCCTGATGGCTTGACTTCCTTTCGGCAGGTGTGGGCACTGCAAGAAGCTTGCCCCTGAGTATGAGAAAGCTGCCAAGGAGCTGAGCAAGCGCTCCCCCCCAATTCCCTTAGCCAAAGTGGATGCCACCGAACAGACAGACCTGGCTAAGAGGTTCGATGTCTCTGGCTACCCTACTTTGAAAATTTTCCGCAAAGGAAGGCCTTTTGACTACAATGGCCCAAGAGAGAAATACGGTATGGCTGCTACCTCCCTCGTAGAGCGGGGAGGAAATGTCCGTTGTAGGCTGGGGCCTAGAGGATGTGGCCGGCTGCAAGGCTTTCTCAGACATTTGCTCTGCTCCTAGGAATTGTTGACTACATGGTCGAGCAGTCCGGGCCTCCCTCAAAGGAGGTCCTGACCCTGAAGCGGGTGCAGGAGTTCCTGAAGGATGGGGATGACGTAGTCATCATTGGGGTCTTTCAGGGAGACGGTGACCCGGCCTACTTGCAGTATCAGGATGCTGGTGAGTACCTGCCTGCCTCACTCCTGAGGCTTTGGGGAAGTAGGCTGTTTTGCATAAAACTAGGATTGGGTTTTTGTCTAGTATGCATGAGGTCCTGGACTCAAACTGTAGCAACAGAAAAACTGCAAATGCTCTAACATATGAGTGCATCAGTGCAGCAAATGCTTGATGGCAGAACCAGGCAAGCACTGGGGGATAAGCTTTCCAGCCTCGATCTGAGGCTGTGGCCAGGTCCTTGTGGCGTCTTAGTTGGTGGAGTGTAAGACCAGCTGCACTGTCTCCCCGTCCCACACAATCACGCTAATTAAGTAGTTTGCCTTCCTCCTCTCCTAGAAAGGGCAGCTCTGACCTTGGAACAGCACCTCTAACTTGGGCCTGGATTCAGGTCCTGGCTCTTGCTAGTTAATTAAAACTGTGGTCACACACTGACTCCATCAGGCCAGTGTTTGTGAGTTTTAAGATCCTCATCACCACCTGTTCCTCATTTCCCCCCTCACACAGGACAGGTGTAGCCTGCTTCCTTACCCTTTCAGCGTGTCACTTGTCACCTTGTGCTGATGTCTCTGCAGCATAGCAACAGTTGCGCATCCTTTCAATTCAGGCTGGTGATTTGTTTGTTTTGAGACATGACCTCTCTGTGTAGCCCTGGTTTTATTATGTAGACAAGGCTGCCCTCAAACTCACAGAGATCTGCCTGCCTCTGCCTCCCAGGTGCTGGGATTGAAGATATGATCTTTACCCAACTCAGTCTGGTGTTTTGTCAAAACTTTTGAGATGAGCTCAGTTTATTTCATGTTTCTTTGGTCTTCATTGGTTAATTATCTATCATCTGTTCTTGACTAATCAGGAAGAATTTACCCACGAAAGTCCAGCCTACCAAGGGATTTGTCTAAATGCAGAGTTCTTTTTATTTTATTTATTTATTCATTTTTTTCGAGACAGGGTTTCTCTGTATAGCCCTGGCTGTCCTGGAACTCACTCTGTAGACCAGGCTGGGCCTCGAACTCAGCTTGTCTCTACTTCCCAAGTGCTGGGATTAAAGGCGTGTGCCACCACTGCCTGGAAAATGCAAAGTTGTTAATCTCAGGATGAGAGCTCAAAACCTCTGTGAAGGGCACTAGGTATGAAACCTCAGTGTAAAGTCCTGGAATATGTGGAACTTGCATGTTCTCTGAAAGGTACTGTCGTCCTGAGCTCCAGTTTGCTACTTGTCATAGACAGAAGGAAACATTTGCTCCAAACAAATAGTTCTAAGTTTCTGTGAATGTGTTTTTGTATTTCTCACAAATTCTGAGAGTTCGTGCTGAACTCTAAAGCCAGGCTCCTTTGTGTGCTTTAGCTCTGCGTATTCTCCATTCAGGATTTACAGTGGCACTCACACTCTTCAGGCACTTGCTTGGCCAATGAGGGTCATAAAACTGTTATTTAATCAGTTTAATGTATTCTGTTAATTTGTCAGCTAACAACCTGCGAGAAGATTACAAGTTTCACCACACTTTCAGCCCTGAAATCGCCAAGTTCCTGAAAGTCTCCCAGGGGACGCTGGTGTTGATGCAGCCTGAGAAGTTCCAGTCCAAGCATGAGCCCAGGGTCCGCCTGATGGACATTCAGGTGAGTGTGGCTCTGCACAGGTGCGGTGAGCCACGCCAGTCCCTGTGCACGCATAGCATCTGGTCTTTGAAATGTGGGGAATTTTCTTTACCCACAGGGTGTGGCATACCTGTCTTAGTCACTATTCTATTGCTACGAAGAGACACCATGACCAAAGCAACTCTTTTAGGAAGGTATTCACCAGGGCTTGCCTGTGGTTTTAGAGGTGTAGTCCATTCTCACCCTGGTGGGAGCACGGTATAACATAACAGGCATTGCTGACAGGCACGTCCTGGTCCATAGGCAGACACTGGGCCTGGCACCAAGAGCTTCCAAAATCTTCAGGCCCATCCCCTCTGTGGCACACCTCACTCAGCCAGAAAAGCCAAACCTCGTACTCTGATTCTCTCGAAGAGTTCCACTCGTTTGTACTCAAACCTCCGTTCCCAGCCTTCGCTTCTCACCCCACTCTTAGGCTTCGGAGCACAGGGTGGGAGCACAGTCAGTGAATAGCTGCATTGGATTTTCCCCTGATGATGCTGATCCCAGTGTGCCGAGGCACCTGGTGTTTGAGCTCTGGGTCTTTATGAGACCCTGTGGGGCAAGTGGGCCACAGACAGAAAGTCAGGTTCTGCACTCAGCTCTTCCTCCACCTCTTCAGTCGTAGGCCGTGTGATCCAGGGGTCCTGTTAGGGGCTGTGGACCCTCATGGTCACACACTGCTCTCACGTGTGTGTGTTTGTGTGTGTGTGTGTGTTTTCCCAGGAGAGTGCCCAGATCGTTGGTGGAATGGCTGGTTGGTTGGTTGGTTGGTTGAGATTTTGAGATAAAATTGAAGTTTATTTTAAAAGGAAAGGTTTTAGTACATATTTACGTACAGGTGTTGAGGGAGAGATAAGGAAAGGATAGTAGTCTATACCCAGGAGCTTGCCAGGAGTCACCTTGGTATATTAATTACCTTTTTAAATTTTTCTTGAAATAGGGTTTCAATATGTGTCTTTGACTTTTCTGGAACTCACTATATAGAACAGGCTGGCCTTGAATTCACAGAGATCCTCTGCCTCTGCCTTTGGAATGCTGGACCTAGAGGTCACACTGCTTCTAGCACTTCAGCACATCCTAAGGGACGCTTAGCCCGGGAAGCTTGCAAGGCTGAGCAGCTCCCCGTAGTCTAGTTGGTCTGCAGCCTGCCATTGCTTCCCTGCTCCTGGCTTTGCTCCCTGAGAGAACCTCGTCTCGCTCGGGTTAAGGGCTTCGTTGGCCCGTTCCCCCTGGACCTGAGGCTTACGCCTTATGGCAGCTTCCAGGGCTGCTTGGCTTGCTTTTGCAGCACACTCGCCACTGGTGTCAGAACAGGCCCTCTTCACACCTTGCCCTGCGCACTGCTGCTTCAGCCCTGTGTGCCATCTGCTCCCTGACTTCCCCGTCTACACAGGAACCGTGGGCTCATTGTGTTCTCTGCTGTATGGCTAGTATAGAACTTTGTGAATGTGAGGTAATAAGCTTGTACACACTTCTTCAGTTAGAAAGTGGCTTTACCTACCCTCGGGTGAGAGACGGTATCTGGAAAGGGCTCGATTTGAGTCTCAAAGTGTGAGTCCTAGTGACCCCCAGTCTCCAAAACCCGGGTTCTGTGCCCCCTTAGAAACTGTCATTTGGCTGGAGAGATGGCTCAGCAGTTAAGAGCACGGCCTGCTCTTCCAGAGGTCCTGAGTTCAATTCCCAGTAACCACATGGTGGCTCACAACCATCTGTAATGGGATCCGATGCCCTCTTCTGGTGTGTCTGAAGACAGCTGCAGTGTACCCATAAATAAATGAACACATCTTTAAAAAAAAAAAAAAGAAAAGAAAAAAGAAAAGGAGTCTATTGTTGAGCCTACTTAAGTACAGCTGTTTGTGTGAATGCCACACCCTCAGCACACAGCCCAAGAGAAAAGAGGTGGACTCGGTGGTTGATCAGCTCACCAACCATGTGCTTTGACTGGCTCTAAGTTCTAATTTGAGGCTTCACTGCTCTCTAGTACAATCTGAAGATTAAAGGTGTGGCTGCTTGTGGCCAGCCGCAAAGCTTTGCCTGGCCACTTAGTAGCTGGAGTTTTATCTCACCTTGTCGTCTATAAAAGGGATCTCAGGGCCCTCGTGGAGCTCAGCTAACTGAATATGGGAAGACCTGCATGCTTCAGTCCACCTGTACTCATTGCTTAAGACCCCTACGCCTTTTCTCCTTGGGTTTGGAGTTGCAGTCAGAAGAAACAGTGATTGGATGGGGTTGAGTGAGCTCACCTGGCCCTCCTGTTCTCAACATTTCAAAACAAACATCTGTGCTTGACAGTGACTCTGAAGCCATATTCGCTAAAGCTCCTTTTCCATTGTGCTTGCTCTCATCTATGCCTTCTTTGAAACAGGGCTCCACAGAAGCATCAGCCATTAAGGACTATGTGGTGAAACACGCCTTGCCCCTGGTGGGCCATAGAAAGACTTCGAATGATGCTAAGCGATACAGCAAGCGCCCCCTGGTGGTTGTATACTACAGCGTGGACTTCAGCTTTGATTACAGAGCTGGTGAGAGACCCTGCCGATGCCTTTGTAGGGTGGGGCTACACTCCTAGAAATCTTGCTCTAGGGCCCTTAAAGGTAGTGGTGTGGGCATATTTTTGCCTCTAGCATAGGATTTTTAGTTCTGAGCTGTGTAGTGCCCTTTTCCTTCCTGATTTAGTAAAAGGGGAGCTAAGAGTCAAACCCAGGGCTAGAGAGTTGGCTCAACAGGTGAAATGAAAGTTGGCTCATTCAGTGCCAATGCTGAGGACATGAGTTCAAGCTCTAGGACCTACATGGTAGACAGAGAAGCAATTCCTACAAGTTGTTCCCTGACCTACACATTTACTTGT
This sequence comes from Apodemus sylvaticus, assembly GCF_947179515.1. NCBI lineage: Eukaryota > Metazoa > Chordata > Mammalia > Rodentia > Muridae > Apodemus > Apodemus sylvaticus. Next base: position 72,845,960 of record NC_067473.1, on the reverse strand, counting down.
GTAATATACATAGTATATTTATACTATGTATAGTATAATAAAAACTAAAACAAAATAAACAACAGAGAAAATAGATGATTAGAAAAAAGTGAAGCCTAGTACCTTCTTAGAGATGACGTGGCAGACCGGGTGCTGAGCAGGCTTCTTCCCAGACAGCTGTGCTCCAGTACCCAGCTCTGCTGGGCTAAGTTGAATCTCTAAACATAAGCCACCTGCTCACACAGTGTCGCTATACCAGAAATCCTTTCCTTCTGGTTGAGGTCCCTCTGGGTCTTGGCCTTGTCAGAGAATATCAGTGGCCGAATCTTGAATCTCTCAGTTCAGGGCAGGACAGTTACTCTGTCAGCTCCTTAGTTCACAGCCTGTGTTTGCTTCAGCTACTCAGTTTTGGCGTAACAAAGTCCTGGAGGTGGCCAAGGACTTCCCTGAGTACACCTTCGCCATTGCTGACGAGGAAGACTATGCCACGGAGGTGAAGGACCTGGGACTCAGTGAGAGTGGAGAGGATGTCAACGTGGCCATCCTGGATGAGAGTGGGAAGAGGTTTGCCATGGAGCCAGAGGAGTTTGATTCAGATGTTCTCCGGGAATTTGTCACAGCTTTTAAAAAAGGTGAGTTGGAGTCATACATACCTGTGTGTCACAAAGACAGGTGACTCCCTGGAGCTTCCAAGCCAGCAAAGGACTCTTTCTCAAGAATGAATGAATAGTTAAAAAACAAAACAAGAATAAGGTAGCACATGATAGAGGGAGACACCTAGACGCCCACTCTGCTCTCCATGGCCCTGTAGATCCCGTTATCCTCTCCACGGCCCTGTAGATCCCATTATCCTCTCCACAGCCCTGTAGATCCCGTTATCCTCTCCACGGCCCTGTAGATCCCGTTATCCTCTCCACAACCCTGTAGATCCCGTTATCCTCTCCACAGCCCTGTAGATCCCGTTATCCTCTCCACAGCCCTGTAGATCCCGTTATCCTCTCCACAGCCCTGTAGATCCCGTTATCCTCTCCACAGCCCTGTAGATCCCGTTATCCTCTCCACAGCCCTGTAGATCCCGTTATCCTCTCCACAGCCCTGTAGATCCCGTTATCCTCTCCACAGCCCTGTAGATCCCGTTACTCCCCTTCCACCCCTCCCTACTCCTAAGTCCTCTCCAACTTATTCCCTGACTTAGTCACCTGAAGAAGGGCCAGTGTGCCCCTCAAACTCTGAGGCACCGAGACAACCTAAATGTTATTTTGAACATTTGGGAGGTTTAGTGTTTCCTCATTTTGGAAAGTCTTCTAGCATTTACTGTGAAAACAAACGCCAGGTGAGGGCTCATTCAGTAGCATTAGCCTAAGGAAACTACAGTTTATGGTTAGACGAGGGTTCCAGGAGGCATCTCCAGATGCGGAGTCGGTCGGTCGGGTGCAGCTGAAGCCTGTGTGACTTCAGAACGTGACTCAGAGCCTCTCTGTTGCCGACCACCTGTGCTTGGAGTCTTACTCTAGGTTTTCCCTCTCCTGTCCCTCAGGGTCGGGAGAATAGAGACAGACTCTCCGTCCTTTGCTCGTTGTCAGGCAGCTGTTACTGTAGCTGCGCGTCCCTGTGCCTCCTCAGTCCTCCTCCATCTGTTTTCAGTTTGATTGGTCGGCAGGTTTCGGTTTAATTTCTAGAAGGGGCAGGCATGACTTGGGAGCTTTTCAAAGCTCTTAGAAGCAGGCTGTGAACATGAAGAACCTGGCATGAGATTCCTGGCATGAGATTTCTTTATGGTCCTGACAGAGCAAACCGCCTAATTGCCAACCATTTGGGACATACGAGAGCGCGTATCCACTCGGGTTTGTCGTCACAACGTTGGTGTTTTCCCCACCAGGTTCTCGGACTGAGTCCTGGTGCTCTCAATAGCTCTCCTGCATTGGTCAGTGTCTCTGTTAGACTGGACTTTGTAGGGACTGGGAGAGTGAAGATATTTTTATTATAGAATATTGCCCATTGTTGGGAAAGTTTTAAAGGGGCCAAGTCCCCACCTGTGAGTGGGGCTAAGGGCTCCTGGTAGCTAGTGATTCAGGCTGCCTCTGCCTGCCTTGGGTAGAGTAGCAGGATCCACAGTGTTTTAAGTACTGACACCTCCTCTTTCTGTTTGGCAGGAAAACTAAAGCCAGTCATCAAATCACAGCCAGTACCCAAGAACAACAAGGGGCCAGTCAAGGTGGTGGTGGGGAAGACCTTTGACGCCATTGTGATGGACCCCAAAAAGGACGTCCTGATTGAATTCTATGCGCCCTGGTGTGGGCACTGCAAGCAGCTGGAGCCTGTCTACACCAACCTAGGCAAGAAGTACAAGGGCCAGAAGGACTTGGTCATCGCCAAGATGGATGCTACTGCCAATGACATCACCAACGACCGATACAAGGTGGAGGGTTTCCCCACCATCTATTTTGCCCCCAGTGGGGACAAAAAGAACCCAATTAAATTTGAAGGTGGCGACAGAGATCTGGAGCATTTGAGCAAGTTTATAGATGAACATGCCACAAAGAGGAGCAGGACCAAGGAAGAGCTTTAATGGCCTGGCCGTCCGTCCGTCCGTCCGTCCGTCTGCAGGAGGTGGGGGACCAGGCACTGTAGTGCGCTCAGCACTGGCCACCAGCGAAATGGCCGGATCTTGACTTTTTTTTTATGTTTTGTTAATGCCACCTCAAGCTCTGAATACTGAATCGCCATGAATGACTTGATAGTTTAGATCAGATTTTTATGGAGGATATGTCTTATTTTTATCATTTTGGGTCTTTTTTCTTTTTTCTTTTTTTTTTTTTAACTATTTACTTTAGTATTTCTTCAAACAAGTTTTGGATCTTCTGTTTAAGAATCTTCCCCTTTTTTTTAATTTAAAGTTTAAAAAGTCTTTGCCAAACCATGTTGTTTGCCTTTTATTTTCTTATTCAAACAACTTTTAGCTTAAAAGTATGTAACCATCGCTGTGTTTGTTTTTGATTTCTTCCTGCTGATGACACCAAGTTGAGGGCTCACACTCCCCTGCTGCCTGGCTGGGATGGTGTTTCAGCCTGATGTTAGAGCCATGTCCGATCCAGGCTGAACAGCGCCTCCTGCTGGATGGATGTCCATCCAGCATCTGGCACCCAGATGGCAGGCAGCAGTGGAGTCTGGCCACTACTGGTTCCTCAAACCAGTCCTGCTGCCAAAATAAAATGATCTCAAGCAGACTTAGAAACTTTGGGGTGGTAGAAAAGTTGTAGTAGGCTGCTAACAATGTGGGAGGGGTGAAATAACCTCAATAACTGATAGGCAGCTGGGTGTGTTGGCTCACACCTTTAATCCCTGCACAGAGGCAGGTAGATCTGAGTTCAAGGACAGCTTGGTCTATAGAGTGAGTTCTAGGATAGCTAAGGCTACACAGAGAAACCCTGTCTCAAGAAAACAAAACAAAAGAGCCAGCTTCTAAGAGATAACAACTAAGCATGACAAAATGTCAAGCTTTCTGAGTTACACCGTGTGATCTAGGAGACACTGCATAGTCAGGCTCCTCAGCCTCTGCTGGACTGACTGCCCTGCAGAGCTTCCTTGTTGGTCCTTAGAAGGCATGTTTAGCGAGTCAGTCTCCACACACCAAAATCTCTTACCTGATCCAGGAGTTGTCTGAAGAAATCATCACCTAAGGAATTTTCAGCCCTACGAGTCTTCCTGTTTGCCTTGAGTGTCTCAGGACAAGGTTACACAAAGGTTATGTTACTCTTTCAGGAAAAACAACAGACAATTGCTGTTTACAAAAGGCTACTTCCAAGCTTAGGTGCCACCACTCAGGGATTCCTGCCACATACAATGGCTCTGCTAGAATTCTACTGTAACAAAAGATGAAGCAGAAACTGTCATATTGAGGTTGGACATAGCAGCCCACCAGGAGAAAAAGAATCCCTAGAGCGGGCACAAGAGCCAGCGACCCACTTGTTTTCATAGTCAGGGGTCCCATAAAAAGACTAAGTGAACACCCCTGTTAATAATATACACACAAAGGGCCTGGTGCAGACCCGTGTGGTCGTGTGTTTGCTGCCTCAGTCTCTAAAGTGCATATGTGCCTTGCTTAGTTGATTCAGAGGCCCTTGTCCTGGTGAATCCAGTGGGATTCCCTGAGCTCTGCGGGGCTGCGATTGATGAGGACGTCCCACTTAGGCTATAATGTCTGGCTGTGGGTCTCTGAATCTGTCCCATCTAGTGACAGGAAGCCTCTCTGGCGAAGGCTGGATAAGGCGCTGATCTTCGAGTATAACAGATTATCATCAGGACTTTTTTTTTTTTAAAGACCAGTTTGTATCATATTTTGGCACCATTTGTATGGTTTGTAATCTTGAGTAGCAGGCAGGAGCCAGCTGTGGCTGGTGCCCTCTGGTGTTAGAGCACCGGTGTAGTTGCCAGCAGCAGGTCTGCCGACTCCACCCCTTTAGAGTTCTCAGGTGGCCAGAGATTCTTAGACCTCTCTCTTGCAGTTTCTGAGCAGGCTTGGTACTTGTATTTATCAGATCTTGACGGTAGCTAGTGTTAACTCCTGGTCTTGGGTATCCAAAATCTTGGCTCTAAAAGCTTGACAACTTTCTCTAATCACCAAGGCCTGTGTGCCTTGAGTCAAAAACCATGAAGTAATAAGTATGTGTTCATGTGTGTGTAAGCATCTTGTGACTGCTATGTCAGAAACATAAAACATGGATATATTTGTTTCCATGGTCATAATTATTGTCATATGTCATAATTATAACAAATTTTACTTTTTTTAAAAAAAAGGTATATTTTATGTATGTGGGTACACTGTGTCTTGTCTGTCTTCAGACACCCCAGAAGAGGGCATCAGATCCCATTACAGATGGTTGTGAGCTACCACGTGGTTGTTGGGAATTGAACTCAGTACCTCTGGAAGAGCAGCTAGTGCTCTTAACCACTGAGCCATCTCTCCAGCCCCAAATTTTCAAGGTATGTGCTTCCAAGGATAGCAGCTAGATACTACTGCTTTCTTATTAGCCTTGGCCAAGGTGAACGCAGATCCTTTATTTCCAATCTTCATTACTAATAAGAACTCTCATACGTTATACATCACGCAGTAAATCCATATGTGGATTATGTGGGTTGAAGAATGGCAACCAAGGGGTACAGAGGACAGAGCTGTGAAAAGGACCCGGAACCAAGCCGGGGAATGAGAAGCATGCAGTGTGTGTGTTCTGAAGAATCTGTAAAAGTGCCTTATTCACCTTAAGTAATGGTCGTCTTTAAGGCTTACTGTCTTCCCTCTGCTAACCTAGGCCTAGGACTGGAAGCTTCCAGCCTCCGTACAACCTAATCTATGCCTAGAATGTTTTCAGCCTCTGAGACTTGCTGCTGAGTAAGTTCACCCTTTCTTGTTCTTTCTGAACTCTGGCTGGCTGATTGAACTCAGCTGTTCTGGCTCAAACGCCTCTGCAAACAGACTGATTCGCTCTGCCTTCTCTTTTGGCCTCTCCTGAATTGCTCTGCTTGACCTCAGACTAACTCTGGCTTGTTCTGTCTTCATCTGTCTGGCTTGTTTTCTGCAAACTGTCTCTGTACGACTGTCCCAGTAAAGCTGCCCTCTAACTCCCTCCTCAACTGCCCACTAAAGTGTTTTTCCTCGCCTCGGGAGGGTTGGGCATAGCCTATTCTGTCAAATCTTTCTCTGGCTCGTCACTTTGTCTTAGACATCTCTTTCAAACATGGGTGCATCCTTCTACAAGCTAACTTTACCTTCATTGTTTGAGATTAAAAGTGTGTACTAAGGGTAGTGTCTGTGTTACAGTCAGAGGTATAAAAGGTGTGTGCTAAGGGCTGAGCCACTTAGCTAGAAACAGGTTTTTTCAGTAAATTCCACAATCTCGAGGTTCACAGTGTGATCAGATACCCTGCAACAGTAACTGGAGTAGCTCCAGTGACTGCAAGTCGTCGGGACCACTGTGTGTTGGAGGCTGGTGGGCAAGCTGCAGAAGTGAGGGGCTGGACTCACCCAGTCCTCCAAGTAAAGGAACAGGTTGAGGGATGGACGGCACGGCCCAGGCAGCGGAGCTGGACACGGGAGACACACCGTGACTAGGCCATGTCAAAATCAACCCTAGAAACAGATTTATTTTTTATTTTATGTGTGTGGGTGCTTTGCCTGCATGTATATCTGTGTGTCATGCATATGCCTGGCATCCACAGAGGCTAGAAGAGGGCATGGGACAATTTTAAGCTGTCACGTGGGTGCTGTGCATCCAACCCAGGTCCTCTGGAAGAGCAGTTAACTCAGAGCACTTAACATCTCTCAAGCCCCAGGTTGTGGTTCTTGGCAACGCCACAAACACACAGGTTTGTTGGGGCTGTTGGCATCACAGTGCTAGGTGTTTACATTTGTACGGCGTCCAGGTAGAAATGTTAAACCCTGCCCTCAGTCAGGGGTGTCCAATAAGTTCTTGGACCTGGTTTCCTGATATGACATGTACTCTGAATGTACTTCTGCAGTCTGAATTCTCCTTCTGCTCCCAGGAGTAAGTCATTTACCAATTTGTCCCACATGGGCAGTGCTGGACAGATGGGGCTATTTTATACAAGTACTCAGTCATCTCTTCTAAATGAAGTCCCAAGGCGGTTCTGCAGGTAAAAGTACTTGCTGACAAACCAATCCTTAAAGGATTTCCATAAAGTCATAGAGAGGCACAGTTTGAAAAATCACTGTTTTATACAACATAGTTACTCAGAGCAGGGCACAGGCTGATATCAGCACTCCTGGAGCCACTGGCCGGATGTGGGGAGCATTTTCACTACTAGCATGTGTTTCTTATTGAGAGCTGGAGCTCAGGAAGACAATTTTGTTTTAAACATTGGAGAGTTGGCTCAGCTGTTAAAAAGTGCTTGTTGTGCCGGGCGGTGGTGGTGCACGCCTGTAATCCCAGCACTCTGGGAGGCAGAGGCAGGCGGATTTCTGAGTTCGAGGCCACCCTGGTCTACAGAGTGAGTTCCAGGACAGCCAGGGCTACACAGAGAAACCTGTCTCGAAAAAACCAAATCCAAAAAACCAAATAAAATAAAATAAAAAGTGCTTGTTGCTTTTCCAGAGGACCCAGGTTTTGTTCCCAGCATCCACATGGCAGCCCAGTTCCAGGGGGTCCAATGGCTTCAGCAGGTACCAGGCACAGGCACGTACGTGGCATACACACACACACACACACACAATTTTTATAAAAATTTTATTTTTACTTAGGTGTATACATGTGTGTATGTGCATATTTGCGTTTGAGGCCAGTCTTGTCTATAAAGTGAGCCCAGGACAGCTAGGGCTCTGTTACACAGAGAAATCCAGTCTCAAAACAAACAAAAAAACAATTAAAAATATATAAAAACTTAAAAATGATTTAATTACTGTTGTTGTAGGGTGTATGGTGTGTGTGTGAGTGCACGCATGCCTCCACACCCCGTGGAGGCCACAGGCAACATTTCAGCAGTCTCTCTTTTGTTGGATTGTTGAGCTCAAGGCTTTCATTTTTACCTGCCAAGCCATCTCACCAGCTCCAGTGAAGAATTTTTAAGCATACAACTCAGGGACATTTATTCAATAAATTTTCAGTGCTATACAATTCCCATTTCTGCCACCAATCTTCAATCTATTTTGCTTATGCTGGACATTTCATAGAAATGCACATAATTCCATTCAACACGCGGTCTTTTTGTATCAGGTTTCTTTCATTAGCATAATGTTTTCAAACTCCACCCACAAAATATGTGTAAGAACCAGCCATGATGGACTGCTCTTAGCCCTCTACAACGTAAGCCAAAATAAAACCATTTTTTGTAAGCTGTTTTAGTCACGGTAGTCTATCACAGCAACAGAAAAATAACGAATACATCCCTCAACCTCATTTATACATTGATTCCTTCAGCCTGTTTACTGAGCACCTGCCTGTACCATATAATCTGCAATTCTGCTTTCCCAGGGTCCTCAGAGGGCTGTATGCACCGTGAGGAAGATATTTCATCAGAAGCAAACTGGATCTGACATTCTAATGCCCCCAGGTTCTAGTACCAGCGCCTTCTGTTAAAAATGATTTGCCGGGCAGTGGTGGTGCACGCCTGTAATCCCAGCACTCTGGGAGGCAGAGGCAGGCGGATTTCTGAGTTCGAGGCCAGCCTGGTCTACAGAGTGAGTTCCAGGACAGCCAGGGCTATACAGAGAAACCCTGTCTCGAAAAAACCAAAACCAAAAACAAAACAAACAAACAAACAAAAAAACCCGATGATTTACCAAGCTCGGGCTTAGTGAAATGTCGCACAGACTGTCCCGAAACTCTCTGTAGACAAGGATGACCTCAAACTCAGAGATCTGCATGCCTCTGTCCCCAAGTTCTGGAATTAAATGCACACACAACCACTGTCCAGCTGAGACAGCTCCATTTTAAAGTATTACCTATTTTTGAGATGAGACATTATCTTGGGGATTTTATGGGGCAACAGGCGTAAGATCCTTCACTCAGAAAAGCGGATTCCGAGGCTGCAGATTCTTTGACGGATTTGTAGTAGAGAAAAGCGCTTTGTTCATTGACTCCCTCAGGTTCTACTTCTCTGTTAACATCTGATTTTGCAAGTGAAAAAATGGTGTTGGGCAAAGGAAAAAGAGTCAGTGACTGTCTCCCTGGAATTTAGATGCTAGTGAGGACAGGGTGCTACAGATTAGACAAAAGGGAGCTAGCTGGCTTTGCTAGCACTGTCAGAGAAAGCCCAGCAAAGAGTAGGCTGCTTTTTCCTCCTATTATCTGGATCTTAAGTATAATAATAGTATAGTAGAGTAATATAGTATAATAATAGATAATACAGTTATATTATGTATGATAGTTATATAATACATAATAGTATAACAAAGCTATTATTATTATTATTTAAAAAAAGTTCTCACTAAATAGCCCTGGATGGCCTGAAAGTCCCTATGCTGGCCTCAAACTCACAGAAGTCTGCCTGCCTCCCCCCCCCTCTCACACACACACACACAGATGCTGTACAAATAGAGACTGCCACCATTCCCCACCTGAATAACTCATTTTTATAAATTCATTTATATTTTCCCTGTCAATTTTGTTGAGTTTTTAGGTAGGATGGGGTTCAAGAGAGGCCGAGATCATCTTTCAGGCAAAGGGATTATTAGCGATGGCTCAGAGCATCGGCGTCTATTCAGCAAACAGGTAGCACTGACTGCAGAGCACCGAGAGGGGTCTTACAAAGTCCCAGGAGGGTCCGCGGAGAGCAGAGCCCGGGAGGGAAGGAAGGATGGAGGACGCTGTGTCCCCAGGAAATGGGTGATGTTTGCTGACCTCAGCTAACTAGACGAAGAGACAGGTTTCCATTTCGGGCCGAGACAGGTGTTTGAAGAGTCCCGAGGACATTTTTGGGAAAAGGACATCTGGAATAGCAGAGCCTAGCTGGTGTGTTATGCGACAAGAGTCACTCACTACCCTTCTTCGTTTAGGGCATTGCTATCTGGAATGGCCGATGAAATTTGACAATTTTCAGCCTGTTACAACCCTGTCCTCGCTCCAGAATACCCCTACTGTCCAAATGGCTACTTTTAGCATTCAGATGAATCTCCGATCTTTTAGAGCTCTCTCTCTCTCTGGATTCCACTTGCCTTGGCTTCTGTTTTGTTTTTGCCTTCTGACCCTGTCAACTCTTAAATCCTCAGAAGTGTCCAAGCTGCCCAGGATTTAGCCTTGCCCTGGGTTAGAGGGGCTGACCGCTTGCCTGTTTTGTATGTGGGGTTTGGTCACTAAGGGCTTGGGGAAGAGCGGGCGGTGGCAGTTCTGGAAGCAGACTACCCACGCGGGAAAGTGCTTAATCTTAGGGCACACAGTTGTGCTGAAGAAGTTAGAGGTAAAAAGCTCGAAGGTCTGAACAGTGAAGCTTTCTGCCCATCGGAAGACCGACCGTGGCGGACCCACAGCAACAGGACAAAGGAGGCCATTGCACTACGTCATCCGGAAATTAACTACTGCTCAGGAGCCTTTCACAGGCCGGGAGAAACGCCCTAGTGACGAAATGCTAAATTTGCAAGTCTTTCCCAAGATGCTCAGCAAAAATCAGCGGTTTCGACTCTTGATGGCTAACAGTCATTAAATGTATTAATAAACAGATACCTCCAGAGTTTTATATATATAAGCATAATATTTATATTATGATATAAATTATACAATAAACACACACAAAAATAATCACCAACAAAAACTATCATAACTGAAAAGTAATATATCATTTGGGCTTTAATATGCTCAGAGTACACCCTCTAGTCCTGGCTGGTCCGAAGGTAGTGAGTTATCACAATTGATTGTTCACAGTCAGTTACAGATTGAACTCCTGTTCTACACTCTCCCCCCTTCTCACTACTGCACTTGACTAGTCTTTTTTTGAAATTTACATCTTCTCCAAATAGTTTTTCTAATCTTAAAAATTGTCCAAGTCAAATGGTAGTATGTTTATGGTATCACCGAGGGAGGAGTCCAGAAAAATACCTCATGATTGTTCCCCTCCAAGACAAATAGACAAGTAATAAATAAAAAGGGGTTGTTGAAATCAATCACAGGCCAAAACTAGTAATCAGACATATAATAGCAAGGACTGACAAAGGCATTACATGTCCTAAGACAGCAAAGGCAGGAGACTGGGCCACTACGAATGGCTTCCTGACCACTTTTATCTTTTCGATTTTTTTTTATTGGTATTTTTTAAGGCAAGAGGTTTTTTGTTTGGTTGGTTTTCTTCTTTTCTTTTCTTTTCTTCTTCCTTCCTTTCTTCCTTTCTTTCTTCCTTCCTTCCTTTCTTTCTTTCTTTCTTTCTTTCTTTCTTTCTTTCTTGCTTGCTTGTTTTGTTTGTTTCAAGACAGGGTTTCTCTGTGTAGCCCTGGCTGTCCTGGAACTCACTCTGTAGACCTTGAACTCAGAACTCTGCCTGCCTCTGCTTTCCAAGTGCTGGGGTTAAAGACCCCACTGCCTGGCAGCAAGAGTTGCTTTATTTAATTACTACAATGTTTGAATCATTTAGGGAAGTAAAGAGCAAAATGAAAAGCTTTGTAGACATTTAAGGGTTTTAAAGTAATATTGGTTGGGTCAAAGACTGATATTTAATAAGACTTAATAAACAATATTGAGATATTTAAAGTTAATAATCGTGTCATGTTCTAAAACAGAACTGTCACTATACATGACTCAGAAAGAAAGCTTTTTTGGAGGAGGGAAATCAAGTCCAAGAGTCTGAAAATTTAGAAAAATGTGAAAGAAGGCCAAGTTCCTTGTGGGGATATCAAGGGAAGCCTCAGAGACACTTGGAAGAGACACTTGTAAACCTGAGCTGTACCCAAAAGCCTTTGACAACCTTGAGAAAGCTAGAAGCAAGGCCCTGTATAAGAAGATTGTGGAATTGTCTCTGCTGAGGCAAAGAAAGCAGAGTATGGAGACAGTGGCACAGAGAGAAAGCCCTTACCCTTGATTGCTATTGAAGCCTCTTGGTAACAGACAAAGATTTCAGCACAATTAACAACTGTTCCAGGCCCTTCTCCCCCCTCCCCCAGGTGTAATTAAATGCTCTGGTGTACTACTACTACTACTACTACTACTACTACTACTACTATTATCATTATCATTATTCCGGCTTGCTCCTGGTAAGTACACTGTAGTTATCTTCAGACACCCCAGAAGAGGGCATCACATCTCATTACCATGTGATTACTGGAATTTGGACTCATGACCTCTGAAGAGTACTCTTAAAACCACCACTTGTGATTCATACTGACTTAACCTGAAACTCATTTCTTCCTTGAAATCACAAATCCTAGTTTGTCATGAATTGCAATTCCTACAAGATTAAAGGAACTCTTTTATGCAGTCTAGAAATAATACAGTCTAGGGGTCTTAATCAGGTCCATTTTCTCTGCCAGTTAAAGGATTAAAAAGCAGGAAAATCTGAAACACAACAGGTAGCCCCTGGGAAATCTGAAGCATCTCAGACAGAATCCGCAGATGAAGGAAGGCGTTTGATTGGGGTGAAGGAGCGCACATGAACAGCCGACGCTCAGTGAAAAGGACCCTTTGCACAACGGAAGGACTCAGAAAGCCGACAGTCCAGGCTCTTCTGGAGGCCTGAAGGTCTCCGAAGGCTCTTTCTCCCCCACTAGAGCGTTGGTCAGTTTGAAGATCCGATGATTAATCAGTCTGCAGCTTTTGTCTTTGATGTGTCCTGGTCTGGCTGGCCTAGGACTTGTTGAACCAGTCTGTGAGCAGGAGTCCTGCCTGTCAGAAACTAAAACTGCCAGACTCACTGCAAGTCAGGAGGTTGAGCAAGAAGCCGGCCCTCTTGGAAATCTTCTCCCTTTATTACCTAGCCATGTCCCTTTCCCATCTGCCTGCCTACCAGGGAGCCTGTCTAACTCTCACTCTCATCCAATGGAACTCTATGTTTGCAGTGCTGATTAGGGGGCTGCCACACAAGGGTATTTAATAAAATAGCTCAGAGAGAGCCCCAGCTCTCCTCCAGAATCAAGGCACCTGGAGACTGGATTAGAGATGAAGAAAGGAGAGTCGGTCTAAATAGAAACACACACACACACACACACACACCTGACAACCCGACTTCTATCCCCTCCACATTCACACGGAGGAAGGAGAACTTCTGTAAGTTGTATACACACTTACATGCTAAATACAAGAAAAAACATGTGAAAGAGTCTGTTGGACTTCCCACATGTTTCTTCTTCCTTCATATGCTTGAAAGAATACTACACCTTGACAAAGTAAGAGACTACGAATTAAACAGACTTCCTGGTAGGCAGACAGATAGGGTAAGGGGCCATGGCTAGGCAATAAAAGTGGTGAATTTCCAAGATGGCTGGATTTTTCTTCATCCTCCTAAGAAAAAAGCCTGACAGCTTAAAGCAAAGGCCTTTCACTTGAAGCATATGTCTTCCACCAGCTGCATTCCTGAGGACGGATCATGTCTTTCTTTTAAACTGATAAACCCAAATTAAGTCTTCAGAGACTGATAAAACAAAACAAAACACCTCTCCCAAACCTAAACAAATCAAAACAAAAACAAAAACAAAAAAACAAAGAAACAAAGGAAGTCCTTCTGCTAACCTGGAAATCTTTTTCTATGCTTGTCTGCTGTGTGTTTGTGGTTTCTTACCCTTAATAAACCCCTTTCTTCAACTGTTTCTTGTGTCTGCTGCTGTCTGAGGTGTTTGAGATTTCTCTGATACTACCTGTGGGGCCAAAGATTTTTCCTGCCCTTTAATTCTCTAACTGGTAGAGAACAAACCCCCACCCCCACCCCAGACTCTATCAAAAGGAAAGCTGGTTGATGGCTATGATCACAACTAACAAATGATGGTGATTGTGAGAAAATAAATGTGACAGCTAAAGTCAGAAAAATCTTCACAACTGTATTGTTCTTTATCAGGTACAGAATACCTTCATGTTACTTCTATAATCTATTTGCAATAATTATTTGCAATAATAATTCTTTGCAATCTAATGAGGTTAGTAGGACAAATGAGAAAGTTTGAGAGAGCAGACTGGCAGCTCATGATCTGTAGTAACCTCTTCTTCAGTAGCACTTTTTACTGCTGGTGTGTGTGTGTTGGTGTTAGGATAAAGTGGTGAAAGGGTATCTTTGGTGGTCCAAGTCCAAGGAGTGTCGCTAAGAGATCACTCTGTACAACAGATCTAACACAACCAGATAACTGGAGGGAGCAGGAGAGAGAAAGGCTGTCTCTGTATGGGGACATGAGAGAGAGGGAGGGGGAGGGGGGAGACAGACAAGACAAAGACAAAGACAAAGACAAAGACAAAGACAAAGACAAAGACAAAGACAAAGACAAAGACAAAGACAAAGAGAGACACTTGGGGTGGGAGAGACCTGCATAGGAAAAATACGCATCTCCTAGGACAGTGGAAACTCCTTGCACTTGGCAGGTGGCTGATGACACCTTAAGCTGCTGCCTCTGAGCAGGTGAAAGGAGTTGGCAAAGTGCCTAATTTATAACAGTTGGGAGTGCGCAATCCCTGTAGACTCTGTCAAACAGTGATGTCTGTAAAACAACGAATGGCCATTGCAATAATATTATCCAGTGCCCCCCTCCAAGATAATATGTTAACTCTGAAAAGTTAAGAGTTTTGTGTTGGTCTAATTGACTGATTGTCCTTGATAAGCAGGAGACTGCTGTGCAGACCAGACCTAGAGACCAGGCTGCTTATGCTCTTGGAAGCTGGATTAAAGGCATGTGGCACCACATGCAGACTAAGACGGGGCAACGGAAAATACAAGATGCATACTTTTTTTTTTTTAGAGTGTCTTATGCCACTTTAGTAAAATACTCTAGATTGGGTAATTTATGTGAATATAACTTTTTAGTACTAGGTAAAAGAGCCAGCATCTGATATGTTTTCTGTGTTCTCACAGAGCAGCTACTAGAAAGACAAAGGGTAGCTGGATTCTGTGTGCTTGAGCAGCAAAAGAAAGAGAACCTCTGCTTTGAGCTCTTTTAATAGAGTCATTAGCAATTCAAGGAGATAGAAATATCAAAATCTAAACACCCAGGACTCCTCCCAATACACAACACTTTCAAACTGGATTAAGATTTCAACCCACAAAGGTAAAGGTTCACATTCAGACCACAGCACTAGCCGAGTCTGAATTTCAGGTAATAATAGTATGCTTGGTATAATTATGTCCCTAATGTTGCATAGAAGATATCCTGCTATTGTTGCATACAAGGTACCTTGAAACAAGAATTCTGATTTGCAAAAGCCAATCATTTCAGAACAGAAGTGGAATTTTCCTTCAGTATCACAATCTTAACATTTTAAAAAAGAAAAGCTGGGAGAAGCCAAGGTCATGAACCAGAGTCCAAGAAATAAATAAGGAAACCACAGTTTCCCCACCAAGTAGAAAGGAGAATCAATTCTAGGTTAACAGTCTTGCAGGTTTCCTCCCCATCTTTTTAACTTTGCTTCAAAACAGACTTATGGAAAAGACATGCTGATTTCCTATGTGGAGTGGAAGCAAACAAGCTTTGCAACATGCAAATCTTGCGTTTTCCACTCCAGTTTGCTCTGTTTTGCCCTTTCTTTGACACTGGGGACAGGGAGATAAATAAATATGGCCCATTCTGACACATAAACCTAAGGCTTTCAGTAAACAGAAGGATCTGACACAAATAAAGGAACTTCTCTTTTCAACAAAAGGCTGGTCAAGTGAAGGAGTGGGAGTGGAGAAGGAACAAAGAAATCTGTAACTGGTTGTGATCAATTAGTTGTAAACACCACTACTCTCGGACCAACCAAAGCTGTAGCTTATAGTCATAGATATATAAGGTTTATAATAGTGACCCTTTAAAAGTCATGGTGGATTATGAGAGTAAGTTGTTAAAAAATGTCTGCGTATTCCAAATATGAACGTCACAAGTAAGAATAAAAACACGGAAAAATATTTAATTTATAAGAAAAATCTATTTACAATTCAAAGAATTTACAAGGCTTCAGGATAACGGCTGGCTCAAAGCATGCTGGGTAATCTGTATGCAAAATTGCACCACCCCCGTCCCGCCCCCGTCCCCATCCCCTACAATTGCAGGAATCCTGAGAGTATTAAAAGTGGTGAAGTAAGACCTTAATTTTCTCATCGTTTTGTCACTGACCGCGTGCGGGCGGAAGGGCGCGACCCGCTCCGGGGACGGTGCCTGGTGGGGAGTTTGACTGGAGAGCGGCAACGCGGGCGTCCCGAGGCGAGCTCAGGGAGGACAGACTGAGGGCAAGAGCTCGCTTGATCTTGGTTTTCAGTATGAATACAGGCCGTGACCGCGGGGCCTCACGGTCCTTCTGACCTTTTGGGTTTTAAGCAGGAGGTGTCAGAAAAGTTAGCACAGGGATAACTGGCTTGTGGCGGCCAAGCATTCAGAGCGTCGTCGCTTTTGTTCCTTCGATGTCGGCTCTTCCTATCGTCGTGAAGCAGAATTCACGCGCTGCTTTGTTCACCCCCGTGAGCTGGGTTTAGACGGTCCCGAGGCAGGGTTCCCAGACGGCCCTTTGGAAATCAAATGCGAGGCCAGAGCCACAGTCGTCGATAAAGCAGGGTGACGACTCACATACCATCCCACCTGGACTTCCCAAGACACGAATCAGCTCTTGATCTAGGCCTGGGTGGCAGCTGAATTGATCAACGCCGGTCTCCTATGGGAGTCTCCTATTTATACAGCCCCTGAAAGGAGCAGGGTCAACTCTCCAAAAGCCATAGAGGCTGGGGCCCCCTCACAGGTATCTGAGTGGCCTTCCAGGGTAGCAGGGACCACAAAAAAGCATGCTCTCCCTGCGTGTCTCTGTACGCATTTGGTGGGTGGAGCAAAATCTCAGGAGCTGGCTCCAAGAAGATTATTTTGTCTTTCAGCATTTTTATACCACCTGAGACAGCAGCACTCTCTCCGTGTATGACGTCCTAGCCACAAGTCATCACATAGTCTCTAAAATCCATCACCACAGAAACATACTCTTTGAACACCTGAAGAAAATCACTACACAGAAGGAAATTCCACCGAGATTCTTGATTGCATAGTTTTGACACTCACACCCAACCAAACATTTCCCATCCTTCATTCTCTCCACAAGTCGGACTTAACTCCAAAGCCATAATTCTCTTATAACTGATGAATAAAGTTTAAGCCAGCGGCTATTTTAAGAAGTTTTGTTTTGTTTTGTTTTTCTAGGCTTAGCTGCTGACAATTTGTAGTCAGCAGGAGACAGATGGCCGTATGTCCTGCGGTCTTTCTTGTTGTTCAGGTCCTCTGGCTAATCACCCATCCTCTATCCCGACACTGCACACTCGAGTGGTAGAAAGATTTACTCTTTCTTTCTAGCCGCGTCTCTTAGCGCTGCACGCCGACCCCCACGGGCCACAGGCTTTTAGATCACGAGATCCACGAAGACGGGCCCAACCTTGAACGGATGTTCTCTTTGAGCACGAACTTGTCCCAGGGCTAATTTTCTTGCTGCTCCGGTTATGTGCTCGTGAGGCCTGAAAGCTCACTGTATTGCTATTCTCGAGGATGCAGCTCGTGCTGTTCTGTGGGGAAGGGGCACCTTCTAGTCTTGATCCCCACTTCAGGCTTTCTGTCAACTACCCTAACTTCTCCCAAATTATTTAGGTCCAACTAACTTCCTAAAGCGACTTAGACCAAATCAGGCATTGCATCAGATCACGAATTCATCTTGTAAAGTACATCAGTATCTCAAAAGACGATCGGATCATCGTCCTTGCTGATCCGCAGGACTGTGGCCCAACAGAGCGGGCCATCCATCACCCGGGAAAGAAAGCAACCACACCAGGCTGTAGGCAGTGAGTGTCTTGCCTTGTCCGCTGATCAGAGCACGGGCGGACTGGGGGGAGGGGGGGTTCTAGCGATGAGAGAGGCATGAGCAGGCACACAGGAGCAGTAAGAAGGCGTCCTGGGCCAAAGGTCCCGGGGCCCTGCTTCTCCAGGATACACACACCACAGCGGAGCTCAAGGGTGGGCCGGTGGGTGGGCCGGTGGGCCGGGGTGCAGGTGGGCCGGGGTGCAGGTGGGCGGGTTCCAGGAGGCTCCATTGCCCACCACTTGCAGGTCTTCCTGCAAGGCTAGCAGGGCAGACCCAGTCCGCACGGGCGTGGGGGTCCCTAGTGTGGGGGACTCTGAGTGGGTCAAAGGGTAGGGGCCGGCTCCTGGCCCTGGAGACCGGCTGTGGTCAGGGCGGGGTTGGGGCCCGAGGCCCAGGCCTTCCCGAAAGGGCAGAGAGGAAAAGCAGAGCTGTGGGTGTTGGAGGAGCACTGGGTTGGAGGACTGGGTGCTCCCGCTGAGCCTCCCCTCCGGGCTCGCTGGAGGAGGAGTGGAGAACTGTGAGCGAGGGCTTGAGCTCCGGGAAGGCGGTAACGGGGGGCGGGGGGCGGGGGGGCGGGGGGCTGGGGGCTGGGGGCCGGTGGAGACGAAGGGCAGCGAGCGCTCAGAGTTGGCGGGTTTGGCCTCGCTGTCGTGGGTCATTCGCCAGCGAGGAAGGGCCAAGCTCGCCGAGCAGCCGGCAGCAGTCTTGCAGCTTTTTCTGAGCGCTCCCCGAGAGGGTTGTGTGCGTGCCAAGTGGGGTCCGGACGGACGGCGACAGGGCAGGAGCAAGAGGAGCATCTCGGAGCAGAGAGAGGCGCTCGCGGCTCCCGGCTCGAGGCTCGAGGCTCGAGGCCGGCTGCTGAGCGAGCGAGCGAGCAGGCGGCGGGCGTCCGGGGCGCGGCGGTGGCGGCAAGTGTCGGCCGCCAGTGGGTGGTCCGGGACGCGGGGTGTCAGTTCCCATGGCGACCGCTAGGGGTCGGGCGCGCGCCGGCGCACCGGGCGAGGCAGGCGGTGAGTGATCGAGTGAGCGAGCAAGCGAGCGAGGAAGCGGTGAAGAGAGAAGTTGATTGTTTGAAGTGGTGTGGGTCGGTAGGGAGTGTATAAGTTTGTGTTGAGTGAGAGTGTGAGTGTTAGTGTTTTTCTGTAGTGTGTGTGTGGTGTGTGCCTGCGTTGTGAGTGTGTGTTTTTTGAGTAGATGTTAGGCGCTGTGCGCTGTGCAAGGTTCGGGCGAGAAGGCTGGAGCGTGCCGGTTCGTGTGTCGTCATGGTTGGTGAGGTTGGAATATGTTTGTTTCGCAGCAGTCCGTCGCCGGTTGTGGTGGCGCACGCCGGTAGGATTTGCTGAAGGAGGCAGAGGCAGGAGGATCACGAGTTCGAGGCCAGCCTGGGCTACACATTTTTTTTTTCCTCTCCCTTACTCTCTTCCCACTTCACACACGCGCACACGCACAAATACATTAACAGTTTTCATTTACACGCTCACTAACACAACACAACGCTCCCTCCAACCTTGCCTTCTCGCCCTTACCTTCCAGCATTGATACACTAACTTCAACAACTTCATACAATGGCAGCTCACATCCTCTTGACACAACAGCACAAACAGCAACAAGACTCACACCCAGTCTAGAGCAACACACAGCGATTCACCTACTTTGCAAAAACAATACATTCTGACAAGCTTTCCATACTCGGATCAACTCTGGGCCTTCTCTGCTTGCTTCCCTGCTGCTTCATGCATGCCTGGATGCCTGGATGCCTGGATGCCTGGATGCCTGGATGCCTGGATGCCTGGATGCCTGGATGCCTGGCTTGCTTGCTGAGCTTCCTTCAAGACCAAGACATCTTCACCTGACCTCTCTGGTTCTTTTTGCCCATTAGACTGTCAAGAGACATTCATTGCCAGTGCTGACATGCTCTGATCAGGAGGAAGAAGCCAGTTGTGTGTCTGAGCTTCTGCACTAGCCTTGCCCAGCACTGCTTCCCTTGCTGGGTGTTCCTGCACTGCATGGCCTGGAGGATTCTGGGCAGTTGTCAGCTTGGGCTGGGGTCTGTGGGGTGTGGCCATTACCCAGCCCAAGCTGCTACTGCTGTTGCTGCTGCTGCTGCTGCTGCTGCTGCTGCTGCTGCTGCTGCTGCTACTTCTACTTCTGTTGCCGCTGGTGATGGTGCTGGATGCGGGTGTGGTGTGGGCGGGTGGGTAGATGAGTGGGTGGATGAATGATGAGTAGATGGAAGGCCCAAAGGAGGAGGCCTGGGCAGAAGGGAGGCCAGAGTCCTAAGGCCGGTCTGGGTCTGTAGAGGGCCTGAGGCCTGAGGTCTTTGGGCCTCCAGGTAAGCACTTGGAAGTCCTGGAACCTTAAACACCACCCCCGCACCCCCCTGCACAGGGTCGTCTCTTCCTGGGAAGGGATGTCGGCCTGTTCTCTGCCCAGGAGGCTCGGGACGGATGTAGTTCCTAGCCCGGTGAGTGGCCGGTGAGTGCGATCTGAAGGGCCTGACCACACTTGGATCCTCCCTAGGCACCCCCTCACCCCAGCCACAACCTCACTATGAAGCTGGTCTCAGGCTCTCCCTCCCAAGGCCTTCTTTCCCTTGAACACTGTTTCTCAGTCAGTAGAATGAATCCCTCCTCCTACATGGAGATGTCACACGTTGTACTGGCTGGTTTTGTGTGTCAACTTGACACAGGCTGGGGTCATCACAGAGAAAGGAGCTTCAGTTGGGGTAGCACCACAACTGGGAAGACCCAGCTGTGGGGCATTTTCTCAATTAGTGCTCAAGGGGGGGAGGGCCCCTTGTGGGTGGTCCCATCTCTGGGCTGGTATCCTTGGGTTCGACAAGAGAGCAGGCTGAGCAAGCCAGGGGAAGCAAGCCAGTAAGAAACATGCCCTCCACGGCCTTCACATCAGCTCCTGCATCCTGACCTGCTTGAGGTCCAGTCCTGACTTCCTTTGGTGATGAACAGCTGTGTGGAAGTGTAAGCAGAATAAACCCTTTCCTCCCCAACGTGCTTCTTGGCCATGATGTTTGTGCAGGAATAGAAACCCTGACTAACACACACACACACACACACACACACACACACACACACACACACACACACACTCTTACTGGCCACATGGCGCAGAACCCAGGTGGCTTCTGTGCCACCTTATGTACAGGGCCCAGCCATACCTGACTCCCCGGGGCCCGTTTGTCCATCTCAAACCTTCTCCCTAGCCCGGTGGCTCTCAGGGACCTTCCAAATGCTGTGACCTCGTGTTGTGGTAACGACGACTGACCTGAAGCCAATTTACTCCCTCTTTCCTAAGTGTTGTAACTTTGCCACTGCTCCGATCGGTCACGCACATATCCCTCTTTTCCGTTGGCCGTTGGTGGCCCCGGTGAAAGGATCCTTCCACCCACACGAGGGGTCTGGAACCACGGGTGGAGGACTGCTGCCCTAGGCCCTTGAACATTGCCTCTCGGCTAAAGGGACCCATCTTTATCAACGAGGTCATATATGGCACTTTGCAAAGAGCTTCGATGCAAACACGTCTTAAGCATCGGGATACACACGGGACTGGGTGACTGACCATCAGGAGGCACTTCCTCATACTTTTGCTGTGCACCATTATGCCTGAAAGAGATGGCCCGGCAGTCAGGACCAAGAAGCTTGGAACCAACCCCGGCTCCTGATCCCATGGAAGCGCATTTCCTCTATTGCCTTTCTCGGCTCCTTACTCTGCGCCCCCTGGAGCTTGCAGAGATCGCCCCAACCCGCCATGCCCACCCATGCACCCCCCCAACCCCAATCTCAACCCTTCAACCACTCCACCAGCCACCCGGAACTCTCACCTCTCTGGACCCAGTCAACTCTGCCTTTACCGGCTGTCGGAGGCCAGCTTGGACCCCACAGGGTTAACTGAGGAAGGCTGAGTGTGGAATTGCCTGGAGTCTGGAGGGGAGGGGGGTGGGGATGGCAACTGCTCTACACTTTTCTCTGACAAAATAAAGTTTCATTTATTAAAGGGGAGCACTCTCTGTGCCCGGGGGAGCGTACATGAGCCCCCCAAAAGGGAAGGAGTAAAAGGAGGAGGGAGCAGTCACACACACTCGAGTGAAAGCATTCTCTCTCTCTCTCTCTCTCTCTCTCTCTCTCTCTGTCTCTCTCTGTCTCTGTACACATTTGGTGGGTGGAGCAAAATCTCAGGAGCTGGCTCCAAGAAGATTATTTTGTCTCTCAGCCTTTTTATACCACCTGAGACAGCAGCACGCTCTCCGTGTATGAAAAAGTTGACCTCCTCGCCACAAGTCATCACGTAGTCTCTAAAATCTATCACCACAGAAACATACTCTTTGAACACCTGAAGAAAATCACTACACAGAAGGAAATTCCACCGGGATTATTGATTGCATAGTTTTGACACTCAAACACAACCAAACATTTCCCATCCGTCATTCTCTCCACAAGTCGGAATTAACTCCAAAGCCATAATTCTCTTATAACGGATGAATAAAGTTTAAGCCAGCGGCTCCTATTTTAAGAAGTTTTGTTTTGTTTTGTTTTGTTTGTTTTGTTTTTCTGGTCTTAGCTGCTGACAATTTGTAGTCAGCAGGAGACAGATGATCGTCTGTCCTGCGGTCTTTTCTTTTGTGGAAGTCTTGTTGTTCAGGTCCTCTGGCTAATCACCCATCCTCTATCCCGACACTGGACACTCGAGTGGTAGAAGGATTTACTCTTTCTTCCTAGGCGCGTCTCTTCGCGCTGCACGCCGACTCCTACGGGCCACAGGCTTTAGATCATAAGATTCAGGAAGTCAGGCACAACCTTGAACCTATGGATGTTCTCTTTGAGCACGAACTTGTTGTCCCAGGCCTAATTTTCTTGCTGCTCCGGTTATGTGCTCATGAGGCCTGAAAGCTCACTGTATTCCTTCTCTCGAGGATGCAGCTCGTGCTGTTCTGTGAGGAAGGGGCACCTTCTAGTCTTGATCGCGACTTTAGGCTTTCTGTCAACTACCCTAACTTCTCCCAAATTATTTAGGTCCAACTAACTTCCTAAGCGACTTAGACCAAATCGGGCATTGCATCAGATCACGAATTCATCTTGTAAAGTACATCAGTATCTCAAAAGACGATCGGATCATCGTCCGTGCTGATCCGCAGGACTGTGGCCCAACAGAGCCGGCCATCCATCACCCGGGAAAGAAAGCAACCACACCAGGCTGTAGGCAGTGAGTGTCTTGCCTTGTCCGCTGATCAGAGCACGGGCGGACTGGGGGGAGGGGGGGTTCTAGCGATGAGAGAGGCATGAGCAGGCACACAGGAGCAGTGAGAAGGCGTCCTGGGCCAAAGGTCCCGGGGCCCTGCTTCTCCAGGATACACCCACCACGGCGGAGAGCAAGGGTGGGCCGGTGGGCCTTTGGGCCGGTGGGCCGGGGTGCAGGTGGGCCGGGGTGCAGGTGGGCGGGTTCCAGGAGGCTCCATTGCCCACCACTTGCAGGTCTTCCTGCAAGGCTAGCACGGGCAGACCCAGCCCGCACGGGGCGTGGGGGGTCCCTAGTGTGGGGGACTCTGAGTGGGTCAAAGGGTAGGGGCCGGCTCCTGGCCCTGGAGACCGGCTGTGGTCAGGGCGGGGTTGGGGCCTGAGGCCCAGGCCTTCCCGAAAGGGCAGAGAGGAAAAGCAGAGCTGTGGGTGTTGGAGGAGCACTGGGTTGGAGGACTGGGTGCTCCCGCTGAGCCTCCCCTCCGGGCTCGCTGGAGGAGGAGTGGAGAACTGTGAGCGAGGGCTTGAGCTCCGGGAAGGCGGTAACGGGGGGCGGGGGGCTGGGGGCTGGGGGCCGGTGGAGACGAAGGGCAGCGAGCGCTCAGAGTTGGCGGGTTTGGCCTCGCTGTCGTGGGTCATTCGCCAGCGAGGAAGGGCCAAGCTCGCCGAGCAGCCGGCAGCAGTCTTGCAGCTTTTTCTGAGCGCTCCCCGAGAGGGTTGTGTGCGTGCCAAGTGGGGTCCGGACGGACGGCGACAGGGCAGGAGCAAGAGGAGCATCTCGGAGCAGAGAGAGGCGCTCGCGGCTCCCGGCTCGAGGCTCGAGGCTCGAGGCCGGCTGCTGAGCGAGCGAGCGAGCAGGCGGCGGGCGTCCGGGGCGCGGCGGTGGCGGCAAGTGTCGGCCGCCAGTGGGTGGTCCGGGACGCGGGGTGTCAGTTCCCATGGCGACCGCTAGGGGTCGGGCGCGCGCCGGCGCACCGGGCGAGGCAGGCGGTGAGTGATCGAGTGAGCGAGCAAGCGAGCGAGGAAGCGGTGAAGAGAGAAGTTGATTGTTTGAAGTGGTGTGGGTCGGTAGGGAGTGTATAAGTTTGTGTTGAGTGAGAGTGTGAGTGTTAGTGTTTTTCTGTAGTGTGTGTGTGGTGTGTGCCTGCGTTGTGAGTGTGCGTTTTTTGAGTAGATGTTAGGCGCTGTGCGCTGTGCAAGGTTCGGGCGAGAAGGCTGGAGCGTGCCGGTTCGTGTGTCGTCATGGTTGGTGAGGTTGGAATATGTTTGTTTCGCAGCAGTCCGTCGCCGGTTGTGGTGGCGCACGCCGGTAGGATTTGCTGAAGGAGGCAGAGGCAGGAGGATCACGAGTTCGAGGCCAGCCTGGGCTACACATTTTTTTTTTCCTCTCCCTTACTCTCTTCCCACTTCACACACGCGCACACGCACAAATACATTAACAGTTTTCATTTACACGCTCACTAACACAACACAACGCTCCCTCCAACCTTGCCTTCTCGCCCTTACCTTCCAGCATTGATACACTAACTTCAACAACTTCATACAATGGCAGCTCACATCCTCTTGACACAACAGCACAAACAGCAACAAGACTCACACCCAGTCTAGAGCAACACACGGCGATTCACCTACTTTGCAAAAACAATACATTCTGACAAGCTTTCCATACTCGGATCAACTCTGGGCCTTCTCTGCTTGCTTCCCTGCTGCTTCATGCATGCCTGGATGCCTGGATGCCTGGATGCCTGGATGCCTGGCTTGCTTGCTGAGCTTCCTTCAAGACCAAGACATCTTCACCTGACCTCTCTGGTTCTTTTTGCCCATTAGACTGTCAAGAGACATTCATTGCCAGTGCTGACATGCTCTGATCAGGAGGAAGAAGCCAGTTGTGTGTCTGAGCTTCTGCACTAGCCTTGCCCAGCACTGCTTCCCTTGCTGGGTGTTCCTGCACTGCATGGCCTGGAGGATTCTGGGCAGTTGTCAGCTTGGGCTGGGGTCTGTGGGGTGTGGCCATTACCCAGCCCAAGCTGCTACTGCTGTTGCTGCTGCTGCTGCTGCTGCTGCTGCTGCTACTTCTACTTCTGTTGCCGCTGGTGATGGTGCTGGATGCGGGTGTGGTGTGGGCGGGTGGGTAGATGAGTGGGTGGATGAATGATGAGTAGATGGAAGGCCCAAAGGAGGAGGCCTGGGCAGAAGGGAGGCCAGAGTC
The DNA here is from genome assembly GCF_947179515.1 of Apodemus sylvaticus. Classification (NCBI taxonomy): domain Eukaryota; kingdom Metazoa; phylum Chordata; class Mammalia; order Rodentia; family Muridae; genus Apodemus; species Apodemus sylvaticus. Next base: position 72,821,091 of record NC_067473.1, on the reverse strand, counting down.
CTAAGGCCGGTCTGGGTCTGTAGAGGGCCTGAGGCCTGAGGTCTTTGGGCCTCCAGGTAAGCACTTGGAAGTCCTGGAACCTTAAACACCACCCCCGCACCCCCCTGCACAGGGTCGTCTCTTCCTGGGAAGGGATGTCGGCCTGTTCTCTGCCCAGGAGGCTCGGGACGGATGTAGTTCCTAGCCCGGTGAGTGGCCGGTGAGTGCGATCTGAAGGGCCTGACCACACTTGGATCCTCCCTAGGCACCCCCTCACCCCAGCCACAACCTCACTATGAAGCTGGTCTCAGGCTCTCCCTCCCAAGGCCTTCTTTCCCTTGAACACTGTTTCTCAGTCAGTAGAATGAATCCCTCCTCCTACATGGAGATGTCACACGTTGTACTGGCTGGTTTTGTGTGTCAACTTGACACAGGCTGGGGTCATCACAGAGAAAGGAGCTTCAGTTGGGGTAGCACCACAACTGGGAAGACCCAGCTGTGGGGCATTTTCTCAATTAGTGCTCAAGGGGGGGAGGGCCCCTTGTGGGTGGTCCCATCTCTGGGCTGGTATCCTTGGGTTCGACAAGAGAGCAGGCTGAGCAAGCCAGGGGAAGCAAGCCAGTAAGAAACATGCCCTCCACGGCCTTCACATCAGCTCCTGCATCCTGACCTGCTTGAGGTCCAGTCCTGACTTCCTTTGGTGATGAACAGCTGTGTGGAAGTGTAAGCAGAATAAACCCTTTCCTCCCCAACGTGCTTCTTGGCCATGATGTTTGTGCAGGAATAGAAACCCTGACTAACACACACACACACACACACACACACACACACACACACACACACTCTTACTGGCCACATGGCGCAGAACCCAGGTGGCTTCTGTGCCACCTTATGTACAGGGCCCAGCCATACCTGACTCCCCGGGGCCCGTTTGTCCATCTCAAACCTTCTCCCTAGCCCGGTGGCTCTCAGGGACCTTCCAAATGCTGTGACCTCGTGTTGTGGTAACGACGACTGACCTGAAGCCAATTTACTCCCTCTTTCCTAAGTGTTGTAACTTTGCCACTGCTCCGATCGGTCACGCACATATCCCTCTTTTCCGTTGGCCGTTGGTGGCCCCGGTGAAAGGATCCTTCCACCCACACGAGGGGTCTGGAACCACGGGTGGAGGACTGCTGCCCTAGGCCCTTGAACATTGCCTCTCGGCTAAAGGGACCCATCTTTATCAACGAGGTCATATATGGCACTTTGCAAAGAGCTTCGATGCAAACACGTCTTAAGCATCGGGATACACACGGGACTGGGTGACTGACCATCAGGAGGCACTTCCTCATACTTTTGCTGTGCACCATTATGCCTGAAAGAGATGGCCCGGCAGTCAGGACCAAGAAGCTTGGAACCAACCCCGGCTCCTGATCCCATGGAAGCGCATTTCCTCTATTGCCTTTCTCGGCTCCTTACTCTGCGCCCCCTGGAGCTTGCAGAGATCGCCCCAACCCGCCATGCCCACCCATGCACCCCCCCCAACCCCAATCTCAACCCTTCAACCACTCCACCAGCCACCCGGAACTCTCACCTCTCTGGACCCAGTCAACTCTGCCTTTACCGGCTGTCGGAGGCCAGCTTGGACCCCACAGGGTTAACTGAGGAAGGCTGAGTGTGGAATTGCCTGGAGTCTGGAGGGGAGGGGGGTGGGGATGGCAACTGCTCTACACTTTTCTCTGACAAAATAAAGTTTCATTTATTAAAGGGGAGCACTCTCTGTGCCCGGGGGAGCGTACATGAGCCCCCCAAAAGGGAAGGAGTAAAAGGAGGAGGGAGCAGTCACACACACTCGAGTGAAAGCATTCTCTCTCTCTCTCTCTCTCTCTCTCTCTCTCTCTCTCTGTCTCTCTCTGTCTCTGTACACATTTGGTGGGTGGAGCAAAATCTCAGGAGCTGGCTCCAAGAAGATTATTTTGTCTCTCAGCCTTTTTATACCACCTGAGACAGCAGCACGCTCTCCGTGTATGAAAAAGTTGACCTCCTCGCCACAAGTCATCACGTAGTCTCTAAAATCTATCACCACAGAAACATACTCTTTGAACACCTGAAGAAAATCACTACACAGAAGGAAATTCCACCGGGATTATTGATTGCATAGTTTTGACACTCAAACACAACCAAACATTTCCCATCCGTCATTCTCTCCACAAGTCGGAATTAACTCCAAAGCCATAATTCTCTTATAACGGATGAATAAAGTTTAAGCCAGCGGCTCCTATTTTAAGAAGTTTTGTTTTGTTTTGTTTTGTTTGTTTTGTTTTTCTGGTCTTAGCTGCTGACAATTTGTAGTCAGCAGGAGACAGATGATCGTCTGTCCTGCGGTCTTTTCTTTTGTGGAAGTCTTGTTGTTCAGGTCCTCTGGCTAATCACCCATCCTCTATCCCGACACTGGACACTCGAGTGGTAGAAGGATTTACTCTTTCTTCCTAGGCGCGTCTCTTCGCGCTGCACGCCGACTCCTACGGGCCACAGGCTTTAGATCATAAGATTCAGGAAGTCAGGCACAACCTTGAACCTATGGATGTTCTCTTTGAGCACGAACTTGTTGTCCCAGGCCTAATTTTCTTGCTGCTCCGGTTATGTGCTCATGAGGCCTGAAAGCTCACTGTATTCCTTCTCTCGAGGATGCAGCTCGTGCTGTTCTGTGAGGAAGGGGCACCTTCTAGTCTTGATCGCGACTTTAGGCTTTCTGTCAACTACCCTAACTTCTCCCAAATTATTTAGGTCCAACTAACTTCCTAAGCGACTTAGACCAAATCGGGCATTGCATCAGATCACGAATTCATCTTGTAAAGTACATCAGTATCTCAAAAGACGATCGGATCATCGTCCGTGCTGATCCGCAGGACTGTGGCCCAACAGAGCCGGCCATCCATCACCCGGGAAAGAAAGCAACCACACCAGGCTGTAGGCAGTGAGTGTCTTGCCTTGTCCGCTGATCAGAGCACGGGCGGACTGGGGGGAGGGGGGGTTCTAGCGATGAGAGAGGCATGAGCAGGCACACAGGAGCAGTGAGAAGGCGTCCTGGGCCAAAGGTCCCGGGGCCCTGCTTCTCCAGGATACACCCACCACGGCGGAGAGCAAGGGTGGGCCGGTGGGCCTTTGGGCCGGTGGGCCGGGGTGCAGGTGGGCCGGGGTGCAGGTGGGCGGGTTCCAGGAGGCTCCATTGCCCACCACTTGCAGGTCTTCCTGCAAGGCTAGCACGGGCAGACCCAGCCCGCACGGGGCGTGGGGGTCCCTAGTGTGGGGGACTCTGAGTGGGTCAAAGGGTAGGGGCCGGCTCCTGGCCCTGGAGACCGGCTGTGGTCAGGGCGGGGTTGGGGCCTGAGGCCCAGGCCTTCCCGAAAGGGCAGAGAGGAAAAGCAGAGCTGTGGGTGTTGGAGGAGCACTGGGTTGGAGGACTGGGTGCTCCCGCTGAGCCTCCCCTCCGGGCTCGCTGGAGGAGGAGTGGAGAACTGTGAGCGAGGGCTTGAGCTCCGGGAAGGCGGTAACGGGGGGCGGGGGGCTGGGGGCTGGGGGCCGGTGGAGACGAAGGGCAGCGAGCGCTCAGAGTTGGCGGGTTTGGCCTCGCTGTCGTGGGTCATTCGCCAGCGAGGAAGGGCCAAGCTCGCCGAGCAGCCGGCAGCAGTCTTGCAGCTTTTTCTGAGCGCTCCCCGAGAGGGTTGTGTGCGTGCCAAGTGGGGTCCGGACGGACGGCGACAGGGCAGGAGCAAGAGGAGCATCTCGGAGCAGAGAGAGGCGCTCGCGGCTCCCGGCTCGAGGCTCGAGGCTCGAGGCCGGCTGCTGAGCGAGCGAGCGAGCAGGCGGCGGGCGTCCGGGGCGCGGCGGTGGCGGCAAGTGTCGGCCGCCAGTGGGTGGTCCGGGACGCGGGGTGTCAGTTCCCATGGCGACCGCTAGGGGTCGGGCGCGCGCCGGCGCACCGGGCGAGGCAGGCGGTGAGTGATCGAGTGAGCGAGCAAGCGAGCGAGGAAGCGGTGTAGAGAGAAGTTGATTGTTTGAAGTGGTGTGGGTCGGTAGGGAGTGTATAAGTTTGTGTTGAGTGAGAGTGTGAGTGTTAGTGTTTTTCTGTAGTGTGTGTGTGGTGTGTGCCTGCGTTGTGAGTGTGCGTTTTTTGAGTAGATGTTAGGCGCTGTGCGCTGTGCAAGGTTCGGGCGAGAAGGCTGGAGCGTGCCGGTTCGTGTGTCGTCATGGTTGGTGAGGTTGGAATATGTTTGTTTCGCAGCAGTCCGTCGCCGGTTGTGGTGGCGCACGCCGGTAGGATTTGCTGAAGGAGGCAGAGGCAGGAGGATCACGAGTTCGAGGCCAGCCTGGGCTACACATTTTTTTTTTTCCTCTCCCTTACTCTCTTCCCACTTCACACACGCGCACACGCACAAATACATTAACAGTTTTCATTTACACGCTCACTAACACAACACAACGCTCCCTCCAACCTTGCCTTCTCGCCCTTACCTTCCAGCATTGATACACTAACTTCAACAACTTCATACAATGGCAGCTCACATCCTCTTGACACAACAGCACAAACAGCAACAAGACTCACACCCAGTCTAGAGCAACACACGGCGATTCACCTACTTTGCAAAAACAATACATTCTGACAAGCTTTCCATACTCGGATCAACTCTGGGCCTTCTCTGCTTGCTTCCCTGCTGCTTCATGCATGCCTGGATGCCTGGATGCCTGGATGCCTGGATGCCTGGCTTGCTTGCTGAGCTTCCTTCAAGACCAAGACATCTTCACCTGACCTCTCTGGTTCTTTTTGCCCATTAGACTGTCAAGAGACATTCATTGCCAGTGCTGACATGCTCTGATCAGGAGGAAGAAGCCAGTTGTGTGTCTGAGCTTCTGCACTAGCCTTGCCCAGCACTGCTTCCCTTGCTGGGTGTTCCTGCACTGCATGGCCTGGAGGATTCTGGGCAGTTGTCAGCTTGGGCTGGGGTCTGTGGGGTGTGGCCATTACCCAGCCCAAGCTGCTACTGCTGTTGCTGCTGCTGCTGCTGCTGCTGCTGCTGCTACTTCTACTTCTGTTGCCGCTGGTGATGGTGCTGGATGCGGGTGTGGTGTGGGCGGGTGGGTAGATGAGTGGGTGGATGAATGATGAGTAGATGGAAGGCCCAAAGGAGGAGGCCTGGGCAGAAGGGAGGCCAGAGTCCTAAGGCCGGTCTGGGTCTGTAGAGGGCCTGAGGCCTGAGGTCTTTGGGCCTCCAGGTAAGCACTTGGAAGTCCTGGAACCTTAAACACCACCCCCGCACCCCCCTGCACAGGGTCGTCTCTTCCTGGGAAGGGATGTCGGCCTGTTCTCTGCCCAGGAGGCTCGGGACGGATGTAGTTCCTAGCCCGGTGAGTGGCCGGTGAGTGCGATCTGAAGGGCCTGACCACACTTGGATCCTCCCTAGGCACCCCCTCACCCCAGCCACAACCTCACTATGAAGCTGGTCTCAGGCTCTCCCTCCCAAGGCCTTCTTTCCCTTGAACACTGTTTCTCAGTCAGTAGAATGAATCCCTCCTCCTACATGGAGATGTCACACGTTGTACTGGCTGGTTTTGTGTGTCAACTTGACACAGGCTGGGGTCATCACAGAGAAAGGAGCTTCAGTTGGGGTAGCACCACAACTGGGAAGACCCAGCTGTGGGGCATTTTCTCAATTAGTGCTCAAGGGGGGGAGGGCCCCTTGTGGGTGGTCCCATCTCTGGGCTGGTATCCTTGGGTTCGACAAGAGAGCAGGCTGAGCAAGCCAGGGGAAGCAAGCCAGTAAGAAACATGCCCTCCACGGCCTTCACATCAGCTCCTGCATCCTGACCTGCTTGAGGTCCAGTCCTGACTTCCTTTGGTGATGAACAGCTGTGTGGAAGTGTAAGCAGAATAAACCCTTTCCTCCCCAACGTGCTTCTTGGCCATGATGTTTGTGCAGGAATAGAAACCCTGACTAACACACACACACACACACACACACACACACACACACACACACACACACACACTCTTACTGGCCACATGGCGCAGAACCCAGGTGGCTTCTGTGCCACCTTATGTACAGGGCCCAGCCATACCTGACTCCCCGGGGCCCGTTTGTCCATCTCAAACCTTCTCCCTAGCCCGGTGGCTCTCAGGGACCTTCCAAATGCTGTGACCTCGTGTTGTGGTAACGACGACTGACCTGAAGCCAATTTACTCCCTCTTTCCTAAGTGTTGTAACTTTGCCACTGCTCCGATCGGTCACGCACATATCCCTCTTTTCCGTTGGCCGTTGGTGGCCCCGGTGAAAGGATCCTTCCACCCACACGAGGGGTCTGGAACCACGGGTGGAGGACTGCTGCCCTAGGCCCTTGAACATTGCCTCTCGGCTAAAGGGACCCATCTTTATCAACGAGGTCATATATGGCACTTTGCAAAGAGCTTCGATGCAAACACGTCTTAAGCATCGGGATACACACGGGACTGGGTGACTGACCATCAGGAGGCACTTCCTCATACTTTTGCTGTGCACCATTATGCCTGAAAGAGATGGCCCGGCAGTCAGGACCAAGAAGCTTGGAACCAACCCCGGCTCCTGATCCCATGGAAGCGCATTTCCTCTATTGCCTTTCTCGGCTCCTTACTCTGCGCCCCCTGGAGCTTGCAGAGATCGCCCCAACCCGCCATGCCCACCCATGCACCCCCCCAACCCCAATCTCAACCCTTCAACCACTCCACCAGCCACCCGGAACTCTCACCTCTCTGGACCCAGTCAACTCTGCCTTTACCGGCTGTCGGAGGCCAGCTTGGACCCCACAGGGTTAACTGAGGAAGGCTGAGTGTGGAATTGCCTGGAGTCTGGAGGGGAGGGGGGTGGGGATGGCAACTGCTCTACACTTTTCTCTGACAAAATAAAGTTTCATTTATTAAAGGGGAGCACTCTCTGTGCCCGGGGGAGCGTACATGAGCCCCCCAAAAGGGAAGGAGTAAAAGGAGGAGGGAGCAGTCACACACACTCGAGTGAAAGCATTCTCTCTCTCTCTCTCTCTCTCTCTCTCTCTCTCTCTGTCTCTCTCTGTCTCTGTACACATTTGGTGGGTGGAGCAAAATCTCAGGAGCTGGCTCCAAGAAGATTATTTTGTCTCTCAGCCTTTTTATACCACCTGAGACAGCAGCACGCTCTCCGTGTATGAAAAAGTTGACCTCCTCGCCACAAGTCATCACGTAGTCTCTAAAATCTATCACCACAGAAACATACTCTTTGAACACCTGAAGAAAATCACTACACAGAAGGAAATTCCACCGGGATTATTGATTGCATAGTTTTGACACTCAAACACAACCAAACATTTCCCATCCGTCATTCTCTCCACAAGTCGGAATTAACTCCAAAGCCATAATTCTCTTATAACGGATGAATAAAGTTTAAGCCAGCGGCTCCTATTTTAAGAAGTTTTGTTTTGTTTTGTTTTGTTTGTTTTGTTTTTCTGGTCTTAGCTGCTGACAATTTGTAGTCAGCAGGAGACAGATGATCGTCTGTCCTGCGGTCTTTTCTTTTGTGGAAGTCTTGTTGTTCAGGTCCTCTGGCTAATCACCCATCCTCTATCCCGACACTGGACACTCGAGTGGTAGAAGGATTTACTCTTTCTTCCTAGGCGCGTCTCTTCGCGCTGCACGCCGACTCCTACGGGCCACAGGCTTTAGATCATAAGATTCAGGAAGTCAGGCACAACCTTGAACCTATGGATGTTCTCTTTGAGCACGAACTTGTTGTCCCAGGCCTAATTTTCTTGCTGCTCCGGTTATGTGCTCATGAGGCCTGAAAGCTCACTGTATTCCTTCTCTCGAGGATGCAGCTCGTGCTGTTCTGTGAGGAAGGGGCACCTTCTAGTCTTGATCGCGACTTTAGGCTTTCTGTCAACTACCCTAACTTCTCCCAAATTATTTAGGTCCAACTAACTTCCTAAGCGACTTAGACCAAATCGGGCATTGCATCAGATCACGAATTCATCTTGTAAAGTACATCAGTATCTCAAAAGACGATCGGATCATCGTCCGTGCTGATCCGCAGGACTGTGGCCCAACAGAGCCGGCCATCCATCACCCGGGAAAGAAAGCAACCACACCAGGCTGTAGGCAGTGAGTGTCTTGCCTTGTCCGCTGATCAGAGCACGGGCGGACTGGGGGGAGGGGGGGTTCTAGCGATGAGAGAGGCATGAGCAGGCACACAGGAGCAGTGAGAAGGCGTCCTGGGCCAAAGGTCCCGGGGCCCTGCTTCTCCAGGATACACCCACCACGGCGGAGAGCAAGGGTGGGCCGGTGGGCCTTTGGGCCGGTGGGCCGGGGTGCAGGTGGGCCGGGGTGCAGGTGGGCGGGTTCCAGGAGGCTCCATTGCCCACCACTTGCAGGTCTTCCTGCAAGGCTAGCACGGGCAGACCCAGCCCGCACGGGGCGTGGGGGGTCCCTAGTGTGGGGGACTCTGAGTGGGTCAAAGGGTAGGGGCCGGCTCCTGGCCCTGGAGACCGGCTGTGGTCAGGGCGGGGTTGGGGCCTGAGGCCCAGGCCTTCCCGAAAGGGCAGAGAGGAAAAGCAGAGCTGTGGGTGTTGGAGGAGCACTGGGTTGGAGGACTGGGTGCTCCCGCTGAGCCTCCCCTCCGGGCTCGCTGGAGGAGGAGTGGAGAACTGTGAGCGAGGGCTTGAGCTCCGGGAAGGCGGTAACGGGGGGCGGGGGGCTGGGGGCTGGGGGCCGGTGGAGACGAAGGGCAGCGAGCGCTCAGAGTTGGCGGGTTTGGCCTCGCTGTCGTGGGTCATTCGCCAGCGAGGAAGGGCCAAGCTCGCCGAGCAGCCGGCAGCAGTCTTGCAGCTTTTTCTGAGCGCTCCCCGAGAGGGTTGTGTGCGTGCCAAGTGGGGTCCGGACGGACGGCGACAGGGCAGGAGCAAGAGGAGCATCTCGGAGCAGAGAGAGGCGCTCGCGGCTCCCGGCTCGAGGCTCGAGGCTCGAGGCCGGCTGCTGAGCGAGCGAGCGAGCAGGCGGCGGGCGTCCGGGGCGCGGCGGTGGCGGCAAGTGTCGGCCGCCAGTGGGTGGTCCGGGACGCGGGGTGTCAGTTCCCATGGCGACCGCTAGGGGTCGGGCGCGCGCCGGCGCACCGGGCGAGGCAGGCGGTGAGTGATCGAGTGAGCGAGCAAGCGAGCGAGGAAGCGGTGAAGAGAGAAGTTGATTGTTTGAAGTGGTGTGGGTCGGTAGGGAGTGTATAAGTTTGTGTTGAGTGAGAGTGTGAGTGTTAGTGTTTTTCTGTAGTGTGTGTGTGGTGTGTGCCTGCGTTGTGAGTGTGCGTTTTTTGAGTAGATGTTAGGCGCTGTGCGCTGTGCAAGGTTCGGGCGAGAAGGCTGGAGCGTGCCGGTTCGTGTGTCGTCATGGTTGGTGAGGTTGGAATATGTTTGTTTCGCAGCAGTCCGTCGCCGGTTGTGGTGGCGCACGCCGGTAGGATTTGCTGAAGGAGGCAGAGGCAGGAGGATCACGAGTTCGAGGCCAGCCTGGGCTACACATTTTTTTTTTCCTCTCCCTTACTCTCTTCCCACTTCACACACGCGCACACGCACAAATACATTAACAGTTTTCATTTACACGCTCACTAACACAACACAACGCTCCCTCCAACCTTGCCTTCTCGCCCTTACCTTCCAGCATTGATACACTAACTTCAACAACTTCATACAATGGCAGCTCACATCCTCTTGACACAACAGCACAAACAGCAACAAGACTCACACCCAGTCTAGAGCAACACACGGCGATTCACCTACTTTGCAAAAACAATACATTCTGACAAGCTTTCCATACTCGGATCAACTCTGGGCCTTCTCTGCTTGCTTCCCTGCTGCTTCATGCATGCCTGGATGCCTGGATGCCTGGATGCCTGGATGCCTGGATGCCTGGCTTGCTTGCTGAGCTTCCTTCAAGACCAAGACATCTTCACCTGACCTCTCTGGTTCTTTTTGCCCATTAGACTGTCAAGAGACATTCATTGCCAGTGCTGACATGCTCTGATCAGGAGGAAGAAGCCAGTTGTGTGTCTGAGCTTCTGCACTAGCCTTGCCCAGCACTGCTTCCCTTGCTGGGTGTTCCTGCACTGCATGGCCTGGAGGATTCTGGGCAGTTGTCAGCTTGGGCTGGGGTCTGTGGGGTGTGGCCATTACCCAGCCCAAGCTGCTACTGCTGTTGCTGCTGCTGCTGCTGCTGCTGCTGCTGCTGCTGCTGCTGCTGCTGCTACTTCTACTTCTGTTGCCGCTGGTGATGGTGCTGGATGCGGGTGTGGTGTGGGCGGGTGGGTAGATGAGTGGGTGGATGAATGATGAGTAGATGGAAGGCCCAAAGGAGGAGGCCTGGGCAGAAGGGAGGCCAGAGTCCTAAGGCCGGTCTGGGTCTGTAGAGGGCCTGAGGCCTGAGGTCTTTGGGCCTCCAGGTAAGCACTTGGAAGTCCTGGAACCTTAAACACCACCCCCGCACCCCCCTGCACAGGGTCGTCTCTTCCTGGGAAGGGATGTCGGCCTGTTCTCTGCCCAGGAGGCTCGGGACGGATGTAGTTCCTAGCCCGGTGAGTGGCCGGTGAGTGCGATCTGAAGGGCCTGACCACACTTGGATCCTCCCTAGGCACCCCCTCACCCCAGCCACAACCTCACTATGAAGCTGGTCTCAGGCTCTCCCTCCCAAGGCCTTCTTTCCCTTGAACACTGTTTCTCAGTCAGTAGAATGAATCCCTCCTCCTACATGGAGATGTCACACGTTGTACTGGCTGGTTTTGTGTGTCAACTTGACACAGGCTGGGGTCATCACAGAGAAAGGAGCTTCAGTTGGGGTAGCACCACAACTGGGAAGACCCAGCTGTGGGGCATTTTCTCAATTAGTGCTCAAGGGGGGGAGGGCCCCTTGTGGGTGGTCCCATCTCTGGGCTGGTATCCTTGGGTTCGACAAGAGAGCAGGCTGAGCAAGCCAGGGGAAGCAAGCCAGTAAGAAACATGCCCTCCACGGCCTTCACATCAGCTCCTGCATCCTGACCTGCTTGAGGTCCAGTCCTGACTTCCTTTGGTGATGAACAGCTGTGTGGAAGTGTAAGCAGAATAAACCCTTTCCTCCCCAACGTGCTTCTTGGCCATGATGTTTGTGCAGGAATAGAAACCCTGACTAACACACACACACACACACACACACACACACACACACACACACACACACACACACACACTCTTACTGGCCACATGGCGCAGAACCCAGGTGGCTTCTGTGCCACCTTATGTACAGGGCCCAGCCATACCTGACTCCCCGGGGCCCGTTTGTCCATCTCAAACCTTCTCCCTAGCCCGGTGGCTCTCAGGGACCTTCCAAATGCTGTGACCTCGTGTTGTGGTAACGACGACTGACCTGAAGCCAATTTACTCCCTCTTTCCTAAGTGTTGTAACTTTGCCACTGCTCCGATCGGTCACGCACATATCCCTCTTTTCCGTTGGCCGTTGGTGGCCCCGGTGAAAGGATCCTTCCACCCACACGAGGGGTCTGGAACCACGGGTGGAGGACTGCTGCCCTAGGCCCTTGAACATTGCCTCTCGGCTAAAGGGACCCATCTTTATCAACGAGGTCATATATGGCACTTTGCAAAGAGCTTCGATGCAAACACGTCTTAAGCATCGGGATACACACGGGACTGGGTGACTGACCATCAGGAGGCACTTCCTCATACTTTTGCTGTGCACCATTATGCCTGAAAGAGATGGCCCGGCAGTCAGGACCAAGAAGCTTGGAACCAACCCCGGCTCCTGATCCCATGGAAGCGCATTTCCTCTATTGCCTTTCTCGGCTCCTTACTCTGCGCCCCCTGGAGCTTGCAGAGATCGCCCCAACCCGCCATGCCCACCCATGCACCCCCCCAACCCCAATCTCAACCCTTCAACCACTCCACCAGCCACCCGGAACTCTCACCTCTCTGGACCCAGTCAACTCTGCCTTTACCGGCTGTCGGAGGCCAGCTTGGACCCCACAGGGTTAACTGAGGAAGGCTGAGTGTGGAATTGCCTGGAGTCTGGAGGGGAGGGGGGTGGGGATGGCAACTGCTCTACACTTTTCTCTGACAAAATAAAGTTTCATTTATTAAAGGGGAGCACTCTCTGTGCCCGGGGGAGCGTACATGAGCCCCCCAAAAGGGAAGGAGTAAAAGGAGGAGGGAGCAGTCACACACACTCGAGTGAAAGCATTCTCTCTCTCTCTCTCTCTCTCTCTCTCTCTCTCTCTGTCTCTCTCTGTCTCTGTACACATTTGGTGGGTGGAGCAAAATCTCAGGAGCTGGCTCCAAGAAGATTATTTTGTCTCTCAGCCTTTTTATACCACCTGAGACAGCAGCACGCTCTCCGTGTATGAAAAAGTTGACCTCCTCGCCACAAGTCATCACGTAGTCTCTAAAATCTATCACCACAGAAACATACTCTTTGAACACCTGAAGAAAATCACTACACAGAAGGAAATTCCACCGGGATTATTGATTGCATAGTTTTGACACTCAAACACAACCAAACATTTCCCATCCGTCATTCTCTCCACAAGTCGGAATTAACTCCAAAGCCATAATTCTCTTATAACGGATGAATAAAGTTTAAGCCAGCGGCTCCTATTTTAAGAAGTTTTGTTTTGTTTTGTTTTGTTTGTTTTGTTTTTCTGGTCTTAGCTGCTGACAATTTGTAGTCAGCAGGAGACAGATGATCGTCTGTCCTGCGGTCTTTTCTTTTGTGGAAGTCTTGTTGTTCAGGTCCTCTGGCTAATCACCCATCCTCTATCCCGACACTGGACACTCGAGTGGTAGAAGGATTTACTCTTTCTTCCTAGGCGCGTCTCTTCGCGCTGCACGCCGACTCCTACGGGCCACAGGCTTTAGATCATAAGATTCAGGAAGTCAGGCACAACCTTGAACCTATGGATGTTCTCTTTGAGCACGAACTTGTTGTCCCAGGCCTAATTTTCTTGCTGCTCCGGTTATGTGCTCATGAGGCCTGAAAGCTCACTGTATTCCTTCTCTCGAGGATGCAGCTCGTGCTGTTCTGTGAGGAAGGGGCACCTTCTAGTCTTGATCGCGACTTTAGGCTTTCTGTCAACTACCCTAACTTCTCCCAAATTATTTAGGTCCAACTAACTTCCTAAGCGACTTAGACCAAATCGGGCATTGCATCAGATCACGAATTCATCTTGTAAAGTACATCAGTATCTCAAAAGACGATCGGATCATCGTCCGTGCTGATCCGCAGGACTGTGGCCCAACAGAGCCGGCCATCCATCACCCGGGAAAGAAAGCAACCACACCAGGCTGTAGGCAGTGAGTGTCTTGCCTTGTCCGCTGATCAGAGCACGGGCGGACTGGGGGGAGGGGGGGTTCTAGCGATGAGAGAGGCATGAGCAGGCACACAGGAGCAGTGAGAAGGCGTCCTGGGCCAAAGGTCCCGGGGCCCTGCTTCTCCAGGATACACCCACCACGGCGGAGAGCAAGGGTGGGCCGGTGGGCCTTTGGGCCGGTGGGCCGGGGTGCAGGTGGGCCGGGGTGCAGGTGGGCGGGTTCCAGGAGGCTCCATTGCCCACCACTTGCAGGTCTTCCTGCAAGGCTAGCACGGGCAGACCCAGCCCGCACGGGGCGTGGGGGTCCCTAGTGTGGGGGACTCTGAGTGGGTCAAAGGGTAGGGGCCGGCTCCTGGCCCTGGAGACCGGCTGTGGTCAGGGCGGGGTTGGGGCCTGAGGCCCAGGCCTTCCCGAAAGGGCAGAGAGGAAAAGCAGAGCTGTGGGTGTTGGAGGAGCACTGGGTTGGAGGACTGGGTGCTCCCGCTGAGCCTCCCCTCCGGGCTCGCTGGAGGAGGAGTGGAGAACTGTGAGCGAGGGCTTGAGCTCCGGGAAGGCGGTAACGGGGGGCGGGGGGCTGGGGGCTGGGGGCCGGTGGAGACGAAGGGCAGCGAGCGCTCAGAGTTGGCGGGTTTGGCCTCGCTGTCGTGGGTCATTCGCCAGCGAGGAAGGGCCAAGCTCGCCGAGCAGCCGGCAGCAGTCTTGCAGCTTTTTCTGAGCGCTCCCCGAGAGGGTTGTGTGCGTGCCAAGTGGGGTCCGGACGGACGGCGACAGGGCAGGAGCAAGAGGAGCATCTCGGAGCAGAGAGAGGCGCTCGCGGCTCCCGGCTCGAGGCTCGAGGCTCGAGGCCGGCTGCTGAGCGAGCGAGCGAGCAGGCGGCGGGCGTCCGGGGCGCGGCGGTGGCGGCAAGTGTCGGCCGCCAGTGGGTGGTCCGGGACGCGGGGTGTCAGTTCCCATGGCGACCGCTAGGGGTCGGGCGCGCGCCGGCGCACCGGGCGAGGCAGGCGGTGAGTGATCGAGTGAGCGAGCAAGCGAGCGAGGAAGCGGTGAAGAGAGAAGTTGATTGTTTGAAGTGGTGTGGGTCGGTAGGGAGTGTATAAGTTTGTGTTGAGTGAGAGTGTGAGTGTTAGTGTTTTTCTGTAGTGTGTGTGTGGTGTGTGCCTGCGTTGTGAGTGTGCGTTTTTTGAGTAGATGTTAGGCGCTGTGCGCTGTGCAAGGTTCGGGCGAGAAGGCTGGAGCGTGCCGGTTCGTGTGTCGTCATGGTTGGTGAGGTTGGAATATGTTTGTTTCGCAGCAGTCCGTCGCCGGTTGTGGTGGCGCACGCCGGTAGGATTTGCTGAAGGAGGCAGAGGCAGGAGGATCACGAGTTCGAGGCCAGCCTGGGCTACACATTTTTTTTTTCCTCTCCCTTACTCTCTTCCCACTTCACACACGCGCACACGCACAAATACATTAACAGTTTTCATTTACACGCTCACTAACACAACACAACGCTCCCTCCAACCTTGCCTTCTCGCCCTTACCTTCCAGCATTGATACACTAACTTCAACAACTTCATACAATGGCAGCTCACATCCTCTTGACACAACAGCACAAACAGCAACAAGACTCACACCCAGTCTAGAGCAACACACGGCGATTCACCTACTTTGCAAAAACAATACATTCTGACAAGCTTTCCATACTCGGATCAACTCTGGGCCTTCTCTGCTTGCTTCCCTGCTGCTTCATGCATGCCTGGATGCCTGGATGCCTGGATGCCTGGATGCCTGGATGCCTGGCTTGCTTGCTGAGCTTCCTTCAAGACCAAGACATCTTCACCTGACCTCTCTGGTTCTTTTTGCCCATTAGACTGTCAAGAGACATTCATTGCCAGTGCTGACATGCTCTGATCAGGAGGAAGAAGCCAGTTGTGTGTCTGAGCTTCTGCACTAGCCTTGCCCAGCACTGCTTCCCTTGCTGGGTGTTCCTGCACTGCATGGCCTGGAGGATTCTGGGCAGTTGTCAGCTTGGGCTGGGGTCTGTGGGGTGTGGCCATTACCCAGCCCAAGCTGCTACTGCTGTTGCTGCTGCTGCTGCTGCTGCTGCTGCTGCTGCTGCTGCTGCTGCTGCTGCTACTTCTACTTCTGTTGCCGCTGGTGATGGTGCTGGATGCGGGTGTGGTGTGGGCGGGTGGGTAGATGAGTGGGTGGATGAATGATGAGTAGATGGAAGGCCCAAAGGAGGAGGCCTGGGCAGAAGGGAGGCCAGAGTCCTAAGGCCGGTCTGGGTCTGTAGAGGGCCTGAGGCCTGAGGTCTTTGGGCCTCCAGGTAAGCACTTGGAAGTCCTGGAACCTTAAACACCACCCCCGCACCCCCCTGCACAGGGTCGTCTCTTCCTGGGAAGGGATGTCGGCCTGTTCTCTGCCCAGGAGGCTCGGGACGGATGTAGTTCCTAGCCCGGTGAGTGGCCGGTGAGTGCGATCTGAAGGGCCTGACCACACTTGGATCCTCCCTAGGCACCCCCTCACCCCAGCCACAACCTCACTATGAAGCTGGTCTCAGGCTCTCCCTCCCAAGGCCTTCTTTCCCTTGAACACTGTTTCTCAGTCAGTAGAATGAATCCCTCCTCCTACATGGAGATGTCACACGTTGTACTGGCTGGTTTTGTGTGTCAACTTGACACAGGCTGGGGTCATCACAGAGAAAGGAGCTTCAGTTGGGGTAGCACCACAACTGGGAAGACCCAGCTGTGGGGCATTTTCTCAATTAGTGCTCAAGGGGGGGAGGGCCCCTTGTGGGTGGTCCCATCTCTGGGCTGGTATCCTTGGGTTCGACAAGAGAGCAGGCTGAGCAAGCCAGGGGAAGCAAGCCAGTAAGAAACATGCCCTCCACGGCCTTCACATCAGCTCCTGCATCCTGACCTGCTTGAGGTCCAGTCCTGACTTCCTTTGGTGATGAACAGCTGTGTGGAAGTGTAAGCAGAATAAACCCTTTCCTCCCCAACGTGCTTCTTGGCCATGATGTTTGTGCAGGAATAGAAACCCTGACTAACACACACACACACACACACACACACACACACACACACACACACACACACACTCTTACTGGCCACATGGCGCAGAACCCAGGTGGCTTCTGTGCCACCTTATGTACAGGGCCCAGCCATACCTGACTCCCCGGGGCCCGTTTGTCCATCTCAAACCTTCTCCCTAGCCCGGTGGCTCTCAGGGACCTTCCAAATGCTGTGACCTCGTGTTGTGGTAACGACGACTGACCTGAAGCCAATTTACTCCCTCTTTCCTAAGTGTTGTAACTTTGCCACTGCTCCGATCGGTCACGCACATATCCCTCTTTTCCGTTGGCCGTTGGTGGCCCCGGTGAAAGGATCCTTCCACCCACACGAGGGGTCTGGAACCACGGGTGGAGGACTGCTGCCCTAGGCCCTTGAACATTGCCTCTCGGCTAAAGGGACCCATCTTTATCAACGAGGTCATATATGGCACTTTGCAAAGAGCTTCGATGCAAACACGTCTTAAGCATCGGGATACACACGGGACTGGGTGACTGACCATCAGGAGGCACTTCCTCATACTTTTGCTGTGCACCATTATGCCTGAAAGAGATGGCCCGGCAGTCAGGACCAAGAAGCTTGGAACCAACCCCGGCTCCTGATCCCATGGAAGCGCATTTCCTCTATTGCCTTTCTCGGCTCCTTACTCTGCGCCCCCTGGAGCTTGCAGAGATCGCCCCAACCCGCCATGCCCACCCATGCACCCCCCCAACCCCAATCTCAACCCTTCAACCACTCCACCAGCCACCCGGAACTCTCACCTCTCTGGACCCAGTCAACTCTGCCTTTACCGGCTGTCGGAGGCCAGCTTGGACCCCACAGGGTTAACTGAGGAAGGCTGAGTGTGGAATTGCCTGGAGTCTGGAGGGGAGGGGGGTGGGGATGGCAACTGCTCTACACTTTTCTCTGACAAAATAAAGTTTCATTTATTAAAGGGGAGCACTCTCTGTGCCCGGGGGAGCGTACATGAGCCCCCCAAAAGGGAAGGAGTAAAAGGAGGAGGGAGCAGTCACACACACTCGAGTGAAAGCATTCTCTCTCTCTCTCTCTCTCTCTCTCTCTCTCTCTCTGTCTCTCTCTGTCTCTGTACACATTTGGTGGGTGGAGCAAAATCTCAGGAGCTGGCTCCAAGAAGATTATTTTGTCTCTCAGCCTTTTTATACCACCTGAGACAGCAGCACGCTCTCCGTGTATGAAAAAGTTGACCTCCTCGCCACAAGTCATCACGTAGTCTCTAAAATCTATCACCACAGAAACATACTCTTTGAACACCTGAAGAAAATCACTACACAGAAGGAAATTCCACCGGGATTATTGATTGCATAGTTTTGACACTCAAACACAACCAAACATTTCCCATCCGTCATTCTCTCCACAAGTCGGAATTAACTCCAAAGCCATAATTCTCTTATAACGGATGAATAAAGTTTAAGCCAGCGGCTCCTATTTTAAGAAGTTTTGTTTTGTTTTGTTTTGTTTGTTTTGTTTTTCTGGTCTTAGCTGCTGACAATTTGTAGTCAGCAGGAGACAGATGATCGTCTGTCCTGCGGTCTTTTCTTTTGTGGAAGTCTTGTTGTTCAGGTCCTCTGGCTAATCACCCATCCTCTATCCCGACACTGGACACTCGAGTGGTAGAAGGATTTACTCTTTCTTCCTAGGCGCGTCTCTTCGCGCTGCACGCCGACTCCTACGGGCCACAGGCTTTAGATCATAAGATTCAGGAAGTCAGGCACAACCTTGAACCTATGGATGTTCTCTTTGAGCACGAACTTGTTGTCCCAGGCCTAATTTTCTTGCTGCTCCGGTTATGTGCTCATGAGGCCTGAAAGCTCACTGTATTCCTTCTCTCGAGGATGCAGCTCGTGCTGTTCTGTGAGGAAGGGGCACCTTCTAGTCTTGATCGCGACTTTAGGCTTTCTGTCAACTACCCTAACTTCTCCCAAATTATTTAGGTCCAACTAACTTCCTAAGCGACTTAGACCAAATCGGGCATTGCATCAGATCACGAATTCATCTTGTAAAGTACATCAGTATCTCAAAAGACGATCGGATCATCGTCCGTGCTGATCCGCAGGACTGTGGCCCAACAGAGCCGGCCATCCATCACCCGGGAAAGAAAGCAACCACACCAGGCTGTAGGCAGTGAGTGTCTTGCCTTGTCCGCTGATCAGAGCACGGGCGGACTGGGGGGAGGGGGGGGTTCTAGCGATGAGAGAGGCATGAGCAGGCACACAGGAGCAGTGAGAAGGCGTCCTGGGCCAAAGGTCCCGGGGCCCTGCTTCTCCAGGATACACCCACCACGGCGGAGAGCAAGGGTGGGCCGGTGGGCCTTTGGGCCGGTGGGCCGGGGTGCAGGTGGGCCGGGGTGCAGGTGGGCGGGTTCCAGGAGGCTCCATTGCCCACCACTTGCAGGTCTTCCTGCAAGGCTAGCACGGGCAGACCCAGCCCGCACGGGGCGTGGGGGGTCCCTAGTGTGGGGGACTCTGAGTGGGTCAAAGGGTAGGGGCCGGCTCCTGGCCCTGGAGACCGGCTGTGGTCAGGGCGGGGTTGGGGCCTGAGGCCCAGGCCTTCCCGAAAGGGCAGAGAGGAAAAGCAGAGCTGTGGGTGTTGGAGGAGCACTGGGTTGGAGGACTGGGTGCTCCCGCTGAGCCTCCCCTCCGGGCTCGCTGGAGGAGGAGTGGAGAACTGTGAGCGAGGGCTTGAGCTCCGGGAAGGCGGTAACGGGGGGCGGGGGGCTGGGGGCTGGGGGCCGGTGGAGACGAAGGGCAGCGAGCGCTCAGAGTTGGCGGGTTTGGCCTCGCTGTCGTGGGTCATTCGCCAGCGAGGAAGGGCCAAGCTCGCCGAGCAGCCGGCAGCAGTCTTGCAGCTTTTTCTGAGCGCTCCCCGAGAGGGTTGTGTGCGTGCCAAGTGGGGTCCGGACGGACGGCGACAGGGCAGGAGCAAGAGGAGCATCTCGGAGCAGAGAGAGGCGCTCGCGGCTCCCGGCTCGAGGCTCGAGGCTCGAGGCCGGCTGCTGAGCGAGCGAGCGAGCAGGCGGCGGGCGTCCGGGGCGCGGCGGTGGCGGCAAGTGTCGGCCGCCAGTGGGTGGTCCGGGACGCGGGGTGTCAGTTCCCATGGCGACCGCTAGGGGTCGGGCGCGCGCCGGCGCACCGGGCGAGGCAGGCGGTGAGTGATCGAGTGAGCGAGCAAGCGAGCGAGGAAGCGGTGAAGAGAGAAGTTGATTGTTTGAAGTGGTGTGGGTCGGTAGGGAGTGTATAAGTTTGTGTTGAGTGAGAGTGTGAGTGTTAGTGTTTTTCTGTAGTGTGTGTGTGGTGTGTGCCTGCGTTGTGAGTGTGCGTTTTTTGAGTAGATGTTAGGCGCTGTGCGCTGTGCAAGGTTCGGGCGAGAAGGCTGGAGCGTGCCGGTTCGTGTGTCGTCATGGTTGGTGAGGTTGGAATATGTTTGTTTCGCAGCAGTCCGTCGCCGGTTGTGGTGGCGCACGCCGGTAGGATTTGCTGAAGGAGGCAGAGGCAGGAGGATCACGAGTTCGAGGCCAGCCTGGGCTACACATTTTTTTTTTCCTCTCCCTTACTCTCTTCCCACTTCACACACGCGCACACGCACAAATACATTAACAGTTTTCATTTACACGCTCACTAACACAACACAACGCTCCCTCCAACCTTGCCTTCTCGCCCTTACCTTCCAGCATTGATACACTAACTTCAACAACTTCATACAATGGCAGCTCACATCCTCTTGACACAACAGCACAAACAGCAACAAGACTCACACCCAGTCTAGAGCAACACACGGCGATTCACCTACTTTGCAAAAACAATACATTCTGACAAGCTTTCCATACTCGGATCAACTCTGGGCCTTCTCTGCTTGCTTCCCTGCTGCTTCATGCATGCCTGGATGCCTGGATGCCTGGATGCCTGGATGCCTGGATGCCTGGATGCCTGGATGCCTGGATGCCTGGATGCCTGGATGCCTGGATGCCTGGCTTGCTTGCTGAGCTTCCTTCAAGACCAAGACATCTTCACCTGACCTCTCTGGTTCTTTTTGCCCATTAGACTGTCAAGAGACATTCATTGCCAGTGCTGACATGCTCTGATCAGGAGGAAGAAGCCAGTTGTGTGTCTGAGCTTCTGCACTAGCCTTGCCCAGCACTGCTTCCCTTGCTGGGTGTTCCTGCACTGCATGGCCTGGAGGATTCTGGGCAGTTGTCAGCTTGGGCTGGGGTCTGTGGGGTGTGGCCATTACCCAGCCCAAGCTGCTACTGCTGTTGCTGCTGCTGCTGCTGCTGCTGCTGCTGCTGCTGCTACTTCTACTTCTGTTGCCGCTGGTGATGGTGCTGGATGCGGGTGTGGTGTGGGCGGGTGGGTAGATGAGTGGGTGGATGAATGATGAGTAGATGGAAGGCCCAAAGGAGGAGGCCTGGGCAGAAGGGAGGCCAGAGTCCTAAGGCCGGTCTGGGTCTGTAGAGGGCCTGAGGCCTGAGGTCTTTGGGCCTCCAGGTAAGCACTTGGAAGTCCTGGAACCTTAAACACCACCCCCGCACCCCCCTGCACAGGGTCGTCTCTTCCTGGGAAGGGATGTCGGCCTGTTCTCTGCCCAGGAGGCTCGGGACGGATGTAGTTCCTAGCCCGGTGAGTGGCCGGTGAGTGCGATCTGAAGGGCCTGACCACACTTGGATCCTCCCTAGGCACCCCCTCACCCCAGCCACAACCTCACTATGAAGCTGGTCTCAGGCTCTCCCTCCCAAGGCCTTCTTTCCCTTGAACACTGTTTCTCAGTCAGTAGAATGAATCCCTCCTCCTACATGGAGATGTCACACGTTGTACTGGCTGGTTTTGTGTGTCAACTTGACACAGGCTGGGGTCATCACAGAGAAAGGAGCTTCAGTTGGGGTAGCACCACAACTGGGAAGACCCAGCTGTGGGGCATTTTCTCAATTAGTGCTCAAGGGGGGGAGGGCCCCTTGTGGGTGGTCCCATCTCTGGGCTGGTATCCTTGGGTTCGACAAGAGAGCAGGCTGAGCAAGCCAGGGGAAGCAAGCCAGTAAGAAACATGCCCTCCACGGCCTTCACATCAGCTCCTGCATCCTGACCTGCTTGAGGTCCAGTCCTGACTTCCTTTGGTGATGAACAGCTGTGTGGAAGTGTAAGCAGAATAAACCCTTTCCTCCCCAACGTGCTTCTTGGCCATGATGTTTGTGCAGGAATAGAAACCCTGACTAACACACACACACACACACACACACACACACACACACTCTTACTGGCCACATGGCGCAGAACCCAGGTGGCTTCTGTGCCACCTTATGTACAGGGCCCAGCCATACCTGACTCCCCGGGGCCCGTTTGTCCATCTCAAACCTTCTCCCTAGCCCGGTGGCTCTCAGGGACCTTCCAAATGCTGTGACCTCGTGTTGTGGTAACGACGACTGACCTGAAGCCAATTTACTCCCTCTTTCCTAAGTGTTGTAACTTTGCCACTGCTCCGATCGGTCACGCACATATCCCTCTTTTCCGTTGGCCGTTGGTGGCCCCGGTGAAAGGATCCTTCCACCCACACGAGGGGTCTGGAACCACGGGTGGAGGACTGCTGCCCTAGGCCCTTGAACATTGCCTCTCGGCTAAAGGGACCCATCTTTATCAACGAGGTCATATATGGCACTTTGCAAAGAGCTTCGATGCAAACACGTCTTAAGCATCGGGATACACACGGGACTGGGTGACTGACCATCAGGAGGCACTTCCTCATACTTTTGCTGTGCACCATTATGCCTGAAAGAGATGGCCCGGCAGTCAGGACCAAGAAGCTTGGAACCAACCCCGGCTCCTGATCCCATGGAAGCGCATTTCCTCTATTGCCTTTCTCGGCTCCTTACTCTGCGCCCCCTGGAGCTTGCAGAGATCGCCCCAACCCGCCATGCCCACCCATGCCCCCCCCAAACCCCTATCTCAACCCTTCAACCACTCCACCAGCCACCCGGAACTCTCACCTCTCTGGACCCAGTCAACTCTGCCTTTACCGGCTGTCGGAGGCCAGCTTGGACCCCACAGGGTTAACTGAGGAAGGCTGAGTGTGGAATTGCCTGGAGTCTGGAGGGGAGGGGGGTGGGGATGGCAACTGCTCTACACTTTTCTCTGACAAAATAAAGTTTCATTTATTAAAGGGGAGCACTCTCTGTGCCCGGGGGAGCGTACATGAGCCCCCCAAAAGGGAAGGAGTAAAAGGAGGAGGGAGCAGTCACACACACTCGAGTGAAAGCATTCTCTCTCTCTCTCTCTCTCTCTCTCTCTCTCTCTCTCTCTCTCTGTCTCTCTCTGTCTCTGTACACATTTGGTGGGTGGAGCAAAATCTCAGGAGCTGGCTCCAAGAAGATTATTTTGTCTCTCAGCCTTTTTATACCACCTGAGACAGCAGCACGCTCTCCGTGTATGAAAAAGTTGACCTCCTCGCCACAAGTCATCACGTAGTCTCTAAAATCTATCACCACAGAAACATACTCTTTGAACACCTGAAGAAAATCACTACACAGAAGGAAATTCCACCGGGATTATTGATTGCATAGTTTTGACACTCAAACACAACCAAACATTTCCCATCCGTCATTCTCTCCACAAGTCGGAATTAACTCCAAAGCCATAATTCTCTTATAACGGATGAATAAAGTTTAAGCCAGCGGCTCCTATTTTAAGAAGTTTTGTTTTGTTTTGTTTTGTTTGTTTTGTTTTTCTGGTCTTAGCTGCTGACAATTTGTAGTCAGCAGGAGACAGATGATCGTCTGTCCTGCGGTCTTTTCTTTTGTGGAAGTCTTGTTGTTCAGGTCCTCTGGCTAATCACCCATCCTCTATCCCGACACTGGACACTCGAGTGGTAGAAGGATTTACTCTTTCTTCCTAGGCGCGTCTCTTCGCGCTGCACGCCGACTCCTACGGGCCACAGGCTTTAGATCATAAGATTCAGGAAGTCAGGCACAACCTTGAACCTATGGATGTTCTCTTTGAGCACGAACTTGTTGTCCCAGGCCTAATTTTCTTGCTGCTCCGGTTATGTGCTCATGAGGCCTGAAAGCTCACTGTATTCCTTCTCTCGAGGATGCAGCTCGTGCTGTTCTGTGAGGAAGGGGCACCTTCTAGTCTTGATCGCGACTTTAGGCTTTCTGTCAACTACCCTAACTTCTCCCAAATTATTTAGGTCCAACTAACTTCCTAAGCGACTTAGACCAAATCGGGCATTGCATCAGATCACGAATTCATCTTGTAAAGTACATCAGTATCTCAAAAGACGATCGGATCATCGTCCGTGCTGATCCGCAGGACTGTGGCCCAACAGAGCCGGCCATCCATCACCCGGGAAAGAAAGCAACCACACCAGGCTGTAGGCAGTGAGTGTCTTGCCTTGTCCGCTGATCAGAGCACGGGCGGACTGGGGGGAGGGGGGGTTCTAGCGATGAGAGAGGCATGAGCAGGCACACAGGAGCAGTGAGAAGGCGTCCTGGGCCAAAGGTCCCGGGGCCCTGCTTCTCCAGGATACACCCACCACGGCGGAGAGCAAGGGTGGGCCGGTGGGCCTTTGGGCCGGTGGGCCGGGGTGCAGGTGGGCCGGGGTGCAGGTGGGCGGGTTCCAGGAGGCTCCATTGCCCACCACTTGCAGGTCTTCCTGCAAGGCTAGCACGGGCAGACCCAGCCCGCACGGGGCGTGGGGGTCCCTAGTGTGGGGGACTCTGAGTGGGTCAAAGGGTAGGGGCCGGCTCCTGGCCCTGGAGACCGGCTGTGGTCAGGGCGGGGTTGGGGCCTGAGGCCCAGGCCTTCCCGAAAGGGCAGAGAGGAAAAGCAGAGCTGTGGGTGTTGGAGGAGCACTGGGTTGGAGGACTGGGTGCTCCCGCTGAGCCTCCCCTCCGGGCTCGCTGGAGGAGGAGTGGAGAACTGTGAGCGAGGGCTTGAGCTCCGGGAAGGCGGTAACGGGGGGCGGGGGGCTGGGGGCTGGGGGCCGGTGGAGACGAAGGGCAGCGAGCGCTCAGAGTTGGCGGGTTTGGCCTCGCTGTCGTGGGTCATTCGCCAGCGAGGAAGGGCCAAGCTCGCCGAGCAGCCGGCAGCAGTCTTGCAGCTTTTTCTGAGCGCTCCCCGAGAGGGTTGTGTGCGTGCCAAGTGGGGTCCGGACGGACGGCGACAGGGCAGGAGCAAGAGGAGCATCTCGGAGCAGAGAGAGGCGCTCGCGGCTCCCGGCTCGAGGCTCGAGGCTCGAGGCCGGCTGCTGAGCGAGCGAGCGAGCAGGCGGCGGGCGTCCGGGGCGCGGCGGTGGCGGCAAGTGTCGGCCGCCAGTGGGTGGTCCGGGACGCGGGGTGTCAGTTCCCATGGCGACCGCTAGGGGTCGGGCGCGCGCCGGCGCACCGGGCGAGGCAGGCGGTGAGTGATCGAGTGAGCGAGCAAGCGAGCGAGGAAGCGGTGAAGAGAGAAGTTGATTGTTTGAAGTGGTGTGGGTCGGTAGGGAGTGTATAAGTTTGTGTTGAGTGAGAGTGTGAGTGTTAGTGTTTTTCTGTAGTGTGTGTGTGGTGTGTGCCTGCGTTGTGAGTGTGCGTTTTTTGAGTAGATGTTAGGCGCTGTGCGCTGTGCAAGGTTCGGGCGAGAAGGCTGGAGCGTGCCGGTTCGTGTGTCGTCATGGTTGGTGAGGTTGGAATATGTTTGTTTCGCAGCAGTCCGTCGCCGGTTGTGGTGGCGCACGCCGGTAGGATTTGCTGAAGGAGGCAGAGGCAGGAGGATCACGAGTTCGAGGCCAGCCTGGGCTACACATTTTTTTTTTCCTCTCCCTTACTCTCTTCCCACTTCACACACGCGCACACGCACAAATACATTAACAGTTTTCATTTACACGCTCACTAACACAACACAACGCTCCCTCCAACCTTGCCTTCTCGCCCTTACCTTCCAGCATTGATACACTAACTTCAACAACTTCATACAATGGCAGCTCACATCCTCTTGACACAACAGCACAAACAGCAACAAGACTCACACCCAGTCTAGAGCAACACACGGCGATTCACCTACTTTGCAAAAACAATACATTCTGACAAGCTTTCCATACTCGGATCAACTCTGGGCCTTCTCTGCTTGCTTCCCTGCTGCTTCATGCATGCCTGGATGCCTGGATGCCTGGATGCCTGGATGCCTGGATGCCTGGATGCCTGGATGCCTGGCTTGCTTGCTGAGCTTCCTTCAAGACCAAGACATCTTCACCTGACCTCTCTGGTTCTTTTTGCCCATTAGACTGTCAAGAGACATTCATTGCCAGTGCTGACATGCTCTGATCAGGAGGAAGAAGCCAGTTGTGTGTCTGAGCTTCTGCACTAGCCTTGCCCAGCACTGCTTCCCTTGCTGGGTGTTCCTGCACTGCATGGCCTGGAGGATTCTGGGCAGTTGTCAGCTTGGGCTGGGGTCTGTGGGGTGTGGCCATTACCCAGCCCAAGCTGCTACTGCTGTTGCTGCTGCTGCTGCTGCTGCTGCTGCTGCTGCTGCTACTTCTACTTCTGTTGCCGCTGGTGATGGTGCTGGATGCGGGTGTGGTGTGGGCGGGTGGGTAGATGAGTGGGTGGATGAATGATGAGTAGATGGAAGGCCCAAAGGAGGAGGCCTGGGCAGAAGGGAGGCCAGAGTCCTAAGGCCGGTCTGGGTCTGTAGAGGGCCTGAGGCCTGAGGTCTTTGGGCCTCCAGGTAAGCACTTGGAAGTCCTGGAACCTTAAACACCACCCCCGCACCCCCCTGCACAGGGTCGTCTCTTCCTGGGAAGGGATGTCGGCCTGTTCTCTGCCCAGGAGGCTCGGGACGGATGTAGTTCCTAGCCCGGTGAGTGGCCGGTGAGTGCGATCTGAAGGGCCTGACCACACTTGGATCCTCCCTAGGCACCCCCTCACCCCAGCCACAACCTCACTATGAAGCTGGTCTCAGGCTCTCCCTCCCAAGGCCTTCTTTCCCTTGAACACTGTTTCTCAGTCAGTAGAATGAATCCCTCCTCCTACATGGAGATGTCACACGTTGTACTGGCTGGTTTTGTGTGTCAACTTGACACAGGCTGGGGTCATCACAGAGAAAGGAGCTTCAGTTGGGGTAGCGCCACAACTGGGAAGACCCAGCTGTGGGGCATTTTCTCAATTAGTGCTCAAGGGGGGGAGGCCCCCTTGTGGGTGGTCCCATCTCTGGGCTGGTATCCTTGGGTTCGACAAGAGAGCAGGCTGAGCAAGCCAGGGGAAGCAAGCCAGTAAGAAACATGCCCTCCACGGCCTTCACATCAGCTCCTGCATCCTGACCTGCTTGAGGTCCAGTCCTGACTTCCTTTGGTGATGAACAGCTGTGTGGAAGTGTAAGCAGAATAAACCCTTTCCTCCCCAACGTGCTTCTTGGCCATGATGTTTGTGCGGGAATAGAAACCCTGACTAACACACACACACACACACACACACACACACACACACACACACACACACTCTTACTGGCCACATGGCGCAGAACCCAGGTGGCTTCTGTGCCACCTTATGTACAGGGCCCAGCCATACCTGACTCCCCGGGGCCCGTTTGTCCATCTCAAACCTTCTCCCTAGCCCGGTGGCTCTCAGGGACCTTCCAAATGCTGTGACCTCGTGTTGTGGTAACGACGACTGACCTGAAGCCAATTTACTCCCTCTTTCCTAAGTGTTGTAACTTTGCCACTGCTCCGATCGGTCACGCACATATCCCTCTTTTCCGTTGGCCGTTGGTGGCCCCGGTGAAAGGATCCTTCCACCCACACGAGGGGTCTGGAACCACGGGTGGAGGACTGCTGCCCTAGGCCCTTGAGCATTGCCTCTCGGCTAAAGGGACCCATCTTTATCAACGAGGTCATATATGGCACTTTGCAAAGAGCTTCGATGCAAACACGTCTTAAGCATCGGGATACACACGGGACTGGGTGACTGACCATCAGGAGGCACTTCCTCATACTTTTGCTGTGCACCATTATGCCTGAAAGAGATGGCCCGGCAGTCAGGACCAAGAAGCTTGGAACCAACCCCGGCTCCTGATCCCATGGAAGCGCATTTCCTCTATTGCCTTTCTCGGCTCCTTACTCTGCGCCCCCTGGAGCTTGCAGAGATCGCCCCAACCCGCCATGCCCCACCCATGCACCCCCCCAACCCCAATCTCAACCCTTCAACCACTCCACCAGCCACCCGGAACTCTCACCTCTCTGGACCCAGTCAACTCTGCCTTTACCGGCTGTCGGAGGCCAGCTTGGACCCCACAGGGTTAACTGAGGAAGGCTGAGTGTGGAATTGCCTGGAGTCTGGAGGGGAGGGGGGTGGGGATGGCAACTGCTCTACACTTTTCTCTGACAAAATAAAGTTTCATTTATTAAAGGGGAGCACTCTCTGTGCCCGGGGGAGCGTACATGAGCCCCCCAAAAGGGAAGGAGTAAAAGGAGGAGGGAGCAGTCACACACACTCGAGTGAAAGCATTCTCTCTCTCTCTCTCTCTCTCTCTCTCTCTCTCTCTCTCTCTCTCTCTCTGTCTCTCTCTGTCTCTGTCTCTCTCTGTCTCTGTACACATTTGGTGGGTGGAGCAAAATCTCAGGAGCTGGCTCCAAGAAGATTATTTTGTCTCTCAGCCTTTTTATACCACCTGAGACAGCAGCACGCTCTCCGTGTATGAAAAAGTTGACCTCCTCGCCACAAGTCATCACGTAGTCTCTAAAATCTATCACCACAGAAACATACTCTTTGAACACCTGAAGAAAATCACTACACAGAAGGAAATTCCACCGGGATTATTGATTGCATAGTTTTGACACTCAAACACAACCAAACATTTCCCATCCGTCATTCTCTCCACAAGTCGGAATTAACTCCAAAGCCATAATTCTCTTATAACGGATGAATAAAGTTTAAGCCAGCGGCTCCTATTTTAAGAAGTTTTGTTTTGTTTTGTTTTGTTTGTTTTGTTTTTCTGGTCTTAGCTGCTGACAATTTGTAGTCAGCAGGAGACAGATGATCGTCTGTCCTGCGGTCTTTTCTTTTGTGGAAGTCTTGTTGTTCAGGTCCTCTGGCTAATCACCCATCCTCTATCCCGACACTGGACACTCGAGTGGTAGAAGGATTTACTCTTTCTTCCTAGGCGCGTCTCTTCGCGCTGCACGCCGACTCCTACGGGCCACGGGCTTTAGATCATAAGATTCAGGAAGTCAGGCACAACCTTGAACCTATGGATGTTCTCTTTGAGCACGAACTTGTTGTCCCAGGCCTAATTTTCTTGCTGCTCCGGTTATGTGCTCATGAGGCCTGAAAGCTCACTGTATTCCTTCTCTCGAGGATGCAGCTCGTGCTGTTCTGTGAGGAAGGGGCACCTTCTAGTCTTGATCGCGACTTTAGGCTTTCTGTCAACTACCCTAACTTCTCCCAAATTATTTAGGTCCAACTAACTTCCTAAGCGACTTAGACCAAATCGGGCATTGCATCAGATCACGAATTCATCTTGTAAAGTACATCAGTATCTCAAAAGACGATCGGATCATCGTCCGTGCTGATCCGCAGGACTGTGGCCCAACAGAGCCGGCCATCCATCACCCGGGAAAGAAAGCAACCACACCAGGCTGTAGGCAGTTGAGTGTCTTGCCTTGTCCGCTGATCAGAGCACGGGCGGACTGGGGGTAGGGGGGGTTCTAGCGATGAGAGAGGCATGAGCAGGCACACAGGAGCAGTAAGAAGGCGTCCTGGGCCAAAGGTCCCGGGGCCCTGCTTCTCCAGGATACACCCACCACGGCGGAGAGCAAGGGTGGGCCGGTGGGCCTTTGGGCCGGTGGGCCGGGGTGCAGGTGGGCCGGGGTGCAGGTGGGCGGGTTCCAGGAGGCTCCATTGCCCACCACTTGCAGGTCTTCCTGCAAGGCTAGCACGGGCAGACCCAGCCCGCACGGGGCGTGGGGGTCCCTAGTGTGGGGGACTCTGAGTGGGTCAAAGGGTAGGGGCCGGCTCCTGGCCCTGGAGACCGGCTGTGGTCAGGGCGGGGTTGGGGCCTGAGGCCCAGGCCTTCCCGAAAGGGCAGAGAGGAAAAGCAGAGCTGTGGGTGTTGGAGGAGCACTGGGTTGGAGGACTGGGTGCTCCCGCTGAGCCTCCCCTCCGGGCTCGCTGGAGGAGGAGTGGAGAACTGTGAGCGAGGGCTTGAGCTCCGGGAAGGCGGTAACGGGGGGCGGGGGGCGGGGGGCGGGGGGGCTGGGGGCTGGGGGCCGGTGGAGACGAAGGGCAGCGAGCGCTCAGAGTTGGCGGGTTTGGCCTCGCTGTCGTGGGTCATTCGCCAGCGAGGAAGGGCCAAGCTCGCCGAGCAGCCGGCAGCAGTCTTGCAGCTTTTTCTGAGCGCTCCCCGAGAGGGTTGTGTGCGTGCCAAGTGGGGTCCGGACGGACGGCGACAGGGCAGGAGCAAGAGGAGCATCTCGGAGCAGAGAGAGGCGCTCGCGGCTCCCGGCTCGAGGCTCGAGGCTCGAGGCCGGCTGCTGAGCGAGCGAGCGAGCAGGCGGCGGGCGTCCGGGGCGCGGCGGTGGCGGCAAGTGTCGGCCGCCAGTGGGTGGTCCGGGACGCGGGGGTGTCAGTTCCCATGGCGACCGCTAGGGGTCGGGCGCGCGCCGGCGCACCGGGCGAGGCAGGCGGTGAGTGATCGAGTGAGCGAGCAAGCGAGCGAGGAAGCGGTGAAGAGAGAAGTTGATTGTTTGAAGTGGTGTGGGTCGGTAGGGAGTGTATAAGTTTGTGTTGAGTGAGAGTGTGAGTGTTAGTGTTTTTCTGTAGTGTGTGTGTGGTGTGTGCCTGCCTTGTGAGTGTGTGTTTTTTGAGTAGATGTTAGGCGCTGTGCGCTGTGCAAGGTTCGGGCGAGAAGGCTGGAGCGTGCCGGTTCGTGTGTCGTCATGGTTGGTGAGGTTGGAATATGTTTGTTTCGCAGCAGTCCGTCGCCGGTTGTGGTGGCGCACGCCGGTAGGATTTGCTGAAGGAGGCAGAGGCAGGAGGATCACGAGTTCGAGGCCAGCCTGGGCTACACATTTTTTTTTTCCTCTCCCTTACTCTCTTCCCACTTCACACACGCGCACACGCACAAATACATTAACAGTTTTCATTTACACGCTCACTAACACAACACAACGCTCCCTCCAACCTTGCCTTCTCGCCCTTACCTTCCAGCATTGATACACTAACTTCAACAACTTCATACAATGGCAGCTCACATCCTCTTGACACAACAGCACAAACAGCAACAAGACTCACACCCAGTCTAGAGCAACACACGGCGATTCACCTACTTTGCAAAAACAATACATTCTGACAAGCTTTCCATACTCGGATCAACTCTGGGCCTTCTCTGCTTGCTTCCCTGCTGCTTCATGCATGCCTGGATGCCTGGATGCCTGGATGCCTGGATGCCTGGATGCCTGGATGCCTGGATGCCTGGCTTGCTTGCTGAGCTTCCTTCAAGACCAAGACATCTTCACCTGACCTCTCTGGTTCTTTTTGCCCATTAGACTGTCAAGAGACATTCATTGCCAGTGCTGACATGCTCTGATCAGGAGGAAGAAGCCAGTTGTGTGTCTGAGCTTCTGCACTAGCCTTGCCCAGCACTGCTTCCCTTGCTGGGTGTTCCTGCACTGCATGGCCTGGAGGATTCTGGGCAGTTGTCAGCTTGGGCTGGGGTCTGTGGGGTGTGGCCATTACCCAGCCCAAGCTGCTACTGCTGTTGCTGCTGCTGCTGCTGCTGCTGCTGCTGCTGCTGCTGCTACTTCTACTTCTGTTGCCGCTGGTGATGGTGCTGGATGCGGGTGTGGTGTGGGCGGGTGGGTAGATGAGTGGGTGGATGAATGATGAGTAGATGGAAGGCCCAAAGGAGGAGGCCTGGGCAGAAGGGAGGCCAGAGTCCTAAGGCCGGTCTGGGTCTGTAGAGGGCCTGAGGCCTGAGGTCTTTGGGCCTCCAGGTAAGCACTTGGAAGTCCTGGAACCTTAAACACCACCCCCGCACCCCCCTGCACAGGGTCGTCTCTTCCTGGGAAGGGATGTCGGCCTGTTCTCTGCCCAGGAGGCTCGGGACGGATGTAGTTCCTAGCCCGGTGAGTGGCCGGTGAGTGCGATCTGAAGGGCCTGACCACACTTGGATCCTCCCTAGGCACCCCCTCACCCCAGCCACAACCTCACTATGAAGCTGGTCTCAGGCTCTCCCTCCCAAGGCCTTCTTTCCCTTGAACACTGTTTCTCAGTCAGTAGAATGAATCCCTCCTCCTACATGGAGATGTCACACGTTGTACTGGCTGGTTTTGTGTGTCAACTTGACACAGGCTGGGGTCATCACAGAGAAAGGAGCTTCAGTTGGGGTAGCGCCACAACTGGGAAGACCCAGCTGTGGGGCATTTTCTCAATTAGTGCTCAAGGGGGGGAGGGCCCCTTGTGGGTGGTCCCATCTCTGGGCTGGTATCCTTGGGTTCGACAAGAGAGCAGGCTGAGCAAGCCAGGGGAAGCAAGCCAGTAAGAAACATGCCCTCCACGGCCTTCACATCAGCTCCTGCATCCTGACCTGCTTGAGGTCCAGTCCTGACTTCCTTTGGTGATGAACAGCTGTGTGGAAGTGTAAGCAGAATAAACCCTTTCCTCCCCAACGTGCTTCTTGGCCATGATGTTTGTGCGGGAATAGAAACCCTGACTAACACACACACACACACACACACACACACACACACACACACACACACTCTTACTGGCCACATGGCGCAGAACCCAGGTGGCTTCTGTGCCACCTTATGTACAGGGCCCAGCCATACCTGACTCCCCGGGGCCCGTTTGTCCATCTCAAACCTTCTCCCTAGCCCGGTGGCTCTCAGGGACCTTCCAAATGCTGTGACCTCGTGTTGTGGTAACGACGACTGACCTGAAGCCAATTTACTCCCTCTTTCCTAAGTGTTGTAACTTTGCCACTGCTCCGATCGGTCACGCACATATCCCTCTTTTCCGTTGGCCGTTGGTGGCCCCGGTGAAAGGATCCTTCCACCCACACGAGGGGTCTGGAACCACGGGTGGAGGACTGCTGCCCTAGGCCCTTGAGCATTGCCTCTCGGCTAAAGGGACCCATCTTTATCAACGAGGTCATATATGGCACTTTGCAAAGAGCTTCGATGCAAACACGTCTTAAGCATCGGGATACACACGGGACTGGGTGACTGACCATCAGGAGGCACTTCCTCATACTTTTGCTGTGCACCATTATGCCTGAAAGAGATGGCCCGGCAGTCAGGACCAAGAAGCTTGGAACCAACCCCGGCTCCTGATCCCATGGAAGCGCATTTCCTCTATTGCCTTTCTCGGCTCCTTACTCTGCGCCCCCTGGAGCTTGCAGAGATCGCCCCAACCCGCCATGCCCCACCCATGCACCCCCCCAACCCCAATCTCAACCCTTCAACCACTCCACCAGCCACCCGGAACTCTCACCTCTCTGGACCCAGTCAACTCTGCCTTTACCGGCTGTCGGAGGCCAGCTTGGACCCCACAGGGTTAACTGAGGAAGGCTGAGTGTGGAATTGCCTGGAGTCTGGAGGGGAGGGGGGTGGGGATGGCAACTGCTCTACACTTTTCTCTGACAAAATAAAGTTTCATTTATTAAAGGGGAGCACTCTCTGTGCCCGGGGGAGCGTACATGAGCCCCCCAAAAGGGAAGGAGTAAAAGGAGGAGGGAGCAGTCACACACACTCGAGTGAAAGCATTCTCTCTCTCTCTCTCTCTCTCTCTCTCTCTCTCTCTCTCTCTCTCTGTCTCTCTCTGTCTCTGTCTCTCTCTGTCTCTGTACACATTTGGTGGGTGGAGCAAAATCTCAGGAGCTGGCTCCAAGAAGATTATTTTGTCTCTCAGCCTTTTTATACCACCTGAGACAGCAGCACGCTCTCCGTGTATGAAAAAGTTGACCTCCTCGCCACAAGTCATCACGTAGTCTCTAAAATCTATCACCACAGAAACATACTCTTTGAACACCTGAAGAAAATCACTACACAGAAGGAAATTCCACCGGGATTATTGATTGCATAGTTTTGACACTCAAACACAACCAAACATTTCCCATCCGTCATTCTCTCCACAAGTCGGAATTAACTCCAAAGCCATAATTCTCTTATAACGGATGAATAAAGTTTAAGCCAGCGGCTCCTATTTTAAGAAGTTTTGTTTTGTTTTGTTTTGTTTGTTTTGTTTTTCTGGTCTTAGCTGCTGACAATTTGTAGTCAGCAGGAGACAGATGATCGTCTGTCCTGCGGTCTTTTCTTTTGTGGAAGTCTTGTTGTTCAGGTCCTCTGGCTAATCACCCATCCTCTATCCCGACACTGGACACTCGAGTGGTAGAAGGATTTACTCTTTCTTCCTAGGCGCGTCTCTTCGCGCTGCACGCCGACTCCTACGGGCCACGGGCTTTAGATCATAAGATTCAGGAAGTCAGGCACAACCTTGAACCTATGGATGTTCTCTTTGAGCACGAACTTGTTGTCCCAGGCCTAATTTTCTTGCTGCTCCGGTTATGTGCTCATGAGGCCTGAAAGCTCACTGTATTCCTTCTCTCGAGGATGCAGCTCGTGCTGTTCTGTGAGGAAGGGGCACCTTCTAGTCTTGATCGCGACTTTAGGCTTTCTGTCAACTACCCTAACTTCTCCCAAATTATTTAGGTCCAACTAACTTCCTAAGCGACTTAGACCAAATCGGGCATTGCATCAGATCACGAATTCATCTTGTAAAGTACATCAGTATCTCAAAAGACGATCGGATCATCGTCCGTGCTGATCCGCAGGACTGTGGCCCAACAGAGCCGGCCATCCATCACCCGGGAAAGAAAGCAACCACACCAGGCTGTAGGCAGTTGAGTGTCTTGCCTTGTCCGCTGATCAGAGCACGGGCGGACTGGGGGGAGGGGGGGTTCTAGCGATGAGAGAGGCATGAGCAGGCACACAGGAGCAGTAAGAAGGCGTCCTGGGCCAAAGGTCCCGGGGCCCTGCTTCTCCAGGATACACCCACCACGGCGGAGAGCAAGGGTGGGCCGGTGGGCCTTTGGGCCGGTGGGCCGGGGTGCAGGTGGGCCGGGGTGCAGGTGGGCGGGTTCCAGGAGGCTCCATTGCCCACCACTTGCAGGTCTTCCTGCAAGGCTAGCACGGGCAGACCCAGCCCGCACGGGGCGTGGGGGTCCCTAGTGTGGGGGACTCTGAGTGGGTCAAAGGGTAGGGGCCGGCTCCTGGCCCTGGAGACCGGCTGTGGTCAGGGCGGGGTTGGGGCCTGAGGCCCAGGCCTTCCCGAAAGGGCAGAGAGGAAAAGCAGAGCTGTGGGTGTTGGAGGAGCACTGGGTTGGAGGACTGGGTGCTCCCGCTGAGCCTCCCCTCCGGGCTCGCTGGAGGAGGAGTGGAGAACTGTGAGCGAGGGCTTGAGCTCCGGGAAGGCGGTAACGGGGGGCGGGGGGCGGGGGGCGGGGGGCTGGGGGCTGGGGGCCGGTGGAGACGAAGGGCAGCGAGCGCTCAGAGTTGGCGGGTTTGGCCTCGCTGTCGTGGGTCATTCGCCAGCGAGGAAGGGCCAAGCTCGCCGAGCAGCCGGCAGCAGTCTTGCAGCTTTTTCTGAGCGCTCCCCGAGAGGGTTGTGTGCGTGCCAAGTGGGGTCCGGACGGACGGCGACAGGGCAGGAGCAAGAGGAGCATCTCGGAGCAGAGAGAGGCGCTCGCGGCTCCCGGCTCGAGGCTCGAGGCTCGAGGCCGGCTGCTGAGCGAGCGAGCGAGCAGGCGGCGGGCGTCCGGGGCGCGGCGGTGGCGGCAAGTGTCGGCCGCCAGTGGGTGGTCCGGGACGCGGGGTGTCAGTTCCCATGGCGACCGCTAGGGGTCGGGCGCGCGCCGGCGCACCGGGCGAGGCAGGCGGTGAGTGATCGAGTGAGCGAGCAAGCGAGCGAGGAAGCGGTGAAGAGAGAAGTTGATTGTTTGAAGTGGTGTGGGTCGGTAGGGAGTGTATAAGTTTGTGTTGAGTGAGAGTGTGAGTGTTAGTGTTTTTCTGTAGTGTGTGTGTGGTGTGTGCCTGCGTTGTGAGTGTGTGTTTTTTGAGTAGATGTTAGGCGCTGTGCGCTGTGCAAGGTTCGGGCGAGAAGGCTGGAGCGTGCCGGTTCGTGTGTCGTCATGGTTGGTGAGGTTGGAATATGTTTGTTTCGCAGCAGTCCGTCGCCGGTTGTGGTGGCGCACGCCGGTAGGATTTGCTGAAGGAGGCAGAGGCAGGAGGATCACGAGTTCGAGGCCAGCCTGGGCTACACATTTTTTTTTTCCTCTCCCTTACTCTCTTCCCACTTCACACACGCGCACACGCACAAATACATTAACAGTTTTCATTTACACGCTCACTAACACAACACAACGCTCCCTCCAACCTTGCCTTCTCGCCCTTACCTTCCAGCATTGATACACTAACTTCAACAACTTCATACAATGGCAGCTCACATCCTCTTGACACAACAGCACAAACAGCAACAAGACTCACACCCAGTCTAGAGCAACACACGGCGATTCACCTACTTTGCAAAAACAATACATTCTGACAAGCTTTCCATACTCGGATCAACTCTGGGCCTTCTCTGCTTGCTTCCCTGCTGCTTCATGCATGCCTGGATGCCTGGATGCCTGGATGCCTGGATGCCTGGATGCCTGGATGCCTGGATGCCTGGCTTGCTTGCTGAGCTTCCTTCAAGACCAAGACATCTTCACCTGACCTCTCTGGTTCTTTTTGCCCATTAGACTGTCAAGAGACATTCATTGCCAGTGCTGACATGCTCTGATCAGGAGGAAGAAGCCAGTTGTGTGTCTGAGCTTCTGCACTAGCCTTGCCCAGCACTGCTTCCCTTGCTGGGTGTTCCTGCACTGCATGGCCTGGAGGATTCTGGGCAGTTGTCAGCTTGGGCTGGGGTCTGTGGGGTGTGGCCATTACCCAGCCCAAGCTGCTACTGCTGTTGCTGCTGCTGCTGCTGCTGCTGCTGCTGCTGCTACTTCTACTTCTGTTGCCGCTGGTGATGGTGCTGGATGCGGGTGTGGTGTGGGCGGGTGGGTAGATGAGTGGGTGGATGAATGATGAGTAGATGGAAGGCCCAAAGGAGGAGGCCTGGGCAGAAGGGAGGCCAGAGTCCTAAGGCCGGTCTGGGTCTGTAGAGGGCCTGAGGCCTGAGGTCTTTGGGCCTCCAGGTAAGCACTTGGAAGTCCTGGAACCTTAAACACCACCCCCGCACCCCCCTGCACAGGGTCGTCTCTTCCTGGGAAGGGATGTCGGCCTGTTCTCTGCCCAGGAGGCTCGGGACGGATGTAGTTCCTAGCCCGGTGAGTGGCCGGTGAGTGCGATCTGAAGGGCCTGACCACACTTGGATCCTCCCTAGGCACCCCCTCACCCCAGCCACAACCTCACTATGAAGCTGGTCTCAGGCTCTCCCTCCCAAGGCCTTCTTTCCCTTGAACACTGTTTCTCAGTCAGTAGAATGAATCCCTCCTCCTACATGGAGATGTCACACGTTGTACTGGCTGGTTTTGTGTGTCAACTTGACACAGGCTGGGGTCATCACAGAGAAAGGAGCTTCAGTTGGGGTAGCGCCACAACTGGGAAGACCCAGCTGTGGGGCATTTTCTCAATTAGTGCTCAAGGGGGGGAGGGCCCCTTGTGGGTGGTCCCATCTCTGGGCTGGTATCCTTGGGTTCGACAAGAGAGCAGGCTGAGCAAGCCAGGGGAAGCAAGCCAGTAAGAAACATGCCCTCCACGGCCTTCACATCAGCTCCTGCATCCTGACCTGCTTGAGGTCCAGTCCTGACTTCCTTTGGTGATGAACAGCTGTGTGGAAGTGTAAGCAGAATAAACCCTTTCCTCCCCAACGTGCTTCTTGGCCATGATGTTTGTGCGGGAATAGAAACCCTGACTAACACACACACACACACACACACACACACACACACACACACACACACACTCTTACTGGCCACATGGCGCAGAACCCAGGTGGCTTCTGTGCCACCTTATGTACAGGGCCCAGCCATACCTGACTCCCCGGGGCCCGTTTGTCCATCTCAAACCTTCTCCCTAGCCCGGTGGCTCTCAGGGACCTTCCAAATGCTGTGACCTCGTGTTGTGGTAACGACGACTGACCTGAAGCCAATTTACTCCCTCTTTCCTAAGTGTTGTAACTTTGCCACTGCTCCGATCGGTCACGCACATATCCCTCTTTTCCGTTGGCCGTTGGTGGCCCCGGTGAAAGGATCCTTCCACCCACACGAGGGGTCTGGAACCACGGGTGGAGGACTGCTGCCCTAGGCCCTTGAGCATTGCCTCTCGGCTAAAGGGACCCATCTTTATCAACGAGGTCATATATGGCACTTTGCAAAGAGCTTCGATGCAAACACGTCTTAAGCATCGGGATACACACGGGACTGGGTGACTGACCATCAGGAGGCACTTCCTCATACTTTTGCTGTGCACCATTATGCCTGAAAGAGATGGCCCGGCAGTCAGGACCAAGAAGCTTGGAACCAACCCCGGCTCCTGATCCCATGGAAGCGCATTTCCTCTATTGCCTTTCTCGGCTCCTTACTCTGCGCCCCCTGGAGCTTGCAGAGATCGCCCCAACCCGCCATGCCCCACCCATGCACCCCCCCAACCCCAATCTCAACCCTTCAACCACTCCACCAGCCACCCGGAACTCTCACCTCTCTGGACCCAGTCAACTCTGCCTTTACCGGCTGTCGGAGGCCAGCTTGGACCCCACAGGGTTAACTGAGGAAGGCTGAGTGTGGAATTGCCTGGAGTCTGGAGGGGAGGGGGGTGGGGATGGCAACTGCTCTACACTTTTCTCTGACAAAATAAAGTTTCATTTATTAAAGGGGAGCACTCTCTGTGCCCGGGGGAGCGTACATGAGCCCCCCAAAAGGGAAGGAGTAAAAGGAGGAGGGAGCAGTCACACACACTCGAGTGAAAGCATTCTCTCTCTCTCTCTCTCTCTCTCTCTCTCTCTCTCTCTCTCTGTCTCTCTCTGTCTCTGTCTCTCTCTGTCTCTGTACACATTTGGTGGGTGGAGCAAAATCTCAGGAGCTGGCTCCAAGAAGATTATTTTGTCTCTCAGCCTTTTTATACCACCTGAGACAGCAGCACGCTCTCCGTGTATGAAAAAGTTGACCTCCTCGCCACAAGTCATCACGTAGTCTCTAAAATCTATCACCACAGAAACATACTCTTTGAACACCTGAAGAAAATCACTACACAGAAGGAAATTCCACCGGGATTATTGATTGCATAGTTTTGACACTCAAACACAACCAAACATTTCCCATCCGTCATTCTCTCCACAAGTCGGAATTAACTCCAAAGCCATAATTCTCTTATAACGGATGAATAAAGTTTAAGCCAGCGGCTCCTATTTTAAGAAGTTTTGTTTTGTTTTGTTTTGTTTGTTTTGTTTTTCTGGTCTTAGCTGCTGACAATTTGTAGTCAGCAGGAGACAGATGATCGTCTGTCCTGCGGTCTTTTCTTTTGTGGAAGTCTTGTTGTTCAGGTCCTCTGGCTAATCACCCATCCTCTATCCCGACACTGGACACTCGAGTGGTAGAAGGATTTACTCTTTCTTCCTAGGCGCGTCTCTTCGCGCTGCACGCCGACTCCTACGGGCCACGGGCTTTAGATCATAAGATTCAGGAAGTCAGGCACAACCTTGAACCTATGGATGTTCTCTTTGAGCACGAACTTGTTGTCCCAGGCCTAATTTTCTTGCTGCTCCGGTTATGTGCTCATGAGGCCTGAAAGCTCACTGTATTCCTTCTCTCGAGGATGCAGCTCGTGCTGTTCTGTGAGGAAGGGGCACCTTCTAGTCTTGATCGCGACTTTAGGCTTTCTGTCAACTACCCTAACTTCTCCCAAATTATTTAGGTCCAACTAACTTCCTAAGCGACTTAGACCAAATCGGGCATTGCATCAGATCACGAATTCATCTTGTAAAGTACATCAGTATCTCAAAAGACGATCGGATCATCGTCCGTGCTGATCCGCAGGACTGTGGCCCAACAGAGCCGGCCATCCATCACCCGGGAAAGAAAGCAACCACACCAGGCTGTAGGCAGTTGAGTGTCTTGCCTTGTCCGCTGATCAGAGCACGGGCGGACTGGGGGGAGGGGGGGTTCTAGCGATGAGAGAGGCATGAGCAGGCACACAGGAGCAGTAAGAAGGCGTCCTGGGCCAAAGGTCCCGGGGCCCTGCTTCTCCAGGATACACCCACCACGGCGGAGAGCAAGGGTGGGCCGGTGGGCCTTTGGGCCGGTGGGCCGGGGTGCAGGTGGGCCGGGGTGCAGGTGGGCGGGTTCCAGGAGGCTCCATTGCCCACCACTTGCAGGTCTTCCTGCAAGGCTAGCACGGGCAGACCCAGCCCGCACGGGGCGTGGGGGTCCCTAGTGTGGGGGACTCTGAGTGGGTCAAAGGGTAGGGGCCGGCTCCTGGCCCTGGAGACCGGCTGTGGTCAGGGCGGGGTTGGGGCCTGAGGCCCAGGCCTTCCCGAAAGGGCAGAGAGGAAAAGCAGAGCTGTGGGTGTTGGAGGAGCACTGGGTTGGAGGACTGGGTGCTCCCGCTGAGCCTCCCCTCCGGGCTCGCTGGAGGAGGAGTGGAGAACTGTGAGCGAGGGCTTGAGCTCCGGGAAGGCGGTAACGGGGGGCGGGGGGCGGGGGGCGGGGGGCTGGGGGCTGGGGGCCGGTGGAGACGAAGGGCAGCGAGCGCTCAGAGTTGGCGGGTTTGGCCTCGCTGTCGTGGGTCATTCGCCAGCGAGGAAGGGCCAAGCTCGCCGAGCAGCCGGCAGCAGTCTTGCAGCTTTTTCTGAGCGCTCCCCGAGAGGGTTGTGTGCGTGCCAAGTGGGGTCCGGACGGACGGCGACAGGGCAGGAGCAAGAGGAGCATCTCGGAGCAGAGAGAGGCGCTCGCGGCTCCCGGCTCGAGGCTCGAGGCTCGAGGCCGGCTGCTGAGCGAGCGAGCGAGCAGGCGGCGGGCGTCCGGGGCGCGGCGGTGGCGGCAAGTGTCGGCCGCCAGTGGGTGGTCCGGGACGCGGGGTGTCAGTTCCCATGGCGACCGCTAGGGGTCGGGCGCGCGCCGGCGCACCGGGCGAGGCAGGCGGTGAGTGATCGAGTGAGCGAGCAAGCGAGCGAGGAAGCGGTGAAGAGAGAAGTTGATTGTTTGAAGTGGTGTGGGTCGGTAGGGAGTGTATAAGTTTGTGTTGAGTGAGAGTGTGAGTGTTAGTGTTTTTCTGTAGTGTGTGTGTGGTGTGTGCCTGCCTTGTGAGTGTGTGTTTTTTGAGTAGATGTTAGGCGCTGTGCGCTGTGCAAGGTTCGGGCGAGAAGGCTGGAGCGTGCCGGTTCGTGTGTCGTCATGGTTGGTGAGGTTGGAATATGTTTGTTTCGCAGCAGTCCGTCGCCGGTTGTGGTGGCGCACGCCGGTAGGATTTGCTGAAGGAGGCAGAGGCAGGAGGATCACGAGTTCGAGGCCAGCCTGGGCTACACATTTTTTTTTTCCTCTCCCTTACTCTCTTCCCACTTCACACACGCGCACACGCACAAATACATTAACAGTTTTCATTTACACGCTCACTAACACAACACAACGCTCCCTCCAACCTTGCCTTCTCGCCCTTACCTTCCAGCATTGATACACTAACTTCAACAACTTCATACAATGGCAGCTCACATCCTCTTGACACAACAGCACAAACAGCAACAAGACTCACACCCAGTCTAGAGCAACACACGGCGATTCACCTACTTTGCAAAAACAATACATTCTGACAAGCTTTCCATACTCGGATCAACTCTGGGCCTTCTCTGCTTGCTTCCCTGCTGCTTCATGCATGCCTGGATGCCTGGATGCCTGGATGCCTGGATGCCTGGATGCCTGGATGCCTGGATGCCTGGCTTGCTTGCTGAGCTTCCTTCAAGACCAAGACATCTTCACCTGACCTCTCTGGTTCTTTTTGCCCATTAGACTGTCAAGAGACATTCATTGCCAGTGCTGACATGCTCTGATCAGGAGGAAGAAGCCAGTTGTGTGTCTGAGCTTCTGCACTAGCCTTGCCCAGCACTGCTTCCCTTGCTGGGTGTTCCTGCACTGCATGGCCTGGAGGATTCTGGGCAGTTGTCAGCTTGGGCTGGGGTCTGTGGGGTGTGGCCATTACCCAGCCCAAGCTGCTACTGCTGTTGCTGCTGCTGCTGCTGCTGCTGCTGCTGCTGCTGCTGCTACTTCTACTTCTGTTGCCGCTGGTGATGGTGCTGGATGCGGGTGTGGTGTGGGCGGGTGGGTAGATGAGTGGGTGGATGAATGATGAGTAGATGGAAGGCCCAAAGGAGGAGGCCTGGGCAGAAGGGAGGCCAGAGTCCTAAGGCCGGTCTGGGTCTGTAGAGGGCCTGAGGCCTGAGGTCTTTGGGCCTCCAGGTAAGCACTTGGAAGTCCTGGAACCTTAAACACCACCCCCGCACCCCCCTGCACAGGGTCGTCTCTTCCTGGGAAGGGATGTCGGCCTGTTCTCTGCCCAGGAGGCTCGGGACGGATGTAGTTCCTAGCCCGGTGAGTGGCCGGTGAGTGCGATCTGAAGGGCCTGACCACACTTGGATCCTCCCTAGGCACCCCCTCACCCCAGCCACAACCTCACTATGAAGCTGGTCTCAGGCTCTCCCTCCCAAGGCCTTCTTTCCCTTGAACACTGTTTCTCAGTCAGTAGAATGAATCCCTCCTCCTACATGGAGATGTCACACGTTGTACTGGCTGGTTTTGTGTGTCAACTTGACACAGGCTGGGGTCATCACAGAGAAAGGAGCTTCAGTTGGGGTAGCGCCACAACTGGGAAGACCCAGCTGTGGGGCATTTTCTCAATTAGTGCTCAAGGGGGGGAGGGCCCCTTGTGGGTGGTCCCATCTCTGGGCTGGTATCCTTGGGTTCGACAAGAGAGCAGGCTGAGCAAGCCAGGGGAAGCAAGCCAGTAAGAAACATGCCCTCCACGGCCTTCACATCAGCTCCTGCATCCTGACCTGCTTGAGGTCCAGTCCTGACTTCCTTTGGTGATGAACAGCTGTGTGGAAGTGTAAGCAGAATAAACCCTTTCCTCCCCAACGTGCTTCTTGGCCATGATGTTTGTGCGGGAATAGAAACCCTGACTAACACACACACACACACACACACACACACACACACACACACACTCTTACTGGCCACATGGCGCAGAACCCAGGTGGCTTCTGTGCCACCTTATGTACAGGGCCCAGCCATACCTGACTCCCCGGGGCCCGTTTGTCCATCTCAAACCTTCTCCCTAGCCCGGTGGCTCTCAGGGACCTTCCAAATGCTGTGACCTCGTGTTGTGGTAACGACGACTGACCTGAAGCCAATTTACTCCCTCTTTCCTAAGTGTTGTAACTTTGCCACTGCTCCGATCGGTCACGCACATATCCCTCTTTTCCGTTGGCCGTTGGTGGCCCCGGTGAAAGGATCCTTCCACCCACACGAGGGGTCTGGAACCACGGGTGGAGGACTGCTGCCCTAGGCCCTTGAGCATTGCCTCTCGGCTAAAGGGACCCATCTTTATCAACGAGGTCATATATGGCACTTTGCAAAGAGCTTCGATGCAAACACGTCTTAAGCATCGGGATACACACGGGACTGGGTGACTGACCATCAGGAGGCACTTCCTCATACTTTTGCTGTGCACCATTATGCCTGAAAGAGATGGCCCGGCAGTCAGGACCAAGAAGCTTGGAACCAACCCCGGCTCCTGATCCCATGGAAGCGCATTTCCTCTATTGCCTTTCTCGGCTCCTTACTCTGCGCCCCCTGGAGCTTGCAGAGATCGCCCCAACCCGCCATGCCCCACCCATGCACCCCCCCAACCCCAATCTCAACCCTTCAACCACTCCACCAGCCACCCGGAACTCTCACCTCTCTGGACCCAGTCAACTCTGCCTTTACCGGCTGTCGGAGGCCAGCTTGGACCCCACAGGGTTAACTGAGGAAGGCTGAGTGTGGAATTGCCTGGAGTCTGGAGGGGAGGGGGGTGGGGATGGCAACTGCTCTACACTTTTCTCTGACAAAATAAAGTTTCATTTATTAAAGGGGAGCACTCTCTGTGCCCGGGGGAGCGTACATGAGCCCCCCAAAAGGGAAGGAGTAAAAGGAGGAGGGAGCAGTCACACACACTCGAGTGAAAGCATTCTCTCTCTCTCTCTCTCTCTCTCTCTCTCTCTCTCTCTCTCTCTGTCTCTCTCTGTCTCTGTCTCTCTCTGTCTCTGTACACATTTGGTGGGTGGAGCAAAATCTCAGGAGCTGGCTCCAAGAAGATTATTTTGTCTCTCAGCCTTTTTATACCACCTGAGACAGCAGCACGCTCTCCGTGTATGAAAAAGTTGACCTCCTCGCCACAAGTCATCACGTAGTCTCTAAAATCTATCACCACAGAAACATACTCTTTGAACACCTGAAGAAAATCACTACACAGAAGGAAATTCCACCGGGATTATTGATTGCATAGTTTTGACACTCAAACACAACCAAACATTTCCCATCCGTCATTCTCTCCACAAGTCGGAATTAACTCCAAAGCCATAATTCTCTTATAACGGATGAATAAA
Organism: Apodemus sylvaticus; assembly: GCF_947179515.1. Lineage (NCBI taxonomy): Eukaryota > Metazoa > Chordata > Mammalia > Rodentia > Muridae > Apodemus > Apodemus sylvaticus. Next base: position 72,777,034 of record NC_067473.1, on the reverse strand, counting down.
GTTTAAGCCAGCGGCTCCTATTTTAAGAAGTTTTGTTTTGTTTTGTTTTGTTTGTTTTGTTTTTCTGGTCTTAGCTGCTGACAATTTGTAGTCAGCAGGAGACAGATGATCGTCTGTCCTGCGGTCTTTTCTTTTGTGGAAGTCTTGTTGTTCAGGTCCTCTGGCTAATCACCCATCCTCTATCCCGACACTGGACACTCGAGTGGTAGAAGGATTTACTCTTTCTTCCTAGGCGCGTCTCTTCGCGCTGCACGCCGACTCCTACGGGCCACGGGCTTTAGATCATAAGATTCAGGAAGTCAGGCACAACCTTGAACCTATGGATGTTCTCTTTGAGCACGAACTTGTTGTCCCAGGCCTAATTTTCTTGCTGCTCCGGTTATGTGCTCATGAGGCCTGAAAGCTCACTGTATTCCTTCTCTCGAGGATGCAGCTCGTGCTGTTCTGTGAGGAAGGGGCACCTTCTAGTCTTGATCGCGACTTTAGGCTTTCTGTCAACTACCCTAACTTCTCCCAAATTATTTAGGTCCAACTAACTTCCTAAGCGACTTAGACCAAATCGGGCATTGCATCAGATCACGAATTCATCTTGTAAAGTACATCAGTATCTCAAAAGACGATCGGATCATCGTCCGTGCTGATCCGCAGGACTGTGGCCCAACAGAGCCGGCCATCCATCACCCGGGAAAGAAAGCAACCACACCAGGCTGTAGGCAGTTGAGTGTCTTGCCTTGTCCGCTGATCAGAGCACGGGCGGACTGGGGGGAGGGGGGGTTCTAGCGATGAGAGAGGCATGAGCAGGCACACAGGAGCAGTAAGAAGGCGTCCTGGGCCAAAGGTCCCGGGGCCCTGCTTCTCCAGGATACACCCACCACGGCGGAGAGCAAGGGTGGGCCGGTGGGCCTTTGGGCCGGTGGGCCGGGGTGCAGGTGGGCCGGGGTGCAGGTGGGCGGGTTCCAGGAGGCTCCATTGCCCACCACTTGCAGGTCTTCCTGCAAGGCTAGCACGGGCAGACCCAGCCCGCACGGGGCGTGGGGGTCCCTAGTGTGGGGGACTCTGAGTGGGTCAAAGGGTAGGGGCCGGCTCCTGGCCCTGGAGACCGGCTGTGGTCAGGGCGGGGTTGGGGCCTGAGGCCCAGGCCTTCCCGAAAGGGCAGAGAGGAAAAGCAGAGCTGTGGGTGTTGGAGGAGCACTGGGTTGGAGGACTGGGTGCTCCCGCTGAGCCTCCCCTCCGGGCTCGCTGGAGGAGGAGTGGAGAACTGTGAGCGAGGGCTTGAGCTCCGGGAAGGCGGTAACGGGGGGCGGGGGGCGGGGGGCGGGGGGCTGGGGGCTGGGGGCCGGTGGAGACGAAGGGCAGCGAGCGCTCAGAGTTGGCGGGTTTGGCCTCGCTGTCGTGGGTCATTCGCCAGCGAGGAAGGGCCAAGCTCGCCGAGCAGCCGGCAGCAGTCTTGCAGCTTTTTCTGAGCGCTCCCCGAGAGGGTTGTGTGCGTGCCAAGTGGGGTCCGGACGGACGGCGACAGGGCAGGAGCAAGAGGAGCATCTCGGAGCAGAGAGAGGCGCTCGCGGCTCCCGGCTCGAGGCTCGAGGCTCGAGGCCGGCTGCTGAGCGAGCGAGCGAGCAGGCGGCGGGCGTCCGGGGCGCGGCGGTGGCGGCAAGTGTCGGCCGCCAGTGGGTGGTCCGGGACGCGGGGTGTCAGTTCCCATGGCGACCGCTAGGGGTCGGGCGCGCGCCGGCGCACCGGGCGAGGCAGGCGGTGAGTGATCGAGTGAGCGAGCAAGCGAGCGAGGAAGCGGTGAAGAGAGAAGTTGATTGTTTGAAGTGGTGTGGGTCGGTAGGGAGTGTATAAGTTTGTGTTGAGTGAGAGTGTGAGTGTTAGTGTTTTTCTGTAGTGTGTGTGTGGTGTGTGCCTGCGTTGTGAGTGTGTGTTTTTTGAGTAGATGTTAGGCGCTGTGCGCTGTGCAAGGTTCGGGCGAGAAGGCTGGAGCGTGCCGGTTCGTGTGTCGTCATGGTTGGTGAGGTTGGAATATGTTTGTTTCGCAGCAGTCCGTCGCCGGTTGTGGTGGCGCACGCCGGTAGGATTTGCTGAAGGAGGCAGAGGCAGGAGGATCACGAGTTCGAGGCCAGCCTGGGCTACACATTTTTTTTTCCTCTCCCTTACTCTCTTCCCACTTCACACACGCGCACACGCACAAATACATTAACAGTTTTCATTTACACGCTCACTAACACAACACAACGCTCCCTCCAACCTTGCCTTCTCGCCCTTACCTTCCAGCATTGATACACTAACTTCAACAACTTCATACAATGGCAGCTCACATCCTCTTGACACAACAGCACAAACAGCAACAAGACTCACACCCAGTCTAGAGCAACACACGGCGATTCACCTACTTTGCAAAAACAATACATTCTGACAAGCTTTCCATACTCGGATCAACTCTGGGCCTTCTCTGCTTGCTTCCCTGCTGCTTCATGCATGCCTGGATGCCTGGATGCCTGGATGCCTGGATGCCTGGATGCCTGGATGCCTGGATGCCTGGCTTGCTTGCTGAGCTTCCTTCAAGACCAAGACATCTTCACCTGACCTCTCTGGTTCTTTTTGCCCATTAGACTGTCAAGAGACATTCATTGCCAGTGCTGACATGCTCTGATCAGGAGGAAGAAGCCAGTTGTGTGTCTGAGCTTCTGCACTAGCCTTGCCCAGCACTGCTTCCCTTGCTGGGTGTTCCTGCACTGCATGGCCTGGAGGATTCTGGGCAGTTGTCAGCTTGGGCTGGGGTCTGTGGGGTGTGGCCATTACCCAGCCCAAGCTGCTACTGCTGTTGCTGCTGCTGCTGCTGCTGCTGCTGCTGCTGCTACTTCTACTTCTGTTGCCGCTGGTGATGGTGCTGGATGCGGGTGTGGTGTGGGCGGGTGGGTAGATGAGTGGGTGGATGAATGATGAGTAGATGGAAGGCCCAAAGGAGGAGGCCTGGGCAGAAGGGAGGCCAGAGTCCTAAGGCCGGTCTGGGTCTGTAGAGGGCCTGAGGCCTGAGGTCTTTGGGCCTCCAGGTAAGCACTTGGAAGTCCTGGAACCTTAAACACCACCCCCGCACCCCCCTGCACAGGGTCGTCTCTTCCTGGGAAGGGATGTCGGCCTGTTCTCTGCCCAGGAGGCTCGGGACGGATGTTTCCTAGCCCGGTGAGTGGCCGGTGAGTGCGATCTGAAGGGCCTGACCACACTTGGATCCTCCCTAGGCACCCCCTCACCCCAGCCACAACCTCACTATGAAGCTGGTCTCAGGCTCTCCCTCCCAAGGCCTTCTTTCCCTTGAACACTGTTTCTCAGTCAGTAGAATGAATCCCTCCTCCTACATGGAGATGTCACACGTTGTACTGGCTGGTTTTGTGTGTCAACTTGACACAGGCTGGGGTCATCACAGAGAAAGGAGCTTCAGTTGGGGTAGCGCCACAACTGGGAAGACCCAGCTGTGGGGCATTTTCTCAATTAGTGCTCAAGGGGGGGAGGGCCCCTTGTGGGTGGTCCCATCTCTGGGCTGGTATCCTTGGGTTCGACAAGAGAGCAGGCTGAGCAAGCCAGGGGAAGCAAGCCAGTAAGAAACATGCCCTCCACGGCCTTCACATCAGCTCCTGCATCCTGACCTGCTTGAGGTCCAGTCCTGACTTCCTTTGGTGATGAACAGCTGTGTGGAAGTGTAAGCAGAATAAACCCTTTCCTCCCCAACGTGCTTCTTGGCCATGATGTTTGTGCGGGAATAGAAACCCTGACTAACACACACACACACACACACACACACACACACACACACACACACACACACACACACACTCATACTGGCCACATGGCGCAGAACCCAGGTGGCTTCTGTGCCACCTTATGTACAGGGCCCAGCCATACCTGACTCCCCGGGGCCCGTTTGTCCATCTCAAACCTTCTCCCTAGCCCGGTGGCTCTCAGGGACCTTCCAAATGCTGTGACCTCGTGTTGTGGTAACGACGACTGACCTGAAGCCAATTTACTCCCTCTTTCCTAAGTGTTGTAACTTTGCCACTGCTCCGATCGGTCACGCACATATCCCTCTTTTCCGTTGGCCGTTGGTGGCCCCGGTGAAAGGATCCTTCCACCCACACGAGGGGTCTGGAACCACGGGTGGAGGACTGCTGCCCTAGGCCCTTGAGCATTGCCTCTCGGCTAAAGGGACCCATCTTTATCAACGAGGTCATATATGGCACTTTGCAAAGAGCTTCGATGCAAACACGTCTTAAGCATCGGGATACACACGGGACTGGGTGACTGACCATCAGGAGGCACTTCCTCATACTTTTGCTGTGCACCATTATGCCTGAAAGAGATGGCCCGGCAGTCAGGACCAAGAAGCTTGGAACCAACCCCGGCTCCTGATCCCATGGAAGCGCATTTCCTCTATTGCCTTTCTCGGCTCCTTACTCTGCGCCCCCTGGAGCTTGCAGAGATCGCCCCAACCCGCCATGCCCCACCCATGCACCCCCCCAACCCCAATCTCAACCCTTCAACCACTCCACCAGCCACCCGGAACTCTCACCTCTCTGGACCCAGTCAACTCTGCCTTTACCGGCTGTCGGAGGCCAGCTTGGACCCCACAGGGTTAACTGAGGAAGGCTGAGTGTGGAATTGCCTGGAGTCTGGAGGGGAGGGGGGTGGGGATGGCAACTGCTCTACACTTTTCTCTGACAAAATAAAGTTTCATTTATTAAAGGGGAGCACTCTCTGTGCCCGGGGGAGCGTACATGAGCCCCCCAAAAGGGAAGGAGTAAAAGGAGGAGGGAGCAGTCACACACACTCGAGTGAAAGCATTCTCTCTCTCTCTCTCTCTCTCTCTCTCTCTCTCTCTCTCTCTCTCTGTCTCTCTCTGTCTCTGTCTCTCTCTGTCTCTGTACACATTTGGTGGGTGGAGCAAAATCTCAGGAGCTGGCTCCAAGAAGATTATTTTGTCTCTCAGCCTTTTTATACCACCTGAGACAGCAGCACGCTCTCCGTGTATGAAAAAGTTGACCTCCTCGCCACAAGTCATCACGTAGTCTCTAAAATCTATCACCACAGAAACATACTCTTTGAACACCTGAAGAAAATCACTACACAGAAGGAAATTCCACCGGGATTATTGATTGCATAGTTTTGACACTCAAACACAACCAAACATTTCCCATCCGTCATTCTCTCCACAAGTCGGAATTAACTCCAAAGCCATAATTCTCTTATAACGGATGAATAAAGTTTAAGCCAGCGGCTCCTATTTTAAGAAGTTTTGTTTTGTTTTGTTTTGTTTGTTTTGTTTTTCTGGTCTTAGCTGCTGACAATTTGTAGTCAGCAGGAGACAGATGATCGTCTGTCCTGCGGTCTTTTCTTTTGTGGAAGTCTTGTTGTTCAGGTCCTCTGGCTAATCACCCATCCTCTATCCCGACACTGGACACTCGAGTGGTAGAAGGATTTACTCTTTCTTCCTAGGCGCGTCTCTTCGCGCTGCACGCCGACTCCTACGGGCCACGGGCTTTAGATCATAAGATTCAGGAAGTCAGGCACAACCTTGAACCTATGGATGTTCTCTTTGAGCACGAACTTGTTGTCCCAGGCCTAATTTTCTTGCTGCTCCGGTTATGTGCTCATGAGGCCTGAAAGCTCACTGTATTCCTTCTCTCGAGGATGCAGCTCGTGCTGTTCTGTGAGGAAGGGGCACCTTCTAGTCTTGATCGCGACTTTAGGCTTTCTGTCAACTACCCTAACTTCTCCCAAATTATTTAGGTCCAACTAACTTCCTAAGCGACTTAGACCAAATCGGGCATTGCATCAGATCACGAATTCATCTTGTAAAGTACATCAGTATCTCAAAAGACGATCGGATCATCGTCCGTGCTGATCCGCAGGACTGTGGCCCAACAGAGCCGGCCATCCATCACCCGGGAAAGAAAGCAACCACACCAGGCTGTAGGCAGTTGAGTGTCTTGCCTTGTCCGCTGATCAGAGCACGGGCGGACTGGGGGGAGGGGGGGTTCTAGCGATGAGAGAGGCATGAGCAGGCACACAGGAGCAGTAAGAAGGCGTCCTGGGCCAAAGGTCCCGGGGCCCTGCTTCTCCAGGATACACCCACCACGGCGGAGAGCAAGGGTGGGCCGGTGGGCCTTTGGGCCGGTGGGCCGGGGTGCAGGTGGGCCGGGGTGCAGGTGGGCGGGTTCCAGGAGGCTCCATTGCCCACCACTTGCAGGTCTTCCTGCAAGGCTAGCACGGGCAGACCCAGCCCGCACGGGGCGTGGGGGTCCCTAGTGTGGGGGACTCTGAGTGGGTCAAAGGGTAGGGGCCGGCTCCTGGCCCTGGAGACCGGCTGTGGTCAGGGCGGGGTTGGGGCCTGAGGCCCAGGCCTTCCCGAAAGGGCAGAGAGGAAAAGCAGAGCTGTGGGTGTTGGAGGAGCACTGGGTTGGAGGACTGGGTGCTCCCGCTGAGCCTCCCCTCCGGGCTCGCTGGAGGAGGAGTGGAGAACTGTGAGCGAGGGCTTGAGCTCCGGGAAGGCGGTAACGGGGGGCGGGGGGCGGGGGGCGGGGGGCTGGGGGCTGGGGGCCGGTGGAGACGAAGGGCAGCGAGCGCTCAGAGTTGGCGGGTTTGGCCTCGCTGTCGTGGGTCATTCGCCAGCGAGGAAGGGCCAAGCTCGCCGAGCAGCCGGCAGCAGTCTTGCAGCTTTTTCTGAGCGCTCCCCGAGAGGGTTGTGTGCGTGCCAAGTGGGGTCCGGACGGACGGCGACAGGGCAGGAGCAAGAGGAGCATCTCGGAGCAGAGAGAGGCGCTCGCGGCTCCCGGCTCGAGGCTCGAGGCTCGAGGCCGGCTGCTGAGCGAGCGAGCGAGCAGGCGGCGGGCGTCCGGGGCGCGGCGGTGGCGGCAAGTGTCGGCCGCCAGTGGGTGGTCCGGGACGCGGGGTGTCAGTTCCCATGGCGACCGCTAGGGGTCGGGCGCGCGCCGGCGCACCGGGCGAGGCAGGCGGTGAGTGATCGAGTGAGCGAGCAAGCGAGCGAGGAAGCGGTGAAGAGAGAAGTTGATTGTTTGAAGTGGTGTGGGTCGGTAGGGAGTGTATAAGTTTGTGTTGAGTGAGAGTGTGAGTGTTAGTGTTTTTCTGTAGTGTGTGTGTGGTGTGTGCCTGCGTTGTGAGTGTGTGTTTTTTGAGTAGATGTTAGGCGCTGTGCGCTGTGCAAGGTTCGGGCGAGAAGGCTGGAGCGTGCCGGTTCGTGTGTCGTCATGGTTGGTGAGGTTGGAATATGTTTGTTTCGCAGCAGTCCGTCGCCGGTTGTGGTGGCGCACGCCGGTAGGATTTGCTGAAGGAGGCAGAGGCAGGAGGATCACGAGTTCGAGGCCAGCCTGGGCTACACATTTTTTTTTTCCTCTCCCTTACTCTCTTCCCACTTCACACACGCGCACACGCACAAATACATTAACAGTTTTCATTTACACGCTCACTAACACAACACAACGCTCCCTCCAACCTTGCCTTCTCGCCCTTACCTTCCAGCATTGATACACTAACTTCAACAACTTCATACAATGGCAGCTCACATCCTCTTGACACAACAGCACAAACAGCAACAAGACTCACACCCAGTCTAGAGCAACACACGGCGATTCACCTACTTTGCAAAAACAATACATTCTGACAAGCTTTCCATACTCGGATCAACTCTGGGCCTTCTCTGCTTGCTTCCCTGCTGCTCATGCATGCCTGGATGCCTGGATGCCTGGATGCCTGGATGCCTGGATGCCTGGATGCCTGGATGCCTGGATGCCTGGCTTGCTTGCTGAGCTTCCTTCAAGACCAAGACATCTTCACCTGACCTCTCTGGTTCTTTTTGCCCATTAGACTGTCAAGAGACATTCATTGCCAGTGCTGACATGCTCTGATCAGGAGGAAGAAGCCAGTTGTGTGTCTGAGCTTCTGCACTAGCCTTGCCCAGCACTGCTTCCCTTGCTGGGTGTTCCTGCACTGCATGGCCTGGAGGATTCTGGGCAGTTGTCAGCTTGGGCTGGGGTCTGTGGGGTGTGGCCATTACCCAGCCCAAGCTGCTACTGCTGTTGCTGCTGCTGCTGCTGCTGCTGCTGCTGCTGCTGCTGCTACTTCTACTTCTGTTGCCGCTGGTGATGGTGCTGGATGCGGGTGTGGTGTGGGCGGGTGGGTAGATGAGTGGGTGGATGAATGATGAGTAGATGGAAGGCCCAAAGGAGGAGGCCTGGGCAGAAGGGAGGCCAGAGTCCTAAGGCCGGTCTGGGTCTGTAGAGGGCCTGAGGCCTGAGGTCTTTGGGCCTCCAGGTAAGCACTTGGAAGTCCTGGAACCTTAAACACCACCCCCGCACCCCCCTGCACAGGGTCGTCTCTTCCTGGGAAGGGATGTCGGCCTGTTCTCTGCCCAGGAGGCTCGGGACGGATGTAGTTCCTAGCCCGGTGAGTGGCCGGTGAGTGCGATCTGAAGGGCCTGACCACACTTGGATCCTCCCTAGGCACCCCCTCACCCCAGCCACAACCTCACTATGAAGCTGGTCTCAGGCTCTCCCTCCCAAGGCCTTCTTTCCCTTGAACACTGTTTCTCAGTCAGTAGAATGAATCCCTCCTCCTACATGGAGATGTCACACGTTGTACTGGCTGGTTTTGTGTGTCAACTTGACACAGGCTGGGGTCATCACAGAGAAAGGAGCTTCAGTTGGGGTAGCGCCACAACTGGGAAGACCCAGCTGTGGGGCATTTTCTCAATTAGTGCTCAAGGGGGGGAGGGCCCCTTGTGGGTGGTCCCATCTCTGGGCTGGTATCCTTGGGTTCGACAAGAGAGCAGGCTGAGCAAGCCAGGGGAAGCAAGCCAGTAAGAAACATGCCCTCCACGGCCTTCACATCAGCTCCTGCATCCTGACCTGCTTGAGGTCCAGTCCTGACTTCCTTTGGTGATGAACAGCTGTGTGGAAGTGTAAGCAGAATAAACCCTTTCCTCCCCAACGTGCTTCTTGGCCATGATGTTTGTGCGGGAATAGAAACCCTGACTAACACACACACACACACACACACACACACACACACACACACACACACACACACTCTTACTGGCCACATGGCGCAGAACCCAGGTGGCTTCTGTGCCACCTTATGTACAGGGCCCAGCCATACCTGACTCCCCGGGGCCCGTTTGTCCATCTCAAACCTTCTCCCTAGCCCGGTGGCTCTCAGGGACCTTCCAAATGCTGTGACCTCGTGTTGTGGTAACGACGACTGACCTGAAGCCAATTTACTCCCTCTTTCCTAAGTGTTGTAACTTTGCCACTGCTCCGATCGGTCACGCACATATCCCTCTTTTCCGTTGGCCGTTGGTGGCCCCGGTGAAAGGATCCTTCCACCCACACGAGGGGTCTGGAACCACGGGTGGAGGACTGCTGCCCTAGGCCCTTGAGCATTGCCTCTCGGCTAAAGGGACCCATCTTTATCAACGAGGTCATATATGGCACTTTGCAAAGAGCTTCGATGCAAACACGTCTTAAGCATCGGGATACACACGGGACTGGGTGACTGACCATCAGGAGGCACTTCCTCATACTTTTGCTGTGCACCATTATGCCTGAAAGAGATGGCCCGGCAGTCAGGACCAAGAAGCTTGGAACCAACCCCGGCTCCTGATCCCATGGAAGCGCATTTCCTCTATTGCCTTTCTCGGCTCCTTACTCTGCGCCCCCTGGAGCTTGCAGAGATCGCCCCAACCCGCCATGCCCCACCCATGCACCCCCCCAACCCCAATCTCAACCCTTCAACCACTCCACCAGCCAC